>NC_029790.2:64932894-65032956 GCF_000816755.2 Arachis ipaensis | reverse complement strand
GTACTTTGCATTAATCTTTGAGGAACAGCAGAGCTCCACACCTTAATCTATGGAGTGTAGAAACTCTACCGTTGAAAATACATAAGTGATAATGGAGTTCATTGGTCTCGGCCCCAGAGGGGAACCGGAGTAACCAAGACTACGAATACAATGATAAAAAGTTCTATTTATAATAAACTAGTCACTAGGGTTTACAGAAGTAAGTACTTGATGCATAAATCCACTTCCGGGGCCCACTTAGTGTGTGCTTGGGTTGAGCTTGATGTCTACACGTGGAGAGGTCATTCTTGGAGTTGAACGCCAGCTTTTGTGCCAGTTTGGGCGTTGAACTCCACTTTGCAACTTGTTTCTGGCGCTGGACCCCAGAATTGGGCAGAGAGCTGGCGTTGAACGCCAGTTTGCGTCGTCTAAACTCGGGCAAAGTATGGACTATTATAAATACCCTAGATGTTTACTTTCCAACGCAATTTGAAGCGCGCCATTTTGAGTTCTGTAGCTCCAGAAAATCCATTTTGAGTGCAGGGAGGTCAGAATCCAACAGCATCAGCAGTCCTTCTTCAACCTCTGAATCTGATTTTTGCTCAAGTCCCTCAATTTCAGCCAGAAAATACCTGAAATCACAGAAAAACACACAAACTCATAGTAAAGTCCAGAAATGTGAATTTAACATAAAAACTAATGAAAACATCCCTAGAAGTAACTAGATCCTACTAAAAACATACTAAAAATACTGCCAAAAAGCATATAAATTATCCGCTCATCAATGGTCTATTTGAGATGTCAAAAATATCATTGGACAGCTCTGTAGGTGGATCACTTTACTTGAACAAAATGCCTGCAAAAGCAAGAGAACTCATTGAGATGGTTGCAAACAACCAATTCATGTACACTTCTGAAAGAAACCCTGTATATAATGGGGTACTTCAGAAGAAAGGAGTTCTTGAAGTTGACACTCTGAATGCCATATTGGTTCAGAATAAGATCTTGACCCAGCAGGTCAATATGATCTCTCAGTATTTGACTAAAATACAAGCTGCAGTTGGTAGCACTCAAGAAGCTTCTTCTAAAGTAGAAGCTTATGATCCTGATCAACCCACCGTGTAGGAGGTAAATTACATGGGAGAACACTATGGAAACACCTACAACCTTTCATGGAGGAATCATCCTAACCTTTCATGGGAGGATCAACAGAAGCCTTAGCAAGGCTTCAATAACAATCATGGTGGAAGGAACCGGAATAGGTTCAGCAATAGACCACCATTCCCATCTTCTCAAGGGAATATGGAGACTCCAATGTAGAGACTTTCCTACTTAGCCATTCTAGTCTCTAGCCTCTCTAAGACCACTCATAGTTTCATAACAGAAACAAGATCCTTCATTAGAAATTTGGAGATTCAAGTTGGTCAACTGAGCAAGAGGATCCCTGAGACCCCTCCTGACACTCTTCCTAGTAACACTGAAGTAAACAGAAGAGAAGAGTTCAAGGTCATCACCATAGAGGTAGAGGAAGATCTCACTAGGCGTTCAACGCCCAAACTGGCTAAGAGCTTGGCGCTGAACGCCAGTGAGGAAGCTTTCACTGGGCGTTCAACGCCCATCCTCACACCAGAGCTGGCGCTGAACTCCAATGAGGAAGCCCTCACTGGGCTTTCAACGCCCGAACAGACAGGGAAGCTGGCGTGGAACGCCAGCAAGGAGACCCTTGCTTGGCGTTCAACACTCAAAATGGTAAGGGAACTGGCGTTTAACGCCAGTAAAAGTATACATCATGGGCGTTCAACACCCAAAGAGCCATCAGAGCTGGCGTTGAACGCCAGTAAAGGTACACCCTCTGAATGCTTAATACCTACTCAAGAAATCCCTATCCAAGAACTAAAGGAAGCCAAGGCTCATATAGAGACCATAGAGGTTCCCTTGCATGCAATCCTGCAATGCATGAGTTTTGATGAACACTCATCCTCTGATGAGGATGAAGACACTGGGGAAGAGGAAGTTGCTCAGTACCTAGGAGCTCTTATGAAGCTGAATGCTAAGTTATTTGGTACAAAGCTTTTAGAGGAAGAAATTCTAGTGCTTACCAAGGAACTCAATGCTTTGGTTCAGCGGAAGCTACCTAAGAAGCTTCCAGATCCTGGACGCTTCCTAATTCCTTGCATTATAGGCACCATGACATTTGAAAAGGCTCTGTGTGACCTAGGGTCAAGCATAAACTTCATGCCAATCTCTATAATAGAGAAGCTGGGAATCTTTGAGGTACAAGCTGGAAATATCTCACTAGAGATGGCAGACTAGTCAATGAAAAAGTCATATGACTTAGTAGATGATGTATTGGTGAAGGTTGAAGACCACTACATTTCTACAAACTTCATAGTCTTGGACATAGGTGAGGATGAGGATGATTCTATCAACCTCGAAAGACCTTTCCTAGCTACTGCAAATGCTATGATTAATGTGATAAAAGGGAGAAATGGTTTTCCAACTAGGAGAGGACTACATCTTGTTCAGGATGTCCAATCCCAATTCACCTTCTGATAAGAAAGAGACAATGGTGCAACACCTAGTGTTCCAACCCTCTCTTTCTGTCCAAAGCTTTACAGATCCCCCAAACACCAATTCTAAGTTTGGTGTTGGGCAGCCATTAACAAGTTCCGTAGTAAAAACAGAACACTCTAGATGGAGTATGTTGCTGGCATTGAATGCCAGCTATGGGCATAGCCCTGAGCGTTCAACGCCCTTGTAGAGGGCAGGGAATCTAAATTCCCTAGCCTCTCAGGACCAGTAGATCCCACAGCATCTTTACCTACCCCACTTCTTCCTTCTAACTTTCACACTTCCCTACAAACCCTAACCGAATCACATCCATATCACTTTCCCACAACCATCATAACTCCCACCAACCTCTACCCCTTCAAAATCAAATTTCTCTCCCATTTAACCCACTCATGACTGAACCTAACCCTAGCCTACTCCTATAAATACCCCTCTTACTAACCCTTTATACACACACGTCTCATACACATCTGCCCCCTGGCCGAATTGCTTTCTTCCTCCATCTCCTTCTATTTTCTTCTTCTTCTACTGAATTCTTCTCTTTTCTTTATTTTTGCTCGAGGATGAGCAAAGCTTTTAAGTTTGGTGCTGGAAAAGTATTACTTTTTCATTTCCATTCCCACTTATGGCACCCAAGGTTGGAGAACCCTCTAGAAAGAGGAAAGGAAAGGCAGTAGCCGCCACCTCCGAATCTTAGGAGATGGAGAGATTCATCACCAAAGCCCACCAAGACCACTTCTATGAAGTAGTGGCAGAGAAAAAGGTGATCCCTGAGGTCCCTTTTAGGCTCAAGAAGAATGAGTATCCAGAAATCCGAAGAGAAATTCAGAAAAGAGGTTGGGAAGTCCTAACCAATCCCATCCAAGAAGTTGGGATCTTAATGGTGCAAGAATTCTATGCTAATGCATGGGTCACGAAAAACCATGATATTAGTATGAACCTAAATTCCAATAAGTGGAGCACCATGGTCCGAGGGAGAATCTTAGATTTTAGTCTGGAAAGTGTGTGGTTGGCATTCAACTTGCCTCTGATGCAAGGAGACCCACATCCTTACACTAGGAGAGTCAATTTTGATCAGAGACCGGATCAAGTACTCTCAGACATCTGTGTGGAAGGAGCACAGTGGAAAAGGGATTCCCAAGGCAAGCCTATTCAACTAAGAAGGCTTGACTGATAAGAAAGAGACAATGGTGCAACACCTAGTGTTCCAACCCTCTCTTTCTGTCCAAAGCTTTACAGATCCCCCAAACACCAATTCTAAGTTTGGTGTTGGGCAGCCATTAACAAGTTCCGTAGTAAAAACAGAACACTCTAGATGGAGTATGTTGCTGGCATTGAATGCCAGCTATGGGCATAGCCCTGAGCGTTCAACGCCCTTGTAGAGGGCAGGGAATCTAAATTCCCTAGCCTCTCAGGACCAGTAGATCCCACAGCATCTTTACCTACCCCACTTCTTCCTTCTAACTTTCACACTTCCCTACAAACCCTAACCGAATCACATCCATATCACTTTCCCACAACCATCATAACTCCCACCAACCTCTACCCCTTCAAAATCAAATTTCTCTCCCATTTAACCCACTCATGACTGAACCTAACCCTAGCCTACTCCTATAAATACCCCTCTTACTAACCCTTTATACACACACGTCTCATACACATCTGCCCCCTGGCCGAATTGCTTTCTTCCTCCATCTCCTTCTATTTTCTTCTTCTTCTACTGAATTCTTCTCTTTTCTTTATTTTTGCTCGAGGATGAGCAAAGCTTTTAAGTTTGGTGCTGGAAAAGTATTACTTTTTCATTTCCATTCCCACTTATGGCACCCAAGGTTGGAGAACCCTCTAGAAAGAGGAAAGGAAAGGCAGTAGCCGCCACCTCCGAATCTTAGGAGATGGAGAGATTCATCACCAAAGCCCACCAAGACCACTTCTATGAAGTAGTGGCAGAGAAAAAGGTGATCCCTGAGGTCCCTTTTAGGCTCAAGAAGAATGAGTATCCAGAAATCCGAAGAGAAATTCAGAAAAGAGGTTGGGAAGTCCTAACCAATCCCATCCAAGAAGTTGGGATCTTAATGGTGCAAGAATTCTATGCTAATGCATGGGTCACGAAAAACCATGATATTAGTATGAACCTAAATTCCAATAAGTGGAGCACCATGGTCCGAGGGAGAATCTTAGATTTTAGTCTGGAAAGTGTGTGGTTGGCATTCAACTTGCCTCTGATGCAAGGAGACCCACATCCTTACACTAGGAGAGTCAATTTTGATCAGAGACCGGATCAAGTACTCTCAGACATCTGTGTGGAAGGAGCACAGTGGAAAAGGGATTCCCAAGGCAAGCCTATTCAACTAAGAAGGCTTGACCTCAAGCCTATGGCTAGAGGATGGTTGGAATTCATCCAATGTTCTATCATCCCTACTAGCAACCGGTCAGAAGTGACTATTGAAAGAGCCATCATGATCCATTGTATCATGATTGAAAGTGAGGTGGAAGTACATGAGGTGATCCCTCAAAAATTGTACAAGATAGTTGAGAAGCCTTCCTCCAAAGGAAGGTTGGCATTCCCACACTTCATCTATCATCTATGCAATTCAGTTGGAATTGTCATAGAGGAAGATATCTCCATTGAAGAGGACAAGCCCATCACTAAGAAGAGGATGGAGCAAACTAGAGAGCATACACAAGAACCTGTGCACCCGCCTCAACATGAGATCCCTAAGATACCTCAAGGGATGTATTTCCCTCCTCAAGGCTATTGGGACCAACTGCATAATTCTCTTGGAGAATTAAACACTAATATGGAGCAATTGAGGTTGGAGCAACAAGAGCATTCCACCATCCTCAATGAAATAAGGGAAGACCAAAGGGCTATGAGGGAAGAACAATAAAGACAAAGGAGTGACATTGAAGAGATCAAGCACAACATTGGATCCTCAAGAAGGAGCACTAGCCACCACCATTAAAGGTGGATTCGTTCTCTTAATCTCCTTCTCTTTTATTATTTTTCTGTTTTCTGTTATGTTGTATTGTTTGTTCTCTTGTTCTTATTGCATGATCATTTCTATCTATGTCTTAGAGTTATAAAATGTTCCATATATCTCTCACCATTACTTAAAAGAAAATTTTATTTGAAAAGAATTGAGAGATATATGAATTTCAAGTTATATAATAAGAATAGTTCAATTATATTGATATGGTGGCATTGTTTTAGTTTTCTGAATGTATGAATAAATAGTGCATATTTGAAGTTGGAATTTATCAATGTTGGCTCTTGAAAGAATGATGAAAAAGAAAAAGTATTATTGGTAATCTGAAAAATCCAAAAAATTGCTTCTTGAAGCAAGAAAAAGCAGCAAAAAGAAAAAAAAGCATGTTGATATAATAAGATTATATTGATATGGTGGCATTGTTTTAGTTTTCTGAATGTATGAATAAATAGTGCATATTTGAAGTTGGAATTTATCAATTTTATCAATGAATCAAGTTATGGAACTACTCGCTCATTATGAATGTAAACTTCGCAAAATAAGAAAAGGAAATAAGGAAAGACATGATAGATAATAATCAAAGGGATTAATAAAAATAAAAATAGTTCTTGTATTAATAAATTCTAAAGATAATCCAATAGTAACTCTGAATAAATTGAGGATATGAAAGAGTAAATGACAAGTAAGGAAAACAAACTAGAATGATGAAGTCTTGACGGAGGTAATAACTCTTCTCAATATCCCAACCCGAAAAGCAATAAAATCAAAATCCTAAGAACTATGAATGTGTATAGAGAAAACCTAGAGGAGGAGTAAAATCAGATCTCAAACTAAAATTATGCGGAATGAATGTTGTTTTTTTGTCTCTGCATGTTCCCTGGCACTAGTCTGCTTTTCTGGGCCGAAAACTGGGTCAAAACATGGCCCAAAATCGCCCCCAGTGAATTCTGCATATTCTGTAGATCGCGCACATCACGCAATCGCGTCATCCACGTGTTCGCATCATCCAGCATCTTGCCTTGCCATGCGTGCGCATCGTCCACGCCTTCGCGTCACTTGTGCAGTTTCCATTCCATGCGTTCGGGTCAGGCACGTGAGCGCGTCACTGCAATTTCCTCTATTTTGCGCGGTCGCGTGAGTCATGCGTCCGCGTCACTTCTCGCTGGTCATCTCCTCAATTTCTTGTGTTCCTTCCATTTTTGCAAGCCTCCTTTCCAATCTCCAAGTCATTCATGCCCTATAAAGCCTGAAACACTTAACACACAGATCACGGCATCGAATGGAATAAAGGAGAATTAAAATTCATAATTAAAAATCTCTACCAAGCAATTTTTCAACCATGGGGTAATTTTAGGAAGGAATTGTAAATACATGCTAATTTAATGAATAAGTGGGTAAAGATTTGACAAAACCACACAATTAAATACAATATAAACCATAAAATAATGGTTTATCAGTTGTCTTCACTAAGAATCCAGTTCTACCACATACAGTGAGCTGTGTCCTATCTCTAGAGCATGTAAAGCTCATCCATGAGAGGACAGGCAGAAAATTCACTGTTAGGGGCAAAAATCTAAGCCCTTACTCACCTCCTTAAGGAGCTGAAGGTCAAGTTAGTGACTTTAAAAGAGCGCTTGTTGGGAGGCAACCCAACTTTACTCAACCATTTAATTTCTTTTTGTTTTTTCCTTTCAGTTGTCAGAGTCATGATCATGTGCATCAGTCAAGAGACAGATTTTACAGTAGTAAAAACAGAACACTCCAAGTGGAGTGTTAAAGTTGATCACCAGCGAGGAAGCCCTCCGAGGCATTCAACACCCAAAGAGGGAAGCATTGCTGGCATTGAACGCCAGCCAGGGAGCAGCCCCTGGGCGTTCAAACACTAGTGCAGAGAAGCAAGGAATCTGGAATTCCCTAGCCTCTCAGGACCAAAAGGTCCCACAGAAGCTCCACCTACCCCACCTTCTTCCCCATTGATCATATTTGCTCGAGGATGAGCAAAACTCTTAAGTTTGGTGCTGCAAAAGCTTTGCTTTGTGACCTCTACCACTCTTAAGTATAGAAGAAGAGGATGGAGCAAACTAGAGAGCATGCACATGAGCCTGTGCAACCGCCTCAACAAAGACAAAGGAGTGACATAGAAGAGATCAAGCACTACAGGAGATACTCAAGGAGGAGCACTAGCCACCATCATTCAGGTGGATTCGTTCTCTTTTACTCCTTTCCTGTCTTATTTTCTCTATTTTTCTGTTATGTTTTATCTGTTTTCTTGTCCTAGTTGCATGATCATTTGCATTGATGTATTAAAAAGTTGTAAAATATTCCATATATCTCTCACCTTGCTTAAATAATTTTTTTTTAAGAATTGAGAGATGCATGAATTTCAAGTTTAAAATAAGATTAGTTTAATTAGTTTGATGTGGTGTCATTTGCTTTTGTTTTTTGAATTTTTGAATAAACAGTGCATATTTGAAGTTGAAATTTTAGAATGTTGGCTCTTGAAAGAATAAGAAAAAAGGAAAAATATTATTGATAATCTGAGAAATCTAAAAATTGATTCCTGAAGCAATAAAAAGCAGCAAAAAGCAAAAGAAAAAGCATGTTGCAAAAGAAAAAAATTTATATGCATGCGAAAAAAATAAAAATAAAAATAAAAAATAAAAAGCAAAAAAAGCCAATAGCTCTTTAAACCAAAATGCAAGAGCAAAAAGCCAATAATCCTTTAAATCAAAAGGCAAGGGTAAAAAGATCCAAGGCTTTGAGCATCAATGGTTAAAAGGGCCTACAAGGAATAAAATCTTGGCCTAAGTGGCTCAACTAAGCTGTCCCTAACCATATGCTTGTGGTGTGAAGGTGTCAAGTGAAAAGCTTGAGACTGAGCAGTTAAAGTCGTGGTCCAAAGCAAAAAGAGTGTGCTTAAGAACTCTGGACACCTCTATCTGGGGATTCTAGCAAAGCTGAATCACAATCCAAAAAGGTTCACCCAGTTAAAGTGTCTGTGGTATTTATGTATCTAGTGGTAATACTGGAAAACAAAGTGCTTAGGGTCACGGCCAAGACTCTAAAAGCTGTGTTCAAGAATAAAAAAGAACTAAACTAAGAGATTCAATAATATCATCTGGATTCTAAGTTCCTAAAGAGACCAACACTTCTGAGTTTCAATGGATAGTGAGATGCCAAATCTATTCAGAAGCAAAAAGCTACTAAGTCCCACTCATTTAATTGAAACTGAGCTTCATTGGAAACTATGAGATTTATTGTATGTTACTCTTTTTATCCTACTTTGTTTTTAGTTGCTTGGGGACAAGCAACAGTTTAAGTTTGGTGTTGTGATGAACAGATATTTTATACGCTTTTTGGCATCATTTTCATATAGATTTTTAGCATGTCTTGTCTAATTTTTATTAAGTTTTCATAAGTTTTAGTGTAAAATTCACATTTTTGGATTCTACTTTGAGTTTGTGTGTTTTTATGTCATTTCAGATATTTTCTGGCTAAAATTGAGGACCTGGAGCAAAAGTCTGATGCAGAGATAGAGAAAGCACTGCAGATGTTGTCCTAATCTGACCTCCTTGCATTCGAAAGAGCTTTTCTGGAGCTATAGAAGTTCAAATGGAGCATTCTCAATGGCTATGGAGAGCTAACTTCTAGAGCTTTCCAGAAATGAATAATAGTTTATACTTTGCTTCATAATTAAAGGCGCAAAACTGGTGTTCAACGCCAGCCTCCTGCCCTATTCTGGCGTCCAGCGCCCACAAGGAGGAGACCAGCGTCCAAACGCCTAAGAAGGGCCCCCTAGCCCGCGTTTAATACCCTAGAGGCCTCCTAGCATGTGGATCTCATCAAAGCTCAGCCCAAACACTCACCAAGTGGGCCCCAGAAGAGGATTTTGGCACTAAAAGACTATTTTACCCTTTCTTATGTAATCCTTAGTCATTAGCTTAGTATTCAAAGAACTTTTACACGATCTTCAAAGGGGGAGATCTGCCATATTTTGTTTTTCACATTTTATTTTCTATCAGTATGAGTTTCTAAACCTCCTAGGTTGAGGGAAGGAGCCCTGCTGAGTTTTATGGATTAATAAAAGTATTACTGTTTCTTTTCAATCCGTGTTTGATTCAATTCTAAGATGTATCTTTGTTTTTCAACATGATGAATGGGATGATGTGTGACAATCATCTTCGTTCTTTAATCTAAGATTGCGTGCCTGACAATCACCAGTGTTCTTCTTGGGTTCGTGTGAATACGTAACTGGAAAGCATTAACCACCAGCTTGATTATACATCTCTTAGACGGCTAATCCACGACTTCATTGGGGACTTCTCGAGACATCAGTTTAGCTGAGGTATGGGGAGATTACAGTCTCTGTGGTAGAGGCTAGAACCCAAAGGCAGAGCATTCTCTGATCCGGATGATCCAACCTTTCTTGTGGCATTTTGAGTAGGATCATTAAGGAGAATGGACTGTAGGAGCGTCACCCTCAATCAGAATGGATCCACACTAACCCTGGGGTTCAGATCTGAAGGAGCATTGGCGACCTCTCAACCGGTGACAATCACATATAGCTTGCCATAGAAGAAATCATTCACAATTGAAGAAGACAGTAATACTAGAGTTAATCCAGAAGGACAAAGTATCTCCAAGCTTTAACCATCATTTTATCATTATAAACAGGTCAACCTAGTTTAGATCTCATAATTCCTTTTATGCAATTAAAAAACATACCAACATCTCCTACTCACCTAACTAAGATCTGCAAGATAACCATAGCTTGCTTCAAACCACAATCCTCGTGGGATCAACCCTGACTCGCTCAGGTATTACTTGAATGACCCAGTGCACTTGCTGGTTCAGCTATACGAAGTGTGGACATTCGTGCACTAGTGGCCAAATCATGTAATTTAAAAGAATTAGAGTGCTTTGAAGGCAATCCATAAGTACTTTGTATTCAAAAGATATGAAGCATGAGGAATTCACAACCAAACAACAAAGTATAACCTCAATTAAGAACTCCAATAATGAATATGAACAACAATGATGCTAACAGCATCCTATCAGTAATCAACAGTAATAGATAGCAAACAAGATTAATAATTCAACACTTATAATAAAAACCAAAAAATAAGCATAAATCAAACTAACTAACCAACTAACTAACTAACTAACTAACTAAAAGAGATGGTGATAGATGGTGATTGATAGTATTGGATAATGGTTGAAAGAGGGAAAGAAAAGAGGAGAAGGGAAGAAAGGAAAGGAATGGGGAGAAGAGAAGAGAAGAAGTGAGTGAAACAGGGCAGGGTATCATGCGTACGCTTCATGTCACGCGTATGCGTGAGTGGCAGAAGTGAGATACGACACGTACGCATCATTGATGCGCCGTGTGATAGTGCAGAGAGAGACAGATGACGCGTACGCGTGGGTCAAAATTGTGCTAGAGGCACAATTTCAGCATACTACGCGCACAACTCTCTGATTTTTGTACTGGACCTGAAAAATTTGGGGGGTCACGCGTATGTGTAGGTGAGTCGTACGCATGAGGGGTTGAAATTCTTAGGGTCACGCGTACGTGTGGGTGACGCGTACGCGTTGCTGGGGCTCTGTTTTTTAAAAATTTTCAATTTCTTGCCTCAAACCAAGCATTCCAAACCTCTAAACAGCTACCAAAACACCATAAAACCTTATTTAACATACTAGACTCCTAAATAAACTTAACTAACTAAACAAAACTTGAAATTAAACTAGTTTACTAATATATACAAAAGAACAAAAATGAAAAGAGTTTACCATGGTGGGGTGTCTCCCACCTAGCACTTTTGTTTATTGTCCTTAAGTTGGACTTATGGGGAGCTCTCCTCAAGGTGGCTTGTGCCTGAATTCATCCTTGAACTTCCACCAATGCTTGGACTTCCAATAAGCTCTATCATTGAAAATTAATAGCTCCAAGCTTTGATGGAGTTCTTCACAAACTATGAGCTCCCAAAATTGATCCCCTCCTTGTATTCTGGGATCCCATACTTTGTTTTTACACCCATATTCAAGTTGATCATCATGATTCCATCTGGGTGGTTTAGCCTTAGAATTCTCATTTAGGCACCAAACTATCCTCCTAGACCCATTCAATTGAGCACTACACCAACCATTGCTCTTAAGCTTTGATAACTCAACCATAGTGAACCTTGAATTGTGATGCCTACCACTAACTAACTCTTTCTTACTTTTCATGCCACGAAGAGCTCTAAGTTGACCATCTGTTTCAAGCAACCCCTATTCAAGTGGAATAAGAAAGCTAAGGGATATGAATTTTACCCACTTGAATGTTGTAAAGGATGATGGTGACTTAGGAAGGGATACCTCCCCACACTTTGACAATGTAAAGTCCACTCTCTTGTGCTCTTCTTTGACTACCTCCACCTCTTGACAAGAATCTTCCATGTCCACTTCTTAACAAAGTTCTTCACATTCAACCACTTCCTCACCAACCTCTTCTAGCTCTTCTCCATTCTTCATGTCACAACTTGGAGGTAACATGGAACTTATCTCAACATCTACCTCAATTTGAATGGGAGAAGATTCCTCAAACTTAAAAGGATCATGCGTTGGTGTGGAATCATCATCAAGATGCGGTTTTGTTGCTTGCTCTACTTCTTCCAATTCTTCATCATTCACCATATGCTTTTGGAGGTTGTGTACCCTCCTTGACATTGCTTTTATGCTCAATGGAAGAGGTCTCAATGGAATCTTCGAGGTGATTTATTAGTGAGGACAAGAACTCATCAATGATTCAGTTCAATTCTTGATCAACCTCTCCTAATTCTTTAACCATTCCTTCCGGCTCAATTGTCTTAACTTCCTCCCTTGGATGTGATTCTTGCTTCAACTCCTCTTCTTCATCTTGAAGCTCCAAACTCACTCCCTCACTATGCTCCTTGGTTAATCCTACACATTCGTCGATGGGAGTACTTGGGATGCATGAGCTTAGGTGGGAGGCCATATGGTTAATGGCTTCTGCCATGGTAGCAACCATGACTTCTAGCTTCTTTCGCTTCTTTTGCTTCTATTTTTGCCTTTGGATATACGAGCTAATATCTCTTTGTTGTTCTAGCTTGAAGGCATGGAGAGCTTCATCTATTCGAGGCGGTGGTGGAAGATAGGGTTCATTGTTGGAGGGAAAGGTATTATAGTTGGAAGGTGGTCTATATTGGTAAAAATCTTGAGGTGGTGTATAAGAAAATGGTGGTTCTTGGGAGTATTGGTGTTGGAATGGTGGTGGCTCTAAGTATGGCTCATATGCTGTTTGGTGTGGTGGATATGGGTTAGGATCATATGGAGGTGAATGGTGGTATGAGGCTTGTGAGTAGGGTTGTTGAGAGCTATGTTGAGGAAAAGAATCATATGCATATGGTGATTGTGGTTGACAACCACAATGGGGATCACCACATCCATTAGGTTGATATGCATTAGGAGTTGGATTATACCTATAAGAAACCGGTGGAGGTTTTTGCAAAGAAGGTTGTCCATAAGCTTGGGGCTCCTCCCACCTTTGATCTCCAAATCCTTGATGTATATCCTCATTGAAGCTTCCATTTCCATTTCCTACAACATAGTTTGGGATGAAAATTCATAGTAGAAAAACAAAAACAAAAACTAACAAGAGACAAAGAAACAAGAACCTAACTAGTGACTCAAACAAGCAAACAAAAAGGAGCAAACTATTCACAATATTAACATTTGTACAATAACCAATAACAAGCACACACTGCAATTTCCCAGCAACGGCGCCAAAAACATAATGTAGTATTATCGTCGGTCAGAAATTTCACACAAATAATCTCGTTGAAGTATAGTTCCCAACAAACAAATAACACTCAATCAAAGTTTAATTTTGGTTGTCACAAGTCCAACCCAATAAAATAACCGAGAGTATTAGTCCCGGGTCGTTCTCCCTAGGAATCACAATCGAGGGCTCAATTATTGGTTATGAGTTTCACAGGTTAGGTTGATAAAGAAACAAGAATTTAAATGACAATAAAATAAAGCAAACAACGAAGGATAGCAAATACTAAAGAGAGGCATTTATGGCAAGGGTTGAGAATTAAGGCTTCCTATCCTAGTCATTAATCATGTTACAATACTTAACAAGAGTTAATCCTATTTCGTCATCTCCAACATAGGAAGATGGTATAATGTTATCTTGATGAAAAAAAGATTGACAGTTTAGAATTCAGAATAAATTCCCATTGCAAGTATAGTTTCTAAACCGAGCAATCGACCTTTCTTACAAACGTTTTGGTTGTCACAAGTAACAAACCCCTTTAAAATGAATAACCGAAGTATTTAAACCTCGGTTCGTCTTCTCAAGGAACTGCAGGGAGGTATGTTCTTATTATTGGTTATGAGTTTTGTAAATTGAGGTTTTGAAAGTAAGGAACAAATAATTTAAATGACAAATAAAATAAATAAACAACTGTAAAATAAACTCTTGGTAAGGTATGAAAATTTGGAAGTCCTATCCTAGTTGTCCTTATCAATGGTGATGAGAATTATATTTTGCTCTCCACTAAGTCAACCTCTAACTATTAAGGTAAGTTGAGTGGGTAAATCAATTTAACACCTAAAGTCCTAGTTAATTCCTAAGAAAAGACTAGAGTTATAGGGATTTAAATCAGATGTGCAAGGATATCAGTTATCAATCACGATGAGTTTGACAATTCAAGAGTTACCAATTAATCAACCAAAGCCAAAAGGGGAAAATCTAAATTATTAATGTAAATAAAGGAAAGCAGTCATAATTATGGAATACCTCAAATTATATTAAATAGAAAATTAAATCTAAACATGAATGGTTCATAAGCCAAATTGGCAATAAAAGTAATTAAAGGATAACATTAAAATAACTGAAAGTAAAAGAGAAATATAAAGTAAAAGGAATGTTGAACCTGATGAAGAGTTGAAATTCTAAATCCTTTAAGAGGAATTCTAATCCTAAAAACCTAAGAGAGAAGAGAGAACCTCTCTCTCTAAAAACTACATCTAAACTATGAAAAGTGAATAATTGAAGACCTCATAATGAATGGATGCATTCCCCCACTTTATGACCTCTAATCGGTGCCTTCTGGACTTGGATCTGGGCCAAAAAGGGTTTCAGAAATTGTTGGGAGCATTTTCTGTAATTTATGGTGCGTGGCGTCTGTCACGCGTCCGCGCGGGTCACGCGGTCGCGTCATCTGGAGTTTTCCTTATCACGCGTTCGCTTCGGTCATGCATCCGCGTCATCTGTGTTCTGCTCATGGTGCACGTCCGCGTCAGTCACGCGTTCGCGTCGCTGCCTTTTCGTGCTAGGCATGCGACCGCGTCGTCCATACGTTCGCGTTGCTGCCAGTTTCTTCAAAAACTCCTTTTTGTGCTTTCCTTCCATTTTTGTATGTTTCCTTTCCATCCTTTAAGTCGTCCCTGCCTTAGAAGATCTGAAACTACTTAACACACAAATCACGGCATCGAATGGTAATAAAGGATAATTAAAATAATTATTTTTAAAGCATAGGAAACATGTTTTTCACATATATCACATAATAAGGAAGGGAAAGTAAAACCATGCAATTTACATGAATAAGTGGGTGAAGGGTTGAATAAATCACTTAAATTGAGCACAATATATATCATAAGATATGGGTTTATCATATCTTCATGTTGAGAGAAAGTCAAATAGGACTAGTTAATCTCAATCCATAAGTCCTAATCAACTTACTAATTGAATTAGCAAGAGATTAGAGTCAACGGGAATAATATTAACTAACAACTCTAGATCACCAATCTAAATTGGGTATTAATGACTCAAGATCACTTAATTTCTCTTTCCAAGCCAAGAATACTCAAAAAGCTACTTGTTCCAAGGGTTACCTGAAACTGAAGGTCAATCTCGGAGGAGATCTTGCTGTTGTGGTCGGAGCTGTCGTGTCCGACTTGTTGAATCTGATGGTGCTGCTGATCCTTGGTCACCAGAGGGTGGTGGTACCTGCAAGAGACTCCGATGCTTAAGTTAGCACGTGCTTTAGGCAGGTTTTTGTGTAGAATCAGAGTATGAGTTATACCTAGGTGCTCAGGTGTATTTATAGTAGTGTGGAGTGACCTCCCTTTGAGATAAGTTAGTTATCTTATCTTATCTTTTGTGGGTGGGTCCCCTTATCTTTGGCATGCTGCCCTTAAGTGGGCTATGATCATCTGCTTTAGGCCTACTTGGACCCTTATAGCAATTTGGCCGAGCTCTTTGGGAAGAGGTCAGTGTCGACCAACCTTTGTAAGAGGTCGGTCGTTTTTGTCTTCATCCAACCCGGCTCTCCTAGCTCGACTCATGGTATGAGCACTACTCTAACTTCCAACCAAGCATTTTGTCAAACACTTGGAAGGCATGAAAGGAAAGCAAGTTAAATTGCAACAATAATAAAATCTACAACTACCCAATGCAAGAAAATAACAACATGGACTCAAGCAAACATCAAAGAAACATAAAAAGACATCAATTGTATTAAAGGAAATTAAAATCAACAAAAGTTCATCAACATAAAAAGTGGCATAAAAGGGAAATTAACAATGCAAACTAAGAAAATAAAGATGTAGGAACAAAAAATTGTAAAGAAAACTAGATGAAAAAAAGAAATTAAACCCTAGATCTAAGATGAAATTAACCTCAAACCCGAATTCTAGAGAGAAGATGGAGCTTCTCTCTCTAGAAAACTACCCTACATGGTCCTAAGCTAATCTAATTTCTCCCCTCCTTTGTCCATCTTGAGTTCTGCATCAAATAGCCTCATAAATGAGTTAGATTTGGGCCTGGTTGGCTCAGAAATTGCCCCCAGCATATTGCCTTTAATGAGGTCACGTGCCTAACGTTACGCATGTGCGTCGCTGCCAAAATTCCTCCTCACGCGTACGCGTGGGTGATGCGTGCACGTGGCCTTGAATTCTTCAAATGCTCATTTCTTCATGAATTCTCCACTTTGCATGCTTTTCTCTTCACTTCTTTCATCCAATACTTGCCTTATGAATCTGAAATCACTCAACAAATATATCAAGGCATCGAATGGAATTAAAGTGGATTAGAATTAGCAATTTAAAGGCCTAAAATGCATGTTTTCAGTCTTAAGCACAAATTAGGGAGAATTTCACAAAACATACTATTTCATTGAATAAATGTGGGATAAGTTGATAAAATCCCCTAAATTCAACACAAAATAAACCACAAAATTGGGGTTTATCAACGTGAAACATTCAAACTATTTACTGTCAATATCTTCTGAATGCAACTCATAATAAGGACTCAATAATGTTGCAGATGGCTTGGATAGTCTGATGGCTTTAAATTCTTGAATGGCTTGATCTTTGAGTCGATTTATTTCATCAAATAGAATAAATGAAGCATATTCAACTCTGAGATGATCCACCTCTTCTTACAGTTTAAAGAAATTTATTTTATTAAACTCTGTTAATTTAGTAATATAGAGTTATCTATTTTAAAGATAGTTACCTATGTCCAATTCTGGCATACATATTTGCCCTTTTGATGTATTCTGGTTCGATGATCTTAAGCCATTTCATCATATAAATTGCACAATTGAAGCTAAAAAAAATAAATTATCAAAAAAAAAATAGGACAGTAAGAGAAAATGCTATTTCTCAGATAGAAAGATTTATACTGGTTATGTTGCCCAACGATGTTAATGTATGGTGCTTCAATTTCATCATCCTTGTCCGTCAAAGGTAGTCCTTGATGAGAGATTTTCTGTCGGTCTAGAATTTATCAATAAATTCCGTCGTGAGTATAGTCTAAACCAACAAGTAATCCCGTATCAAATTTAGAAAATATGTCACCACAATTCAAGTTCAATAACCGGGAGTAGAACCTGATGACAAGTCATCTTATACTGGTTTTACTAGTCTTTTTCTTTGTTTTTTATAGGTTTTATACACTTTCTTGCATTGTAAGTTAGCAATTTGGAGTGGAATTGCATGGTTTCTTTGAATCAATCAACCACCCTTTAATTGACACAAAATCATAAAGTTTAAGCAAAAATTAATTGGTTTTAAATGAATTTTAAGCTTTGTAAATTTTGTGATACTTTGATTGGTTGTTTTGACTACTTGTAGGTGAAGAAAAGAAAAAAATAAGAAAAGCGTAGCCTAAGGAGCATAATCTAAGCAAAGAAAGAAAGCGTGGCACAAAGAAGAGAAGCGTGGCTCAAAGAAGAAAAAGCATGGATGCATTTAAGAAACAAGGGCATAAAGCTCTTGCCAAGAGCATTAAAGCTCTTGTGGAGAGCTTTCCTTCAAATAATCAGAAGCCAAGCTCTTGCCAAGAGATTAAAAGCTCTTGCCAAGAGCTTTATCAAAAGCACATGGAAGAAGGAAACAAGGCAAGCTCACATGCAAAGCTCTTGCCAAGAGCTTTGCCCAAGAGCTTTTTCGGGCATTCCAAGGGAAAAATCAAAGAGAAAAAGCTCAACTATGCACTCACCAAGACTTGAACCCATGACCAAGGGGAGGAGGCCAGCGCTATTCCACAAGGAAAAATAACCCAAATTGGCTTGTTTTCATTCAGCAAGGTTCGAACAGGGAGCATCAAGGAAGCAAGGCCTTGTGCGCCACTCACTTGCCAAGGAAAATGGCCACCAAGTGCTTCACCCAAGGCTTGAACCAGGGACCTCAAGGACAAGTAAAGCTCTTGCCAAGAGCTTTTAAGCTCTTGCAAAGAGCTTTGTTCTCTGGTTACAAGAAAAGGTGCACAACACTTTGGCAAGGAAGGGAACCAAAGCTCTTGGCCAAAGGTCTTACCAAGAGCCGAAGTTTCCCCTGTGAGGTACACCATGGGCCAAAATTTCATCAAAAATCCAAATTAATTCATTTCTTCACCAATTATGAGAGCCCACCCAAATTCTTAGATCCACGTTAGGAAGTGTATAAATAGGTGTTAGTTAGATGTAGAAAGGACTTTTTTTTTTACTTTTACTGAGACCCTTGGAATTTATTTTTAATTGTAATTTGCTTTCTGTTTTGAATTCTGCTTGCTCTTTTGGGAAACCTTTGCTTGAATTGGAACGAGAATTGAGTTCTCTTCCTTTGGGCATTCTTGTTCCCTTCTCGGCAAAGCTTTGTTTGAGTCTTAAGTGTGAAGAATTGAGGAAATTCTGTCTCACTCTCCTCTTAAGATCTCTCTGTTTAATTTGCTGCATAATTCAAGAATTTGAGTTCCTCTTTACTGATTTTCATCTTTCATTTTTCTTTAAGTTGTTTTCTGAATTAGATCAAGGAAGGTAGTGAGATCTAGACTTGGTTTTCTAGTCTCTTGACCCCTAAGATCTAAAATTTCCTTTTTGCTCATCTGCTAAGGCTTCTTCAAGCCAATTTACTGTTTTGTTTGAGATTAAATTCAGTTTAATTCATCTTTTACTTTTCTGTCCATTGCATTTTATTTTCTATTGTTTAATTTCTGCACTCCCAGTCCCCAAATCCTTTTATTATTCAAGTCATTTACATTTTTTACACTCTAAGATTCAGTCATTTATATTTCTTGCAATCTAAGCTTTTGTAATTTAAATTGCTTGTTCTTTAAGATTCAGCACTCTTACTTCCTATTCTCTTTAATTTACTACAATTCTTCCCTCTCCCTTTACAATTCATACAATTTAGCTTCTGTCAATTACAAATCACTCAAATCAACTCTTGTTCGCTTGACTAAATCAACCACTAAACTAAAATTGCTCTATCCTTCAATCCCTGTGGGATCGACCTCACTCACGTGAGTTATTATTACTTGATGCGACCCGGTACACTTGTCGATGAGTTTTGTGTTGGATTGCTTTCCACACATCAAGTTTTTGGCACTGTTGCCGGGGATTGATTAGATTGACAATGATTAACTATGGTGGTGGTCTAGATTAAGCACTTTTTCTTTTTCTTTTTACTAAGCATACTAACTATTTGAATTTTTGCTTAAGCTAACACTAACTTTACTCTAGCAATAGAGTGTTTAATTCTGGCTCCTGGTTTTGTGTTTATGTTAGGAAGAAAAAGTGATAAATCCACACCTTCTATTGCTGAAACACTTTGGACGTTGAGAAGAGAACCAAGAAATGGAGGAAAATCCAACAAATCCACCAGTGGGAGTGACCAACAACAATGGTCAGCCCCAAAAGAGAGTATTGGCTTCATATACATTTGCAAATCCTAGACATTGTGGGAGTAGCATTCTTACCCCAAATGTTAATGAAAATAACTTTGAACTGAAGCCACAACTCATCACTTTGGTTCAAAATAATTGCTCTTACGAAGGAGGACCACTTGAAGATCCAAACCAACACTTGTCTACTTTCCTGAGGATTTGTGACACTGTCAAAATTAATGGAGTTCATCCTGACAGCTACAAGCTCCTACTATTTCCATTTTCTCTCAGAGACAAAGCTACTCAATGGTTGAAATCCTTCCCAAGGGACAGCATCAACAATTGGGACGATCTAGTGAGCAAGTTCCTTGCTAAATTTTACCCACCTCAAAGGATCATCAGATTGAAGACTGAGGTCCAAACATTCACAGAAATGGACACTGAACCCATCTATGAGGCATGGGAGAGATACAAGGTGCTGATTAGGAAGTGCGCTGATTAGGAAGTGTCCCCCTGAAATGTTCAATAAATGGGATAAATTGCAAAATTTTTATGAAGGCTTGACATTGAAATCTCAGGAGGCTCTAGATCACTCAGCAGGAGGCTCTTTACAATTGAAGAAGACTGCAGAGGAAGCCCAAAATCTCATTGATATGGTGGCTAACAACCAGTATTTCTTTGCTCACCAAAGGCAACGCCAACCATCACAAAGGAAGGGAGTGATGGAGTTGGAAGGAGTAGACACCATCCTAGCTCAAAATAAGATAATGCAGCAGCAGATTTAACAATAATTTGAGCAGATGGCTAAAAAGATTGATAGCCTCCAAGTTGCAGCAGTAAACACAAGCCAACCATCAACTCCATGGGGGAAAAATGAAGAAAACCAAGAAGATCAACAGTAGGAACAACCTCAATATGTGCACAACCAAGGCTCAGGCCAAAATGAGGTTTATGGTGACACCTACAATCCATCCTGGAAGAACCATCCAAATCTTAGATGGGGAGATAACCACACTCAAAACCAACAACCATGGCAAAGGAATTCAAACAAAAACAACTCAAGAAACAACCTGAACAATAACCAGCAAAACACAACCCACAATCCATATAGAAAATACCAAAACAACCATCATCCACCATCCACATCCACATTCCACCCACAAAATAACCCCATAAATAGTTCAAACAACTTCCAGCAACAACCATCTCATTTTACACAACCACAACCAAATCCAGACTCCCAAAGAATCTCTAGTCTAGAGATAATGATGGAAAAACTCATGAAAAATCAAGAGATGGCAAGACAAGATCAGGAAGCAGCATGGAAGGATCAAGCCATAACAAGTAAAAACCAAGAAGCTTCAATTAAAAACCAAAAAGCTTCAATCAGAAATCTTGAGAGGCATATGGAACAAATGGCTAAACGGATTAAAGAGATGGGTGAGAAGCAATCAAATGCATTCCCTAGTACCACTCAAGACCACCCAAGGGATAAAGAAAAAGCTACAAAGTGGGAGGAGTGCAAAGCAATCATAGTGGGAAGTGAGAAGACTGGGGAGAAGAAAGCCATCAATCAGGAAGAACACAACAGAGAAGTTGATGCCAGGGCATTTTGGCCAGTTTCACTGACCTTTTCTTTATTGTTTTTAGGGTAGTTTCTTGCATTTTCTTAGGAAATAAGCTAGTTTTGGGTAGATATTCACTTACACCTGGATTCAAGCATACATTGTGCATTTTACATGATTTCATGAGGATTTTGCATGAGTTTAGTGACAAATTGTATTCTGCATTACCCATGACTTGGACTAGAACTTTGATGCACTCTATTGCCTGATTTCAGGACCAAAGGAAGTAAGGAATGGGAGATAACTTGCAAAGTTAATGAGAAAAGTGACTGCCAATGACGCTCTCGAAGCCATCATTACCCACATTAAGAGTCACGTTAACTAAGTTAACGTGAACTCTAATGTGAAGAAGGAAATTTGAGCCAACGTTAGTGACACTTAACATTATCTCTAACGTTGGCCAATGCTCATAAGTGGCCACGTTAGAGTCCACGTTAACTTAGTTAACGTGGCCTCTAACGTTAAAAGGGGGAAAGGAAGCAAACGTTAGTGACATTCAACATTGTCACTAACGTTGGCCTAAGTGCACAATGCCACGTTAACTCCCACGTTAACTTGGTTAACGTGGAAGCTAACGTGAAGAGGCAAGGGTGTAAGTTAACGTGGAAGCTAACGTGAAGAGGCAAGGGTGGTCGACAACGTTAGTGACACCCAACATTGTCACTAACGTTGGAAGCAACCACACAACCCCAAGGAGACACGTTAACTTCCACGTTAACTAAGTTAACGGTTTCAGATAAGCGTATGGAGATGCAATCGTTCCTCTGACCACTTTCTATGGCTGGCTTTATGCAAGGGAATCACCGTTGTCAGTGGCTACATCCCCTCCTCTTGTGAAAGTGGTCCAAGATGCCCTGTCACGGCACGGCTAATCATCTGAGGTTCCCGATCATGCTGGAATAGGATTCACCCTCCTTTTGCGTCTGTCACTACGCCCAGCATTCGCGAGTTTGAAGCTCGTCACAGTCATTCAATCATTGAATCCTACTCGGAATACCACAGACAAGGTTTAGACTTTCCGGATTCTCTTGAATGCCGCCATCATTCTAGCTTACACCACGAAGATTTCGATTAAGAGATCTAAGAGACACTCATTCAATCTAAGGTAGAACGGAACTGGTTGTCAGGCACACGTTCATGGGGAATGATGATGATTGTCACGTTCATCACATTCAGGTTGAAGTGAAAATGAATATCTTAGAAGTGGAACAAGTTGAATTGAATAGAAAAACAGTAGTACTTTGCATTAATCTTTGAGGAACAGCAGAGCTCCACACCTTAATCTATGGAGTGTAGAAACTCTACCGTTGAAAATACATAAGTGAAAGGTCCAGGCATGGCCGAATGACCAGCCCCCAAAACGTGATCACAGGATCCGAATACAATCCAGGATCCAGGATGATCCAAAGATAAAACTCAGGATGTCTAATACAATAGTAAAAAATTCTATTTATAATAAACTAGCTACTAGGGTTTACAGAAGTAAGTAATTGATGCATAAATCCACTTCCGGGGCCCACTTGGTGTGTGCTTGGGCTGAGCTTGAGTGTTGCACGTGTAGAGGTCCTTCTTGGAGTTGAACGCCAGGTTGTAACGTATTTCTGGCGTTCAACTCTGGTTTGTGACTTGTTTCTGGCGTTTAACTCCAGACAGCAGCGTAGAACTGGCGTTCAACGCCCTTTTACCTCGTCTAAACTCGGCCAAAGTATGGACTATTATACATTGCTGGAAAGCCTGGATGTCTACTTTCCAACGCAATTCGAAGCGCACCATTTTGAGTTCTGTAGCTCCAGAAAATCCACATTGAGTGCAAGGAGGTCAGAATCCAATAGCATCAGCAGTCCTTCTTCAACCTCTGAATCTGATTTTTGCTCAAGTCCCTCAATTTCAGCCAGAAAATACCTGAAATCATAGAAAAACACACAAACTCATAGTAAAGTCCAGAAATGTGAATTTAACATAAAAACTAATGAAAACATCCCTAAAAGTAACTAGATCCTACTAAAAACATACTAAAAACAATGCCAAAAAGCGTACAAATTATCCGCTCATTACAACACCAAACTTAAATTGTTGCTTGTCCCCAAGCAACTGAAAATCAAATAGGATAAAATGAAGAGAATATGCTATAAATTCCAAACTATCAATGAAACATACCTTCAATCATATGAGCGGGACTTCTAGCTTTTTCCCTCTTGAATAGTTTTGGCATCTCACTTTATCCATTGAGGTTCAGAATGATTGGTATCTATAGGAACTCAGAGTTCAGATAGTGTTATTGACTCTCCTAGTTCAGTATGATGATTCTTGAACACAGCTTTTTTATGAGTCTTGGCCGTGGCCCTAAGCACCTTTGTTTTCCAGTATTACCACCGAATACATAAATGCCACAGACACATAATTGGGTGAACCTTTTCAGATTGTGACTCAGCTTTGCTAAAGTCCCCAATTAGAGGTGTCTAGGGTTCTTAAGCACACTCTTTTTTTTTTTTTTGCTTTGGACCTTGACTTTAACCGCTCAGTCTCAAGTTTTCACTTGACACCTTCACGCCACAAGCACATGGTTAGGGACAGCTTGGTTTAGCCACTTAGGCCAGGATTTTATTCCTTTAGGCCCTCCTATCCACTGATGCTCAAAGCCTTGGGATCTTTTTTATTGCCCTTGCCTTTTGGTTTTAAGGGTTATTGGCTTTTTCTGCTTGCTTTTTCTATTTTTTTTTTCTGCAAGCTTTGTTCTTTGCTGCTTTTTCTTGCTTCAAGAATCATTTTTTTATGATTTTTCAAATTATCAAATAACATGTCTCCTTGTCATCATTCTTTCAAGAGCCAACATATTTAACATTCTTAAACAACAACTTCAAAAGACATATGCACTGTTCAAGCATACATTCAGAAAACAAGAAGCATTGTCACCACATCAATATAATTAAACTAAGTTCAAGGATAAATTCGAAACTCATGTACTTCTTGTTCTTTTGAATTAAAGCAGTTTTTATTTAAGAGAGGTGATGGATTCATAGGACATTCATAGCTTTAAGACAAAGTTACTAACTACTAATGATCATGTAATGAAAACACAAACATAGATAAGCACATAACATAGAAAACAAAAAACAGAAGAAATAAGAACAAGGAATGAATCCACCTTAGTGATGGTGGCGTTTCCTTCTTGAAGAACCAATGATGTCCTTGAATTTCCATTTTCTAGAGGATTCTCCGGTCTTAGGTGCCATCAATGGTAATGGAAAAACAAAAAGCTTATGCTTTTACCACACCAAACTTAGAATTTTGCTCGCTCTCGAGCAAGAGAAGAAAGAATAGATGAAGAAGAAGAAGAAATGGGGGAGAGGGAGAAGGGGTTGTGTTTCGGCCAAGAAGAGAAGAGAGGGTTGAGTTGTGTGAAAATGAGGAAGAATGGAGGGTTATATATAGGGATGGGAGAGGGGTGAAGGTTCGGCCATTTAGGGTGGGTTTGGGTGAGAAATTGATTTTGAATTTTGAAGGTAGGTGGAGTTTATGAGGTAGGTTTATGGGGAAGAGTGGATGGATGTGCGTGGTGAAGAGATGATGGGGAAGAGAGATTGAGGTGATTGGTGAAGGGTTTTGGGGAAGAGTGTTTATGAGATTGTGTGAAAGAGGGGTGAGAAGAAGTGAGTGGAGGTAGGTGGGGATCCTGTGGGGTCCACAGATCCTGAGGTGATCCTGTGGGGTCCACAGATCCTGAGGTGTTCAAGGATTTACAACCTTGCACCAAATTAGGCATGTAAAATGCCCTTGCATACAACTATGGGTGTTCAGCGCCAGGTTGGTGCTTGTTCTGGGCGTTGAACGCCCATTTGTAGCCTATTTCTAGCGTTGAACGCCAGAACCATGCTTGTTCTGGGCGTTCAGTGCCAGCTCTCCTCCAGGGTGCATTTCTGGTGTTCAAAAGCCCAGATGCTGCCCATTTCTGGCGTTCAGCGCCAGAACCATGCTCTGTTCTGGCGTTGAACACCCAAAACATGCTTCTTACTGGCGTTTAAACGTCAGTAAGGTCTTCCTCCAGGGTGTGATTTTTCTTCTGCTGTTTTTGATTCCGTTTTCAAATTTTTTATTTATTTTGTGACTCCACATGATCATGAACCTATAAAGACATATAACTAAGAAAAATATGGTTAGATAAATAAAAATTCGGTTGCCTCCCAACAAGCGCTTCTTTAATGTCAATAGCTTGACAGTGGGCTCTCATGGAGCCTCACAGATGTGCAGAGTTCTGTTGAAACCTCCCAACACCAAACTTAGAGTTTGGATAGGAGGGTTTGATACCAAACTTAGAGTTTGGTTGTGGCCTCGCAACACCAAACTTAGAGTTTGACTGTGGGGGCTTTGTTTGACTCTACTTTGAGAGAAGCTTTTTATGCTTCCTCTCCATGGATGCAGAAAGAGATCCTTGAGTTGTAAACACAAGGTTGTCCTCATTTAATTGAAGGATCAATACTCCTCTGTCCACATCAATCACAGCTCTTGCTGTGGCTAGGAAAGGTCTTCCTAGGATGATGGATTCATCCTCTTCCTTTCTAGTATCCAAGACTACGAAATCAGCAGGGATGTAAAGGCCTTCAACCTTTACTAACACGTCCTCTACTTGTCCATAAGCCTGTTTTCTTAAATTGTCTGCCATCTCTAATGAGATTTTAGCAGCTTGTACCCCATAGATTCCCAGTTTCTCTATTACAGAGAGGGGCATGAGGTTTATTCCTGAACCAAGGTCACACAGAGCCTTATCAATTTCAAGAACTCCCTTCTTCATAGGCGTCCCATTACTCACAGGATTCCTCTCAGAAGTGTACATAAACTAGTTATTAGCAACCATGTCAATGAGTTCTTGAGCTTCTGCAGGCGTTTTCTTTAAGTGAATGGATCTACCTGTAGAGGTATCCAATGAAATTTTAGCTAATTCAGACATACCATCATAGAATATGTCCAGGATGATCCATTCTGAAAGCATGTCAGAAGGACACTTTTTGGTCAGCTGTTTGTATCTTTCCCAAGCTTCATAGAGGGATTCACCTTCTTTTTGTCTGAAGGTTTGAACATCAGCTCTAAGCTTGCTCAGCTTTTGAGGAAGAAAGAACTTGGCTAAGAAAGCCGTGACCAGCTTATCCCAAGAGTTCAGGCTGTCTTTGGGTTGAGAGTCCAACCATATTCTAGCTTTGTCTCTTACAGCAAAAGGGAAAAGCATGAGCCTTTAGACTTCAGGATCTACTCCATTAGTCTTAACAGTATCACAGATCTGCAAGAATTCAGTTAAGAACTGAAAAGGATCTTCATATGGAAGTCCATGAAACTTGCAGTTCTACTGCATCAGAGAAACTAGCTGAGGTTTCAGCTCAAAGTTGTTTGCTCCAATGGCAGGAATGGAGATGCTTCTTCCATGTAAATTGGAATTAGGTGTAGTAAAGTCAACAAGCATCCTCCTTGCATTATTATTATTTTCGGTTGCCATCTCCTCTTCCTGTTCGAAAATTTCTGAAAGGTTATCTCTGGATTGTTGTAATTTAGCTTCTCTTAGTTTCCTTTTCAGAGTCCTTTCAGGTTCTGGATCTGCTTCAACAAGAATATTCTTGTCCTTGCTCCTGCTCATATGACAAAGAAGAGGGCACAGAAAAAAGAATAATAATAATAATAATAATAATAATAGGGATCCTTTATAACACAGTATAGAGATCCCTTTGTGAGTGGAAGAAAGGAAGGGGACAAAGAATGTAATGTAAGAAAAGAAACACAAGGGTGAAGAGAGCAGAGATGTGAGATGAGGAGATGTTAGTAGATGAATAAATAAATAGAATAAGATGAGAGAGGGAAAATTTAGAAAATAATTTTTTTGAAAAAGAGTTAGTGATTTTCGAAAATAATTTTTGAAAAAGGTTAGTAGTTTTTCGAAAATAAAAAATCAAAAATTAAAATAATTAGTTAATTAAAAAGAAATTTTGAAAAAAGGGGGGGAATATTTTCGAAAATTTGAGAGAGAGAGTTAGTTAGGTAGTTTTGAAAAAGATAAGAAACAAACAAAAAGTTAGTTAGTTAGTTGAAACAAATTTTGAAAATCAATTTTGAAAAGATAAGAAGATAGGAAGTTAGAAAAGATATTTTGAAATCAAATTTTTGAAAAAGATAAGAAGATATTTTTGAAAAGATATGATTGAAATTAGTTTCGAAAATAACTAAAAAAAATAAAAAAAGATTTGATTTTTGAAAAAGATTTTGAAAAAGATGAGATTTTTAAATTGAAAATTTGATTTGACTCATAAAAACAACTAGATTTTAAAAATATTTGAAAAAGTCAAATCTAATTTTCGAATTTGATGAGAGAAAAAGGGGAAGATATTTTTTTGATTTTTGAATTTTTAATGATGAGGGAGAAAAAACATGAAAAAGACTCAATGCATGAAAATTTTGGATCAAAGTATGTGATGAATGCAAGAATGCTATGAATGTCAAGATGAACACCAAGAACATTTTGAATGTCATGATGAACATCAAGACTTATTTTTGAAAATTTTTATATGCAAAGAAAACATGCAAGACACCAAACTTAGAAATATTTCATGTTTAGACTCTATGGATGCAAGAATGCACATGTAAAACAAGAAAAGATGCAAAACAAGAAAATATCAAGATCAAACAAGAAGACTCACCAAGAATAACTTGAAGATCATGAAGAACACTATGAATGCATGAATTTTCGAAAAATGCAAGATGAATATGCAATTGACACCAAACTTTTAACTTGACTCAAGACTCAAACAAGAAACATGAAATATTTTTTATTTTTATGATTTTATGATTTTTTTTTGTATTTTATTTTATTTTTTCGAAAATCATTTTGAAAAAAGAAAAATAAGGATTCCAAAATTTTTCATATGAATTCCAGGAATCTTATGCTCTTTAGTCTAAAGCTCCAATCAAAGGGTCAGGCATGGCTTAATAGCCAGCCAAGCTTTAGTATGTAACTCAGACATGACAAGCCTAACATGCCCTACAGAGGAATTAGACATGGCTTTACAGCCATCCAGGCTTCAACATGCTTCATGAAATACTAGAATTCATTCTTAAAAATTCTGAAGAAAAATATATTTTTGAAAACATTTTTATGAATTTTTTTTTTTCGAAAACAGGTGAGAAATAGTTTGAAAGATTTTTGAAAAAATTTTTGGAAACTTTTTGAAAAGAAAACGAAAAGAAAGTTACCCAATTTGAGCAACAAGATGAACCGTCAGTTGTCCAAACTTGAACAATCCCCGGCAACGGCGCCAAAAACTTGGTATGCGAAATTGTTACTCAGGTTGTGAATATCTTCACAACTTCGCATAACTAACCAGCAAGTGCACTGGGTCATCCAAGTAATACCTTACGTGAGTAAGGGTCGAATCCCACGGAGATTGTTGGTATGAAGCAAGCTATGGTCACCTTGTAAATCTCAGTCAGGCGGATATAAAATAGTTATGTAGTTTTCGAAATGTAGTAATAAAAGAATGATAGAAATACTTATGTAAATCATTGGTGAGAGTTTCAGATAAGCGTATGGAGATGCAATCGTTCCTCTGAACCTCCGCTTTCCTGCTGTCCTCATCCAATCAGTCTTACTCCTTTCTATGGCTGGCTTTATGCAAGGGCATCACCGTTGTCAGTGGCTACATCCCCTCCTCTTGTGAAAGTGGTCCAAGATGCCCTGTCACGGCACGGCTAATCATCTGAGGTTTCCGATCATGCTGGAATAGGATTCACCCTCCTTTTGTATCTGTCACTACGCCCAGCATTCGCGAGTTTGAAGCTCGTCACAGTCATTCAATCATTGAATCCTACTCGGAATACCACAGACAAGGTTTAGACTTTCCGGATTCTCTTGAATGCCGCCATCATTCTAGCTTACACCACGAAGATTCTGAATAAGAGATCTAAGAGACACTCACTCAATCTAAGGTAGAACGGAAGTGGTTGTCAGGCACACGTTCATGGGGAATGATGATGATTGTCACGTTCATCACATTCAGGTTGAAGTGCAAATGAATATCTTAGAAGCGGAACAAGTTGAATTGAATAGAAAAACAGTAGTACTTTGCATTAATCTTTGAGGAACAGCAGAGCTCCACACCTTAATCTATGGAGTGTAGAAACTTTACCGTTGAAAATACATAAGTGAAAGGTCCAGGCATGGCCGAATGACCAGCCCCCAAAACGTGATCACAGGATCCGAATACAATCCAGGATCCAGGATGATCCAAAGATAAAACTCAGGATGTCTAATACAATAGTAAAAAGTTCTATTTATAATAAACTAGCTACTAGGGTTTACAGAAGTAAGTAATTGATGCATAAATCCACTTCTGGGGCACACTTGGTGTGTTCTTGGGCTGAGCTTGAGTGTTGCACGTGTAGAGGTCCTTCTTGGAGTTGAACGCCAGGTTGTAACGTATTTCTGGCGTTCAACTCTGGTTTGTGACTTGTTTCTGGCGTTTAACTCCAGATAGCAGCATAGAACTGGCGTTCAATGCCCTTTTACGTCATCTAAACTCGGCCAAAGTATGAACTATTATACATTGCTAAAAAGCCCTAGATGTCTACTTTCCAACGCAATTGGAAGCGCGCCATTTTGAGTTCTGTAGCTTCAGAAAATCCACTTTGAGTGCAGGGAGGTCAGAATCCAATAGCATCAGCAGTCCTTCTTCAACCTCTGAATCTGATTTTTGCTCAAGTCCCTCAATTTCAGCCAGAAAATACCTGAAATCACAGAAAAACACACAAACTCATAGTAAAGTCCAGAAATGTGAATTTAACATAAAAACTAATGAAAACATCCCTAAAAGTAACTAGATCCTACTAAAAACATACTAAAAACAATGCCAAAAAGCGTACAAATTATCCGCTCATCAGTTAACGTGGAAGCTAACGTGGATGAGTAAAAAATGAGCCAACGTTAGTGACACCCAACATTGTCACTAACGTTGGGGATGGCTAAGCAATGCCACGTTAAAGAGCCACGTTAACTAAGTTAACATGGGCTCTAACGTGAGACATGGGGGCACATTGGAACGTTAGTGACAATGTTGAGTGTCACTAACATTCTCGAAGGATGGCAAGCCCACGTTAAAGATTCACGCTAACTAAGTTAACGTGGGCTCTAACGTAGGAGCAAGGGGGCTTTTCAACGTTATTGGGAAAGTTAAGCCCCAAAAACGTGTGCGAAGGACCTAGAGGCAACGTTAGTGGCAATGTTTGTGCCACTAACGTTAAAGTTAACGTGGCTTTAACTTAGGAAGGACCTAGAGGCAACGTTAGTGGAAACGTTTGTGCCACTAACGTTGAAGTTAACGTGGCTTTTACTTAGGAACGTTAGTGAGAAAGTTGATTGTCACTAACGTTCTCGAACTCATATTTTCACTAAACGTTAACACCCCTAACGCCTTGAGCTAAAGTCTCTGCCCACTTCACACTTTCTCTCTGCAAGTAAAGCCAAGCCTAAATGAAGAAAAAAACTGCTTCAAACTCAAGATCCAAAGGCCCAAGACTTGAAGAACCAACTAGAAGATGAGAAGAGTAGTATATATAGGAGTAGCTTTGAATTATTTTGGGAGTACCGGGAGTTGGAAAATAGCATAGAACTACTTCCTGTATTTACTTTCTCTGCACTTCTAGTTTTCATTATGTATTCTCCATCTTTGTTTTTATTTTCCAGAGCTATGAACAACTAAACCCCTTTCATTTGGTTAGGGAGCTCTGTTGTAATTTGATGGATCAATACTAGTTTTCATTATTCTTCTTCTATCTTTTCTCTTGATTTTACTTGAAAGCTTTCGATCTTCATCCAATTGGATAGTGATCTTGGAAAAGAAACTATTCATACTTGGATCTCTTCTGAACCTTGGAAGAGGAATGAAGAGATCTTTTCTGTTTGAGTTATTTACTTCCTGTTTTAGTTAATTTCTTCCTTTCCCCCTACTTTTTTTTCTGTTATTTACATTTCATCTCATTAACCCACTAACTGTTTGATATATTGCATCACTCACACTAATAGTAATTCTGACAGATATACTTTCTGCATCTATTCTCTTTGCTTGTACTTGTTGGTTGTATGACAGGGAGAAGAAGCGGGGCTTCAACTTCCTTTGATTCTGAACCTGAGAGAACCTACCTTAGACTAAGGAGGGAGGCAAGAGACAAATGTGTAGTTGGTGCTGAAGAAGAGGAGGAACACTTTGAGGAATACTTTGAACCAAACATGGAAGAAAACATGGAAAACCATCATGAAGAAGAGGCTCACAACCATGGCGGAAGAGGTCGAGCAAATCATATTGGGGAGGATAGAAGAGTTTTAGGCTCTTATATCAATCCAAACCCAGGAAACTGTGGAAGTAGCATTCAAAAGCCAACCATCCATGCCAACAATTTTGAACTGAAGCCACAGCTCATCACCCTGGTGTAGAACAACTGTTCGTTCGGAGGAAGTGTCCAAGAGGACCCAAATCAACATTTAACCACCTTCCTGAGAATATGTGACACAGTGAAGTCTAATGGTGTTCATCCTGACGCCTATAGACTGCTCTTATTTCCATTCTCACTCAGGGATAAGGCAGCCAAGTGGCTGGAATCTTTCCCAAGGGAAAGCTTGACAACTTGGGAAGACATGGTGAACAAATTCTTAGCAAGATTTTACCTTCCTCAAAGAATCAATAGGCTGAGAACTGAGGTCCAAACCTTCAGGCAACAAAATGGTGAGACTCTGTATGAGGCATGGGAGAGGTTTAAAGACATGACAAGGAGGTGTCCACCTGACATGTTCACCGAATGGGTACAGCTGCATATTTTCTATGAAGGGCTCTCTTATGAGTCAAAGAAGGCCGTAGACCATTCATTCGGAGGATCTTTGAACAAAAAGAAAACCATTGAGGAGGCTATAGATGTCATTGAAACAGTAGCAGAGAACGACTACTTCTATGCTTCCGAAAGAGGGAACACAAGAGGAGTAATGGAGCTAAACAATGTAGATGCTCTGTTGGCCCAAAACAAGCTCATTAACCAACAGCTGGCTGACCTCACCAAGAAGATGGAGAGGAACCAAGTGGCAGCAATCTCCACTTCATCAACAACCCAAGAAGGAGTGAATGAAGAAGCAGAGCGTAGTCAGGAGCAAGCCAACTACATTGGGAATTCACCTAGGTAGAACCATGATCCTTACTCTAAGAATTACAACCCTGTATGGAGGAATCACCCAAACTTTGGGTGGGGAAATCAACAAGACCAAAGCCTTGATCAAAGACGCCCAAATCCAAACAATTCCACATCTAGACCATATCAACATCCCAATAACAACACCTCTCCACATTCATATCAAGGCCAGAACAACCCTCCTCAACCTGACCTACCATCATTTGATGAAAGAATCTCAAGGATTGAAAATCTACATAAAGGTATATGCAAGGACATCCAGGATAGTAAAGCATTCAGAGAGGAAGTGCAGTCAAATATGCAGAATCAGGATGCTGCCATCAAGAAACTTGAGACACAAATTGGCTATTTATTCAAGCAAAAAGGGGACTGAAGGAAACCCCCCATAAACCACAAGAAGAGGACTCAAATAAAGAGGAAGAAGAGCAGGACGAAGCTCAAGTTCCGACTTTGGGTTCACAAAAAGGGGGAGGAGTGCTGAAACCAGACATCCCAAGAGTCCCATACCCTTAGCAACTAAAGAAGAAGGGAGATGACAATCAGTTTTCGAGATTTTTGGAAATCTTCAAGAAGCTGCAAATCAATATACCCTTTGCTGAAGCAATAGAACAAATGCCACTCTACGCCAAGTTCTTGAAGGAGCTCATGACTAAGAAAAGAAGTTGGAAGAACAACGAGACCGTGATACTAACTGAAGAATGTAGTGCTATCATTCAGCACAAACTGCCCCAGAAATTGAAGGATCCTGGGAGTTTTCAGATCCCTTGCATTATAGGGGAAATCACAGTGGAGAAAGCCCTTTGTGACTTAGGAGCCAGCATCAACTTGATGTCAGTAGCTATGATAAAGAAGATGAAGATAGAGGAGGCTAAACCAACAAAAATGGCCCTACAGTTGGCAGACAGATCGTTCAAGTTCCCGCATGGCGTCGTAGAAGATTTGCTGGTGAAAGTGGGAGATTTTATCTTCCCAGCAGACTTTGTAGTGCTGGACATGCAGGAGGAAGCCAAGGCTTCCATCATCCTGGGAAGGCCGTTCTTGGCCACTGCTGGAGCTGTCATTGATGTCCAAAAAGGTGATCTTACCTTAAGACTACACAATGAAAAGATGACATTCAATGTGTTTAAGGCCATGAGTTACCCACCAGAACAATTGGGGGAATACATGAGGTTAGATGTACTTGAGGAGGAAGTGCAAGAAAATTTTGGGGAAGAAGAACCTGAAGAACCTGAGAGATTGGTAGATGATGAATCTGAATCAAGTGAAGAGGTTGCAACAGCAGAGATCCATATACAAGGTGCACCAAAGGAAGAAAAGGAAAAGTCAGAAGCACCCAAACTTGAACTTAAAGCACTACCACCTACTCTCAAATATGCATACTTAGGAGAACATGAAAGTTACCCAGTGATCATAAGTTCATGCCTCAGCCAAGATCAAGAGGAAGAATTGCTCAAAGTACTGCGACAACACAAAGATGCCATTGGTTGGACTCTTGCTGACCTAAAGGGGATAAGTTCAGCCATATGCATGCACAAGATACTGCTGGAAGATGATGCCAAACCATCCATTCAATCCCAAAGGAGGTTGAACCCTATCATGAAGGAAGTAGTACAGAAAGAAGTTATGAAGTTATGGCAGGGAGGGGTGATCTACCCGATCTCAGACAGCCCTTGGGTTAGCCCCGTGCATGTTGTCCGAAAAAAAGGAGGAATCACCGTGGTTCCCAATGAGAAGAACGAATTAATTCCTACAAGGACAGTCACAGGATGGCGGATGTGCATAGACTACAGAAAGCTCAATGAGGCTACACGAAAAGACCATTTTCCCCTTCCATTCATGGATCAGATGTTGGAAAGACTTGCAGGGCACGCATATTATTGTTTTCTCGACGGTTATTTAGGATATAACCAAATAGTGGTTGATCCCAGAGATCAAGAGAAAACCTCATTCACTTGCCCATATGGAGTATTTGCCTACAGGCGCATGCCATTTGGGCTATTTAATGCACCTGCAACTTTCCAACGATGCTTGTTTTCTATCTTTTCAGATATGATAGAAAAATTCATTGAAGTTTTTATGGATGATTTCTCGGTATTCGGAGATTCCTTCCCTAGAGTGGAAAACAAGGTAGCAGATCACCTATCTAGGATCCCTCATGATAAAGGTGGAGCACATGATACAAGTGTGAACGAGCTCTTCCCGTATGAGCAGCTGATGACAGTTCACAAAGCACCATGGTTCGCAGACATTGCCAACTTCAAGGCATCTGGAGCATTACCTCCAGAGATAAATAAACATCAAAAAAGGAAGTTCATGAATGATGCAAAATACTTTGTCTGGGATGAGCCATACCTCTTCAAGAAGTGTTCAGCTGGGATCCTTAGAAGATGTGTTTCAGAAGAAGAAGGACGAGAGGTCCTATGGAACTGCCACGGCTCATGTTATGAAGGACATTTTGGAGGAGACAGAACTGCAGCAAAAGTGTTACAAAGCGGATTCTTTTGGCCTACCCTTTTCAAAGATGCAAAAGAATTGGTAAGGAGCTGCAATGAATGCCAAAGATCTGGAAACTTGCCCAAAAGAAATGAGATGCCACAGAATTTCATATTGGAACTGGAACTATTTGATGTGTGGGGAATTGATTTCATGGGACCATTCCCAACCTCATATACAAACAATTACATTTTGGTGGCAGTAGATTACGTCTCCAAGTGGGTAGAGGCTATTGCAACCCCAACAAATGATAACAAGGTTGTCATGAACTTCCTCAGGAAGAATATCTTTAGCCAGTTTGGAGTCCCATGAGCACTCATCAGTGATGGAGGGAGCCATTTTTGTAACAAACCACTAGAAGCTCTTCTCCTACGATATGGGGTAACACATAAGGTAGCTACACCATATCATCCCCAAACAAGTGGACAAACTGAGATATCCAACAGAGAGCTAAAGAGGATTCTGGAAAAGACTGTAGGTGCATCAAGAAAGGATTGGTCGAAGAAGCTGGATGATGCTCTTTGGGCATACAGAACAGCATTCAAAACACCACTGGGGATGTCCCCTTATCAACTGGTTTATGGGAAAGCTTGTCACTTACCACTGGAGCTGGAGCACAAGGTTCTCTGGGCTATCAAGATACTAAACTTTGACAGCATTGCTGCTGGTGCAAAGAGGATCTTGCAGCTGCAAGAGATGGAGGAATTCAGGTCACAAGCCTATGAAAACACCAAGATGTATAAAGAGAAGGCAAAGAGAAGACATGACCTGCATCTTGCACCTAGGAGTTTCGAAAAGGGGCAACGAGTACTCCTCTACAATTCCAAATTGAAACTATTCCCAGGAAAACTCAAATCAAGGTGGTCCGGACCTTTTCCTGTCACAAAAGTTTCGCCTTATGGACATATCGAAATCATGGATGAAGGCTCTGAAAGGACTTTTACAGTGAATGGAGAAAGACTCAAGCATTATCTGGGCAACATGGGGGAACACCCCAGAGTAAATTACCACCTCAAGTGAAGGAGGAACCGTCGAGCTAGCGACGATAAAAGAGCACTCTATTGGGAGGCAACCCAACCTCAGGTAGTTTCCTTTTCATCTATATTTCAATAAGGATCACAAGTTGTTTCCCCTGGTATTGCGAGGAGCTAAGTTTGGTGTCCCACACCAAAATAAGTCAAGAGTGAAAGTGTGATTCTAAGTTTGGTGTTCCACCAAAGACATTAGAATTACACCCCACTCCCAAAACACATTGCTAGCTCCAACCAATCAAGGGAAACCACTTAGATGTAGCTAGACTTTAGTAATAATTGTTATATTAACAACAAGATATGAGGTTCTCTGCATATATGCAATGTTTTGTTCTGGGCAAGGAACTAAGTTTGGTGTTCGCACACCAAAGTAAGTTCAACAGCCACAAGCACACATACAAGCTAACTATGTCTCAAGTGCTTTGGGAACAAGCAACTTCCAATAACTTTACAGGAATCTTATGAGGAAATAGTGCATCTTCACCCAAGGAAGTGAAGTAGCAAGGACTAGGATGATGACAAAGAAAGAGAGCAACTAGATATCATCACCCGAAGGTTGTATTGTCACTTAATTCCATTATACTCAGAATTGTTAAAAATTGGAAGTCCGAATGCACTTTTGATTAGTAGATACTCGTAGTTGGAACCTTTTTCAATTCTGTCTTTTAAGTTTTTGGTGTTGAAGAAGGTCTCTGTGTGCTAGTCTTTATGTTACTACATCATCTCCCTACTTAATTGTATGTTTGTCCCTTTAAATCAGATGAAAAAGAGAATGAGTGTGTTTTAAAAAGACCAGAGTGGAGTTCATAATATGGAAGTGCATTCATGAGTTTTTGGTGTGATCATAAGTTAGCTAAGTTGGTTTAACCATAAGGTGGGAAGACAACTATCTGTCATGAATACTATACTTGAGACATACCCCATGAGACTAAATAAATAAGAAGATCCTAATAAGAAAAAGGGAAAGAACAATCAAAGTTGAGGAATAAAAGAAAAAGACTAAGCAATAAGGCTAGGCACCAATGGTTTTAAATCTTGAGGCATGTGTCTGTGGTGTTCCTGTGTGAGGGATCTACTTGGATGAATAAGCTCTTAGGGGTGCCTTATCACTTGGTAACTTGGGTTAACTGACTCGGGATTATCAGCTGAAAGTCCACTATCAAGAGTATCCCTCACCACAGAACACTTAGTAACCCAAAGAGGTGCTGGACACCAAGGCATCAAGAAAACAAAATGAATAAACTATATGCCTGTGGTGTGTATGTATGGGGGAGAGACTTGAGGGAGTAAGTTCTTAGGGGTGTCTCAACACCTAGCACCTTGAACCAACTGGTTCGGGAGTGTTGGCTGAAAGCTTATCTTAAAGAGTTGCCCCCTTACAGAACACTTAGCCTGAAGAACACCAATAAGCCCTGAAATGACAATAAAAGGATCAATGAATAAAAGTCTCATGGGATGTAAGCAAAGTGAGTATTGTAGGGCATGATAAAGGTCTGAAAGCCAGGAATGAACCTAAGTTGCTATGCATGAAACCACCATAAAATCAGTGACATGACTTCCACAAGAATGACTCATTTCTCTTGGCATTTCATTCATCATTCTCTTGTTCCAGTAGTTGCTTAGGGACAAGCAAGCTTTAAGTTTGGTGTTGTGATGCCAGGGCATTTTGACCAGTTTCACTGACCTTTTCTTTACTGTTTTTAAGGTAGTTACATGCATTTTCTTAGGAAATAAGCTAGTTTTGGGTAGATATTCACTTACACCTGGATTCAAGCATACATTGTGTATTTTACATGATTTTATGAGGATTTTGCATGAGTTTAGTGACAAATTATATGCTGCATTACCCATGACTTGGACTAGAACTTTGATGCACTCTATTGCCTGATTTCAGGACCAAAGGAAGCAAGGAATGGGAGGTGACTTGCAAAGTTAATGAGAAAAGTGACTGCCAATAACGCTCTCGAAGCCATCATTACCCACGTTAAGAGTCACGTTAACTAAGTTAACGTGAACTCTAATGTGAAGAAAGAAATTTGAGCCAACGTTAGTGACACTTAACATTATCACTAACGTTGGCCAATGCTCATAAGTGGCCACGTTAGAGTCCACGTTAACTTAGTTAACGTGGCCTCTAACGTTAAAAGGGGGAAAGGAAGCAAACGTTAGTGACATTCAACATTGTCACTAACGTTGGCCTAAGTGCACAATGCCACGTTAACTCCCACGTTAACTTGGTTAACGTGGAAGCTAACGTGAAGAGGCAAGGGTGCAAGTTAACGTGGAAGCTAACGTGAAGAGGCAAGGGTGGTCGACAACATTAGTGACACCCAACATTGTCACTAACGTTGGAAGCAACCACACAACCCCAAGGAGCCACGTTGACTTCCACGTTAACTTAGTTAACGTGGAGGCTAACGTGAAAGAAGAAGGTGATGGCCAACGTTAGTGACACTCAACGTTGTCACTAACGTTGGAAGGAGCCACACAAGCCACTATGAGCCACGTTAAATCCCATGTTAACTTAGTTAACGTGGAAGCTAACGTGGATGAGTAAAAGATGAGCCAACGTTAGTGATACTCAACATTGTCACTAACGTTGGGGATGGCTAAGCAATGCCACGTTAATGAGCCACGTTAACTAAGTTAACGTGAGCTCTAACGTGAGACATGGGGGCACATTGGAACGTTAGTGACAGTGTTGAGTGTCACTAACGTTCTCGAAGGATGGCAAGCCCTCGTTAAAGAGCCATGTTAACTAAGTTAACGTGGGCTCTAACGTAGGAGCAAGGGGGCTTTTCAACGTTATTGGGAAAGTTAAGCCCCAATAACGCGTGCGAAGGACCTAGAGGCAACGTTAGTGACAACGTTTGTGCCACTAACGTTGAAGTTAACGTGGCTTTTACTTAGGAACGTTAGTGAGAAAATTGATTGTCACTAATGTTCTTGAACTCATATTTTCACTAAACGTTAACACCCCTAACGCCCTGAGCTAAAGTCTCTGCCCACTTCACACTTTCTCTCTGCAAGTAAAGCCAAGCCCAAATGAAGAAAAGACTGCTTCAAAGTCAAGATCCAAAGGCCCAAGACTTGAAGAGCCAACTAGAAGAAGAGAAGAGTAGTATATATAGGAGTAGCTTTGAATTATTTTGGGAGTACCGGGAGTTGGAAAATAGCATAGAACTACTTCCTGTATTTACTTTCTCTGCACTTCTAGTTTTCATTATGTATTCTCCATCTTTGTTTTCATTTTCCAGAGCTATGAACAACTAAACCCCTTTCATTGGGTTAGGGAGCTCTGTTGTAATTTGATGGATCAATACTAGTTTTCATTATTCTTCTTCTATCTTTTCTCTTGATTTTACTTGAAAGCTTTCGATCTTCATGCAATTGGATAGTGATCTTGGAAAAGAAACTATTCATACTTGGATCTCTTCTGAACCTTGGCAGAGGAATGAAGAGATCAAGCTAGAAATGCTTTCTCATGCTGGACAAAATTAGGTTTGGATGGATATGTGACTATAATCCTCTCAATACTTGATTTGGGAAATGCATGTGGTATAATCAGTGACCATACTTCATCTCTTCTCATGAGCAATTGACCAAGGAATTGGTTATTGATCAAGATTTGAGAGATTCAATTACAAGAAATTGTAATTCAATCACTTAAGATTGCCAAGGAGATCAATGAGTGCATTGATTGAGGGAGAGATGAAAATGAGATTGATCCGGAGAATGCAACATCTCCTAAGCCCAATGAACTCCCCATTTCTGATCTTACCCATTCTCTTTAATTTCTGTCATTTACATTTATGAGCAATTCCCCCATTTCCATTTAAGATTCTGCAATTTACTTTCTGTCATTTACTTTCCCGCATTTAACTTTCTGCAATTCTCAACTAAATTTCTGATTCGCTCAACTAGAACATTCCTCTAATTAAAGTTGCTTGATCAATCAATCTTTGTGGGATTCGACCTCACTCTATTGTGAGTTTTTACTTGACGACAAATTCGGTACACTTGCCGAAGGAAATTTGTTATGAGACAAGTTTTTCGTGCATCAGAAGTTCCACAAAAAGAGACAGAAGAGAAAAGTGAAGAGGATAGAAAGACCAAGAATGCAAAAAGCTCAAAGAGAGACAAAAACATCCTTGAACCACAGCTAGAAGAGAAGAAAGAAGGAGTGAAGTCATATGTCCCCAAACTTCCATACCCTTAAAGGTTTCGGAGAGAAAACGAGGATAAGCAATACTCAAAATTCCTGGATATATTCAAGACTCTCAGCATCAATATGCCTTTCTTAGAAGCACTTGAACAGATGTCATTATATGCCAAATTTATAAAAGAAGTACTCACAAAGAAAAGATCCCTGAAGGAGGGACAGATTGTTGAGATGACAAAGGAATGTAGTGCTATCATCAAAAGAGAGTTGCCAGAGAAGAAAGATGATCCTGGGAGTTTTTACATACCTTGCACCATAGGAAACATAACAATTGAGAAGTCATTCTGTGACCTCGGTGCAAGCATAAACTTGATGCCTTTGTCTCTAATGAGGAAACTTCAAATTTCTGAGCTGAAGTCCACACGAATAGTTCTCCAAATGGCTGACAAATCCATTAAGCAAGCACCAGGAGTTGTGGAGAATGTGTTGGTGAAAGTGGGAAAATTCTTTCTCCCTGCTGACTTTGTTATCTCAGATATAGAAGAGGACCCTAACACTCTCATCATCCTGGGGAGGCCTTTCCTAGCTACGGGCAGAGCATTGATAGATGTTGAAAAAGGAGAATTGTTGCTGAGAGTGCATGATGAGCACCTAGCATTCCATGTTTTTAAAACCCTGCATGAGCCCATTTAGGAAGAAGATTTTATGAAGGATAAGGCTAGAAATCAAAGCCTAAAGGAGGCAGTCAATGAGTTAACTCCAAGACTTTTAAATCCATGCTTGAAAGAAGTAGAAATGGTGCAACAGACCAAAGAAATCAAGGAAGAACTAGATCCAAAACCCCCAGATGAGAAATTCAACACCCCAGATAAAGAGCCACCAAGGCATGAATTATCTTCTAAGAAAGAAAAGAAAAAGAGGCCAAAAGGGTGGAGAAACAAGAATATCCCCACTGAAGGCTTCTCACCAGGGGATAAAGTGATGTTAAACACCCAACCAATGAAGGTGTTTCCACAATTATTTGAGTGCTATACTGTGAACCAGATTCTTTCACTTGAACACCTAGAGATCATCAAAGAGGAGACCAGAAGGAAGTTCACAGTAAGAGGAGAAAAGCTGAGGCACTATGATTTTCAACCCCCATGATCAAAAGATGAGATGTCAAGCTAGTGACAAAAAGAAGCGCTTGTTGGGAGGCAACCCAACCAGAGGTAGTTCACTCTTCATAGCTATTTCAATAAAAGGGTTAATTAGACTTATTTATATTGCAAGAAGCTAAGTTTGGTATTGCACACCAAAACAATATAAGGGAGAATGAAGGATTCTAAGTTTGGTGTTCTACCAAAATCTCATCATAAAACATAGTCTCACCTTCTGCATAATGCTAGCTCCAAGCATTTAGATAAACTAGTTAACTATTCTGCTGTTTTCTAGTTATTAGTTTTATTGCTTTTGAAAAAGAAAAAGGATTTCACATATAGTGAATTTGTTGCATGAGAAACATTGACAAGGAACTAAATTTGGTGTTCACTCACCAAAGAAAAGTTCAAAAGCCCACAAACAAGCTTTGCAGATTAACCGGATACTTAAAAGGCTTGAAAAGCAAGCAACGCTTGAGGAGTATGCAGGAAGATAGCCAACAAATTATAGAACATTTGCATTATGACTCAGAAGGAGCATAACAGAAGGAAGAATGAAAAGCTGCAACCCAACAGGTTGTATTTATACTTGGTCCTTGTTGTTATAAAATGTTTTAATTTAAAGGATTCCTTCATGACTGGCTAGATTGTTCATTTAGTTGCAAAGTGGAAGTACATGCTAAAGAAAGCTATATGCATGATTTTTGCTAGAATAAACTATCTGCATAATAATTGTCATCCTTCATTAGCTTGAGTATTTTGTTTTGTTCCCCTTGCTGTTTTAATAAAAGAGAGAAGTTTGATTTAGAAAAGTAATTGTTCAATGTTGCAAAAGTTAGGATGAAAGTTAGTGGTGGCATGTGTTTGATTCAATTATTAGCTCACAAAATAATTGCTGCATAATGACCTGTTACTTAAAGTTTAAGCTAGTTTGTTGCTATGATCCTTCAATCAATGAAAATCCCTTGAAAATAAACCAAAACAGAAAGAAAAAAAAATAGAAAAAGCCAGAAAGTGGCAAAAAAACAAACAATAACGATAGACACCAATAGCTTGGACCCTAGGACACATGCTTGTGGTATTTTTGTACTAGGATATGCTTGGACAAGTAAGTTCTAAGGAGTATTTCAAAACTTGGCCACTTAGATCAACTGATTTGGGATTTCCAACTGAAAGTCCACAATAAAGAGCAACCTAGCTACAAAACACTTAGTTATCCAAAGAGATGCTGGGCATCAATGATCCTAGGAAGAAAAAGGTGAACCATGTGTCTGTGGTGAAGAAATGTTGAGTAAAATAAAGCCAAAGGCTACTGCAACATTTGCCACCAAGCCTTCAATAAGTAATAAGCTCTCTAATGCAAAATAAAGAAAGGAAAAGCTAGCAAGGGAGTAAGCAAAAAGTAAGGCATTGTAGCAGCAACCTTAGTGAATCTTTAAAGAAACATATCTTATGTAACAGCAAATAATAAATGAGCTACTATTGATCTGCATGAAATCCCATGAACTTAGTTCAACTATCTGCTTAAAAAGGACATGTATACTACTCTATTTCATTCTATCTTCTCTTATGTTTATTGCTTGCTTGGGGACAAGCAAGTTTTAAGTTTGATGTTGTGATGACAAGTTATCTTATACTGGTTTTACTAGTCTTTTTCTTTGTTTTTAATAGGTTTTATACACTTTCTTGCATTGTAAGTTAGCAATTTGGAGTGGAATTGCATGGTTTCTTTGAATCAATCAACCACCCTTTAATTGACACAAAATCATAAAGTTTAAGCAAAAATTAATTGGTTTTAAATGAATTTTAAGCTTTGTGAATTTTGTGATACTTTGATTGGTTGTTTTGACGACTTGTAGGTGAAAAGAAATAAAAAATAAAAAAAGCATAGCCTAAGGAGCATAATCTAACCAAAGAAAGAAAGCATAGCACAAGTAAGAGAAGCGTGGCTCAAAGAAGGAAAAGTGTGGATGCATTCAAGAAACAAGGGCATAAAGCTCTTGCCAAGAGCATTAAAGGTCTTGTGGAGAGCTTTCCTTCTAATAATCAGAAGCCAAACTCTTGCCAAGAGCTTAAAAGCTCTTGCCAAGAGCTTTATCAAAAGTACATGGAAGAAGGAAGCAAGGCAGGCTCACATGCAAAGCTCTTGCCAGGAGCTTTGCCCAAGAGCTTTTTCGGGCATTCCAAGGGAAAAATCAAAGAGAAAAAGCTCAACTATGCACTCACCAAGACTTGATCCCATGACCAAGGGGAGGAGGCCAGCGCTATTCCACAAGGAAAAACAAGCCAAATTGGCTTGTTTTCATTCAGCAAGGTTTGAACAGGGAGCATCAAGGAAGCAAGGCCTTGTGTGCCACTCACTTTTACTGAGACCCTTGGAATTTATTTTTAATTGTAATTTGCTTTCTGTTTTGAATTCTGCTTGGTCTTTTGGGAAACCTTTGCTTGAATTGGAAGGAGAATTGAGTTCTCTTCCTTTGGGCATTCTTGTTCCCTTCTCTGCAAAGCTTTGTTTGAGTCTTAAGTGTGAAGAATTGAGGAAATTCTGTCTCACTCTCCTCTTAAGATCTCTCTGTTTAATTTGCTGCATAATTCAAGAATTTGAGTTCCTCTTTACTGATTTTCATCTTTCATTTTGCTTTAAGTTGTTTTCTGAATTAGATCAAGGAAGGTAGTGAGATCTAGACTTGGTTTTCTAGTCTCTTGACCCCTGAGATCTGAAATCTCCTTTCTGCTCATCTGCTAAGGCTTCTTCAAGCCAATTTACTGTTCTGTTTGAGATTAAATTCAGTTTAATTCATCTTTTACTTTTCTGTCCATTGCATTTTATTTTCTATTGTTTAATTTCTGCACTCCCAGTCCCCAAATCCATTTATTATTCAAGTCATTTACATTTCTTGCACTCTAAGATTCAGTCATTTATATTTCTTGCAATCTAAGCTTCTGCAATTTAAATTGCTTGTTCTTTAAGATTCAGCACTCTTCCTTTCTATTCTCTTTAATTTACTGCAATTCTTCCCTCTCCCTTTACAATTCATGCAATTTAGCTTCTGTCAATTACAAATCACTCAAATCAACTCTTGTTCGCTTGACTAAATCAACCACTAAACTAAAATTGCTCAATCCTTCAATCCCTGTGGGATCGACCTCACTCACATGAGTTATTATTACTTGATGCGACCCGGTATACTTGCTGGTGAGTTTTGTGTTGGATTGTTTTCCACACATCAGAACCCCGGGTCGTTCTCCCTAGGAGTTGCCCTAAGACGCACATCATTAGTTAGGAGTTCTCTTGGTATTTTTGGAGTTGAATACAAGAAAAGTAAATGAACATGAATTAAAACAATGAGCAATTTACAATTGGAATAAGAAAACCGAGAAATTAAACTAATAAAGGTGAATGACAATCAATCAATATAAAATCCTTGGCTAGGGGTGAGAATTGGAATTCCTTTCATTATAGCCTGCATCAATTGTAACAAGAATTGGCTATTGCTGAACTTAGTTAACCTTTAACTAAGAAGGAAAGTCAAGTGGAGATAATCAATTTGAGTCCACAAGTCCTAGTCAAATCCTAAGGAAAGACTAGCTTTAGTGGCATTCAAATCAACTAGCAATTTTCAATTATCAATCAATAAAAGACTTTGACAATTCAAGTGTCACCGATTTCCCAACCCCCAAGCCAAAAGTGAAAGTCTACTCCATAACTACAATTGACATTTTCTCAAACACTTGGTGAGCAAGAATAGAAGACATTATGAAATTGAGAAGAAAATTAAAATCAAAGTTATCTACTACAAACAATTAATAACAATCAAGCAATTAACAACAATAAACATGAAATTCCTCAATGCATTAATAGAAATCAATATAAACAAGATCCAAATCCAAGATCCAAAATACTAGAGTAACAAGAACTCTAAATGAGAGTAGAAGAGTGAGATCTACAAATTAAAGCAATGTAAAATTGAACTAAAAACAGATCTCACCAAAGGATCCAAGTGAATATGAAATTAAGAAAGCTAGAACCTAGAGAGAAGTAAGAGTTTCTCTCTCTAACAAACCAAAACTACCTAAAAATCTCTAATGTGTGAATCCCCTTCTCTCTCCATCAATTCTTGGATCTTTTCCATGCAGAATCCAGTTGGATTTGGGCCTGAAGCTCCTAAGAAATCCCCTTCTCTCTCCATTAATTCTTGGATCCTTTACATGCTGTGCGTCACGCGTGCGCATCATCTGCGTTTTACGAGCCACGCGTACGCGTCGGGCACGCGTACGCATCAATGGGATTTTTTTGCTAAGCCACGCGAATGCGCCAACTTCAGCACGCTAATCTCAGCAACATGCATCCACGCGTGCGCGTCAGCCACGCGTGCGCGTCGCGGCCAATTCTCCAAAGCTCCATTGTTCATGTTCCTTCCACTTGTGCATGCTTCCTTTCCCTCTTCTAAGCCATTCTTGCCCTGTAAACTCTGAAATCACTTAGCAAAAATATCACGGTATTGAATAGTAATAGAAGAAGATAAAAATATAGCATTCTTAAGATCAAAGAGGCATATTTTCAGCCATGAAGAAAAATTGGGAAGGAGACACAAAACCATGCATTTTATATGAATAAGTGTGAAAGAATGTTGATAAAACCCTCCAAATTCTACACAAGATAAACCCTAGAATTGGGATTTATCAAACCTCCCGACACTTAAACCAAGCATGTCTTCATGCTAAAAGAAATTAAAAGACCAAAGAGTCATAGGAGAGTGAGGTTTATGCAATGCAATTTACCTAAATGAATGCAACTAATGTGAATGCTTCTATCTACTTGGTCAAGAGTGAATCAACTTCCAAGAACATGTATGAACACATAGGGCCAAAATGACAAGATAATTCAAGAACTCTACCAATTCAAACATCAAAGTGAAGTGTACATAACTTGTATGAAGAAAGCTTGTGAAAGCCGGGAGCAAGGAGTTGAGCATCAAACCCTCACTGGAAGTGTATCTGCTCTAGTCGCTCTAGTGTGTAGGGTTGACCACTCAATTCTCCTCTAATCATGCTTTCCAAGATTTGTTTTTCATCTAACAATTAACAATTATTCAATGCATGCATACATATATCATGCAGTCTTTTCATACGTTGTAATGGGGCTACGGTCAATGTAGGATGCATTTGGTCAAGTGAGCTTAAAATTTGAATCTTTGATTAACTTGAGCTTCCCACCTAACCTATGACAACCTATACAATTTCAAAGCTAGCCTAACTACCCATTCTTCACTCTTTCACACACTTATGCATCCTCTTTTGATCACCACACATATGCATTGATTTTTATTGAACTTTACTTTGGGGCATTTTGTCCCCTTTTTATTGCTTTTCTTTTTCTTTCTTTTTCTATTTTTTTCTCTTTTACTTTTTGACGTAATTATATACAAAAGTATCAATGCACATGGTTTAAACATAATTCATACATGAGTATGTACCCAATTCCCAATGTTTTCAATGACAAACCTTCTAAGTTTGGTGTGGTAAAAGCATTGCTTTTTGTTTTTCCATAACCATTTCTGGCACCTAAGGCCGGAGGAACCTCTAGAAAGAGGAAAGGGAAGTCAAAAGCTTCCACCTCCGAGTCATGGGAGATGGAAAGATTCATCTCATTTGTCATCTATGCAATTCAGCTGGAGTTGTCATAAAGGAAGACACCCTTGTTGAAGAGGACAAGCCCATCACTAAAAAGAGGATGGAGTAAATAAGAGGGCCCACTTATGGACCTCAACAAGAGCATGAGGAAGTCCCTCATCAAGAAATCCCTGAAATGTCTGAAGAGATGCATTTTCCTCCACACAACTATTGGGAGCAAATTAACACCTCCCTAGGAGAATTAAGTTCCAATATGGAGCAACTAAAAATGGAGCACCAAGAGCACTCCATTATTCTCCATGAAATTAGAGAAGATCAAAGATCCATGAGGGAGGAACAACAAAGGCAAGGAAGAGACATTGAGGAGCTCAAGCACTCCATAAGATCTTCAAGAGGAAGAACTAGCCGCCATCACTAAGGTGGACCCGTTCTTTAATTTCCTTGCTCTTTATTTTCTGTTTTTCGTTTATTATGCTTTATGTTTTATTTATGTCTGTGTCTTCGTTACATGATCATTAGTATCTAGTGTCTATGTCTTAAAGCTATGAATGTCCTATGAATCCATCACCTTTCTTAAATGAAAAATGTTTTAACCACAAAAGAACAAGAAGTACATGATTTCGAATTCATCCTTGAAATTAGTTTAATTATTTTGATGTGGTGGCAATACTTTTTGTTTTCTGAATGAATGCTTGAACAGTGCATATTTTTGAATTTGTTGTTTATGAATGTTAAAATTGTTGGCTCTTGAAAGAATGATGAAAAAAGAGAAATCTTATTGATAATCTGAAAAATCATAAAATTGATTCTTGAAGCAAGAAAAAGCAGTGAATAACAAGGCTTGCGAAAAAAAATGGCGAAAATGAAAGAAAACAAAAAGCAAGCAGAAAAAGCCAAGAGCTCTTTAAACCAAAAGGCAAGAGCAAAAAGCCAATAACCCTTTACCCCAAAAGGCAAGGGTAAAAGGATCCAAGGCTTTGATCATTAATGGATAAGATGGCCCAAATGAATAAAATCCTGGCCTAAGCGGCTAAACCAAGCTGTCCCTAACCATATGCTTGTGGCGTGAAGGTGTCAAGTGAAAAGCTTGAGACTGAGCAGTTAAAGTCGTGATCCAAAGCAAAAAAGAGTGTGCTTAAGAACCCTGGACACCTCTAATTGGGGACTCTAGCAAAGCTGAGTCACAATCTGAAAAGGTTCACCCAGTTATGTGTCTGTGGCATTTATGTATCCAGTGGTAATACTGGAAAACAAAGTGCTTAGGGCCACGGCCAAGACTCATAAAGTAGCTGTGTTCAAGAATCAACATACTGAACTAGGAGAATCAATAACACTATCTAAATTCTGAGTTCCTATAGATGCCAATCATTCTGAACTTCAAAGGATAAAGTGAGATGCTAAAACTGTTCAGAGGAAAAAAGCTACTAGTCCCGCTCATCTAATTGGAGCTAAGTTTCATTGATATTTTGGGATTTATTATATATTCTCTTCTTTTTATCCTATTTGATTTTTAGTTGCTTGGGGACAAGCAACAATTTAAGTTTGGTGTTGTGATGAGCGGATAAATTATACACTTTTTGGCATTGTTTTTAAGTAGTTTTTAGTATGATTTAGTTAGTTTTTAGTATATTTTTTATTATTTTTTAAATAAAAATCATATTTCTGGACTTTACTATGAGTTTTTGTGTTTTTCTGTGATTTCAGGTAATTTCTGGCTGAAATTGAGGGACTTGAGCAAAAATCTGATTCAGAGGCTGAAAAAGGACTCCAGATGCTGTTGGATTCTAACCTCCCTGCACTCAAAATGGATTTTCTGGAGCTACAAAAACCCAATTGGCGCGATCTCAATTGCGTTGGAAAGTAGACATCCAGGGCTTTTTAGCAATATATAATAATCCATACTTTGTCTGAGTTTTGATGACGCAAACTGGCGTTCAAACACCAACTTCCTGCCCTATTCTAGAGTTAAACGCCAGAAACAGGTTGGAAATCAGAGTTAAACGCTAGAAATAGGCTACAACCTTGTGTTTAACTCCAAAAAGAGTCTCTACACATGAAAGCTCAATGCTCAGCCCAAGCACACACCAAGTGGTCCCGGAAGTGGATTTCTGCATCATTTACTTATCTCTGTAAACCCTAGTAACTAGTTTAGTATAAATAGGACTTTTTACTATTGTATTAGACGTCTTGGTTATTTTGGTTCGCTCTCTGGGGGCCAAAGCCAATGAACACAATTATCACTTATGTATTTTCAACGGTGGAGTTTCTACACCCCATAGACTAAGGTGTGGAGCTCTGCTGTTCCTCATGAATTAATGCAAAGTACTATTGTTTTTCTATTCAATTCAAGCTTATTCTTATTCTAAGATATTCATTCACACCCAAGAACATGATGAATGTGATGATTATGTGACACTCATCACCATTCTCACCCATGAACGTGTGCCTGACAACCACTTCCGTTCTACATGAAAACAAGCTTGAATGCATATCTCTTACCCTCCTGGTTCACGATCAGAGTCTTCATGGTATAGGCTAGAATTATTGGCGGCCATTCCTGAGATCCGGAAAGTCTAAACCTTGTCTATGATATTCCGAGTAGGATCTGGGATGGGATGACTGTGACGAGTTTCAAACTCGCGAGTGTTGGGCGTAGTGACAGACGCAAAAGGATCAATGGATCCTATTCCAACATGATCGAGAACCAACAGATGATTAGCCGTGCGGTGACAACGCATTTAGACCATTTTCACTGAGAGGACGGATGGTAGCCATTGAAAACGGTGATCCCCCAACATACAGCTTGCCATGGAAAGGAATATGAATGATTGAATGAAGGCAGTAGGAAAACAAAGATTCAGAAGGAGCAAAGCATCTCCGTATGCTTATCTGAAATTCTCACCAATGAATTACATAAATATCTTTATCTTATTTTATGTTCTATTTATATTTTAATTTTAAGAACCTCATAACCATTTGAATCCGCCTGACTGAGAGTTACAAGATGGCCATAGCTTGCTTCAAGCCGACAATCTCCGTGGGATCGACCATTACTCACGTAAGGTTTATTACTTGGACGACCCAGTGCACTTGCTGGTTAGTTGTGCGGAGTTGTGACAAAGAAGTTGAGATTACATTCATGCGTACCAAGTTTTTGGCGCTGTTGTAGAGATCACAATTCCGTGCACCAATACGCCATACTAAGACATAGCTTCGTACCGAAAGCTCTTTGGAAAGCTCCCCAAAACCTTGATGTGAATCGGGGATCACGGTCCGATACTATGCTTGACGGCACACCATGCAACCTTACTATCTCCTTGATGTACAATCTCGCCAACTCCTCCATAGAACAGTTTACTCGGATAGGTAGAAAATGAGCGGATTTGGTTAACATTCTCGACAGTTTCTGATGCTCTATCTTCACTTTCTGGCAAGTTAAACACTTGGATACCACTGTAGCTACATCACCTTTCATCCCAGGCCACCAAAACATCTTCTTTAAGTCATAATACATCTTTGTGCTTTCGGGATGAATAGAAAACCCACTGTTGTGAGCCTCCGATAGCAAGTCTCGTCTCAAATCCCCAACATCTGGTACGCAATTCCATCCCTTGTATCTCCATAACCCTTCATCATCCTTAGCGAATTCTTTGTGCCTCTTATCACCAACTGGTTGAAACAATTGCTGACGCTTCTGCTCATCTTGTTGAGCCCTTTGTATTTCTGATTTAAATGTCCTTGAAATCTGTAACTGGTTTAAACAAGCTCCTCCGGCAACTTCACCAATATCCAGCTTAAGATCTACAAACTTATCCACTAGCTCTTATTCCTTGATCCTCATCCAAGCAATCGTTAAGGATTTTCGACTAAAAGCGTCTGCTACCACGTTCGCCTTTCCAGGGTGATAACTCAACTCGAAATCATAATCCTTAAGCAACTCCATCCACCTTCTCTGGCGCATATTTAGCTCTTTCTGATCAAAGATGTACTTGAGACTCTTATGATTAGAAAAGACGCTAAACCTCACTCCGTACAAGTAGTGTCTCCAAATCTTCAATGCAAACACAATCGCCGCGATGCGTAAGCCACCACATTCCAGTGTTGCATCAACACGCAACCCAAACCCTTCAAGGAAGCATCACAATATACCTCAAACAGTTCATGTAGTTCCGGTAAGATTAGAACAGGTGCTGAAGTTAATATCTGCTTTAAAGTCTAAAAACTCTCTTCCCACTCCGACGTCCACATGAAAGGCACTTCTTTCCTTGTTAATTTTGTCATTGGTAGCGCAATCCGGGAAAATCCCTCGATAAACCTCCTATAATATCCGGCTAAACCCAAGAAGCTTCTGACTTCCGCCACAGTCGTTGGTCTTTCCAATTCCATCACCGCTTCCACCTTAGAAAGATCTACAGTTATTCCTCCCTTGCTCACCACGTGGCCTAAGAACTTCGCTTCCTCCTTCAAAAACTCACACTTCGACAACTTAGTGTACAACTTCTGCTCCTTTAGGATTTGTAGCACAATACTCAAGTGCTCCTCATGCTCTTTTCACCGTCTGAGAATAAACTAAGATGTCGTCTATAAAAACCACCACGAATTGGTCCAAAAAGGGATGACACACTCTGTTCATGTAATCCATGAAATCGGTTGGTGCATTCGTTAACCCAAAAGATATTACCGCAAACTTGTAGTGTCCATAGCGTGTCCTAAATGCAGTTTTAGGGATATCATCCTCTTATACTCTTATCTGATGGTAACCGGATCTCAAATCTATCTTAGAAAACACTCCAGCTCCTTGCAATTGATCCATCAAGTCATCTATCCTTGGCAGTGGGTACTTGTTCTTCACTGTCACTTTGTTTAAGTATCGATAGTCCATGCACAATCGCATTCCTCCATCTTTCTTCTTTACCAATAAAACTAGTGCTCCCCACGGTGATACACTCGATCAAATGAACCTCTTATTAAGAAGCTCTTCCAACTGAGTCTTTAACTCTGCCAGTTCTATCGGAGCCATTCTATACGGCGCAATCGACACTGGTCCGGCTCTCGGCCTAATTCAATAGCAAAATCAATTTCTCTTTGAGGTGGGAACTCAGGGATATCTTTTGGGAATACCTCAGGAAAATCTCTAACCACGGGTATCTGATTCAAGTTCTAGGCATCACCCAACGCATTAGCAGCCAACAGAATATAACCCTGACACTACTCTCCACTACAATGCACCATTACAGAGTTCAGGTAATATCCCGTAGCTACCACTGCTCCATTCTCTCCTTCCGGCATAAACCGAATTGTCCGTTCAAAGAAATCCAACAAAACCTGATTCTTCGACAACTAATCAAATCCCAAAATTATTTCTTGCCCCACCATTGGTAAACAGATCAAATCATGTACAAAATCTCTACCCTCAAGCTTGAAACCTACTTGTCTACAACCTGACCTAGTCATAACTGTCTGATGCGGAGTATGTACATGTAGATTAAAAGGTAATTATGACACTTTCAACCCTAACTCCTCAACTTTAGCAAATTAAATAACCGAATGCGAAGCTCCAGTATCATATAATGCAACTAAGGATTTATCACCGATTAGATATATACCTCCAATCAACGGATCTGCCTTGGAAGCATCCTTGGCATTCACAGCAAAGACTCGACCATGATGCTGACTCTGGCCCATATTCTGATTCCTCCCACGAGTGCAATCCCTCGCAATGTGGCCAGGTAACACACAACAGAAGCAACCACTTTGATTTCCTCTTCCCTTAGCATACTAAAACTGATTCTGATTGTTCTTTCTGAAGCCCCATTGGCCTTGAGGTGCATATCCTCCTCTTTTGAAGCTTTGTCCTCTCGGATGAAAATACTTGCCACGCCAACGACTAGAGCTCCCTCCATGAGTGTCCTTGGATGCCGCCATGGTCTTGGCATACTCTTCCACTACTCTAGCCTTGTTCACTGGTGCACGAAATTGTGATTACACTTTTCACAACTCCGCACAACTAACCAGCAAGTGCACTGGGTCGTCCAAGTAATACCTTACGTGAGTAAGGGTCGATCCCACGGAGATTGTCAGCTTGAAGCAAGCTATGGTTATCTTGTAAATCTTAGTCAGGAGATTAGTGATCAATATGATTTTGTTTATGAAAAGTAAATAGCATGAATTGAATGTTACTTGTGATTCAGTAATGAGGAACAAGTTGAGGTTCTGGAGATGCTCTGTCATCTAAATCTCTGCTTTCCTATTGTCTTCTTCTCCAAACACGCATGGCTCCCTTCAATGGCAAGCTGTATGTTGGTGGATCACCGTTGTCAATGGTTACCATCCGTCCTCTCGGATGAAAAATGCCAGGCACGGTTTCTGTACAGCTAATCAACTGTCAGATCTCTCGTCTCGGATGAAAAATACCAGGTACAGCTACCGCACGGCTAATCATCTGTCAGTTCTCAGTTGTGTCAAAATAGGATCTCTCTATCCTTTTGCACACTGTCACTGCGCCCAACATTCGTGAGTTTGAAGCTCGTCACAGTCATCCCGTTCCAGATCCTACTCGGAATACCACAGACAAGGTTTAGACTTTCCGGATCTCAGGAATGCTGCCAATTGGTTCTAGCCTCTACCACAAAAGTTCTAATCTCACGGACTCGGTCCGTGGATTAAAGACCCAAGAGATACGCACTCAAGCTGTCGCCAAATGACTATGTTGAGCTCAGGTAGAACGGGAGTGGTTGTCAAGCACGCGTTCATAAAGTTGAGAATGATGATGAGTGCCACGGATCATCATATTATCTATTTTAAAGTACGAGTGAGTATCTTAGAACAGAATCAAGCGTGATTGAATAGAAAATAATAGTAATTGCATTAATCCATTGAGACACAGCAGAGCTCCTCACCCCACCAATGAGGTTTAGAGACTCATGCCGTAGAAAATACAACATGAGATGTAAAATGTCATCAGTTGCTAAATGAATCTCTAAAAGTACTTTTTATACTAAACTAGTAACTTAGGTTTACAGAAAATGAGTAACTAGGTGTAGATAGTACAGAATTCCATCTTCGGGCCCACTTGGTGAGTTTTTGGGCTGAGGTTTCAAGCTTCCATGTGCATATGCCTCAAATTGGAGTTAAACGCCCCCTGGGTGCCAAAATGGGTGTTTAACACCAAGAAGTGTGCCAGTTCTCGCGTTTTACGCCAAAAAAGGGTCTCTAGCTGGCGTTTAACACCAGTTTGGGCCATCAAATCTTGGGAAAAGCATAGACTGTTATATATTGCTGTAAAGCCCAAGATGTCTATTCCAACGCAACTGAGAGCACAACAATTGGGCTTCTGTAGCTCCAGAAAATCCACGTCGAGTGCAGGAGGGTCAGAATCCAACAGCATTTGCAGTCCTTTCTCAGCCTCTGAATCAGATTTTTGCTCATGTCCCTCAATTTCAGCTAGAAAATATCTGAAATTACAGAAAAACATACAAACTCATAGTAAAGTCCAGAAATGTGATTTTTGCATTATAACTAATAAAAATATAATAAAAAGTAACTAAAATATACTAAAAACTACCTAAAAATAATGCCAAAAAGCGTATAAATTATCCGCTCATCACAACACCAAACTTAAATTGTTGCTTGTCTCCAATCAACCAAAAATAAAATAGGATAAAAAGAAGAGAATATACAATAAATTTTAAAATATCAATGAAGCTTCTGAACAGTTTTGGCATCTCACTTTGTCCTTTGAAGTTCAGAATGATTGGCATCCATAGGAACTCAGAATTCAGATAATGTTATTGATTCTCCTAGTTTAGTATGTTGATTCTTGAACACAGCTACTTTATGTGTCTTGGCCGTGACCCTAAGCATCTTGTTTTCCAGTATTACCACCGGATACATAAATGCCACAGACACATAACTGGGTGAACCTTTTCAGATTGTGACTTAGCTTTGCTAGAGTCCCTAGTTAGAGGTACCCAGAGTTCTTAAGCACACTCTTTTTGCTTTGGATCAAGACTTTAACCACTCAGTCTCAAGCTTTTCACTTGGACCTTCATGACACAAGCACATGGTTAGGGACAGCTTGATTTAGCCGCTTAGGCTAGGATTTTATTCCTTTGGGCCCTCCTATCCATTAATGCTCAAAGCCTTGGATCTTTTTTACCCTTGCCTTTTAGTTTAAAGGTTTATTGACTTTTTGCTCTTGCCTTTTGGTTTAAAGAGCTATTGGCTTTTTCTGCTTGCTTTTTCTTTTTCTTTCTTTTTCTTTATTTTTTGCCCTTTTTTTCACAAGCTTTGTGTTTTTCATTGCTTTTTCTTGCTTCAAGAATCAATTTTATGATTTTTTAGATTATCAATAACATTTCTCTTTTTTCATTATTCTTTCAAGAGCCAACAATTTTAACATTCATAAACTTTACTATAAAAAATATGCACTGTTCAAGCATTCATTCAGAAAACAAAAAGTATTGCCACCACATCAAAATAATTAGATTATTTTCAAGATAGAATTCAAAATTCATGTACTTCTTGTTCTTTTGCAATTAAAAACATTTTTCATTTAAGAAAGGTGAGGGATTCATGGAATCATTCATAGCTTTAAGACATTGACTCTAAACTTTAATGATCATGTAATAAAAATAAGACATAAAATAAACATAAAAGTAGACAAATAATAATAAAAGAAAGGAAACTAAAGACATAAAAATAAATGACTCTAATACTAATACTTATGTAACTCTTAAAATAGGTTTCTAATAATAAAAGTTATCACAGAGTTAGGACTCAACAACCTTAATTTTGAGGGGTAGGTGCTCCTTCAATCTGTGGGACGTTCAACTCTTCAAGGGACAGCTTCTGACGCTTTAGCTCCTATATTTCACGCCCTTGTTTCTCTTGTTCTATGAGCATTTTGCAGAGCATGCTGTTTTGATTCTGTTGCTCTTCTTTGAGTTGATTCATGATGAGCGAGATTTACTTGTTGGTATAGAATTTCTCAAAATTAATTCTCGTTGCAAGTATAGTTCTACACCAACAAACAATCCTCCCAATAAAAAATTTGTTGGTTTTGTCACAAGTACAAACCCCAATGAAAAGTAACCGAAGTATTTAGACTCCGGGTCGTCTCACAAGAAATTGCAATGAAGTGAATGATTATTGGCTATGAAAGGGGGTAAGGGGTTTGGTTTTGTATTTTTGCAAGAAAATAAATGGCAAGAAAAGTAAATGAACAATTAACTAATAAAAGAAAGGAAAAATACTCTTGGCTAGACATAGGTAATTGAGATCACCATCCTTTTCTACAAACCAAATATTGATAATTATGAGGAACCAAGCTCATTAAGTTTACTTCTATACTTGAAGTATATCAAATGGCTTGATCAACATCAATCCATAGGTTCTAACCTAGCTACTAATTGACTTAGTAGTGGGCTAGTATCAATGGTTATCAAATTGACCACCAAGGGTTCTCAAATCACCAATTCAATGAGACACAATGACTCAAGGTCACTTAATTCCCTTAGCCTAGGCCAAGAGTCAAGAAAACTACTCAAATACTAGAGAAAACATTTCATCAAACACCTAGTGTGCAAGAAAAGTAAACATCACAAAATACAAGAATTAGTGAAACCCATAACTAACATAAGCAAGAAATCAATAGTAACAATCAAGATCAACATAAAAGAGACATGGAAATATAAAATTGCATTAAAAGAAATCAAGATCCAACAATTGTTCATCAACATAAGAGAGAGCAAACTAAGCAATTTACAAGAGAAACTACAAGATCAAAGACAATAGAACACTAAAATATAAAGAAAATTGAAATCAAAACAAGAATTGCAAGAGAAATTTGAGAGTGATTAACCTAACTTTATCCTAATTTCTATCCTAAATCTAGAGAGAGGAGAGAGCCTCTCTCTCTAGAATTCTACCCCTAAAACATGATGAAAACTAAACTATGACTACTTGGTTCATTCCTCCTTCAATCCTTGGGTTCAATAGCATCAAAAATGAGTTGGATTGGGCCCAAAATGAGCTAGAAATCACCTTCAATGAGTTGCTTAAAGTGGACCCACACTGCTCCATCGGTGTGCACACGTCATGTGCGCGTACATGCCCCTATACGTCAGGAAACTATAAAAAAATTTATATCATTTTGAAGCTCCGGATGTTAGCTTTCCAACGCAACTAGAACCGCCTCATTTTGACCTCCGTAGCTCAAGTTATGGTTGATTAAGTGCGAAGAGGTCAGGCTTGACAGCTTTGAGGTTCCTTCATTTCTTCATGAGTTCTCCCACTTTGCATACTTTTCTCCTCACTTCTTCCATCCAATACTTGCCTTATGAACCTAAAATCACTCAACAAATATATCAAGGCGTTGAATGGAATTAAAGTGCATTGAATTTAGCTATTTTAAGGCCTAAAAAGCATGTTTTCACACTTAAGCACAAATTCAGGGAGAATTGCAAAACCATGCTATTTCGTTGAATAAATGTGGGAAAAGGTGATAAAATCCCCCAAATTAAGCACAAGATAAACCACAAAATTGGGGTTTATCAAATCACAGCTTCTTGCAGCTTGGTGACAGATGCTTCTAAGCGGGCCCAATAGTCAAATTGAGGAATTTCTGGGAGGAGCTCATGCGCCCCCTTCTTGATGAGGTTATCTTGAATTTGAGGTCCATCCATCACTTTTTTGGTGATTGGGCCTTCAACTGTGATATATTCATCCACACCCATCTGTACCCCCCGCATCTTTGCATAACAGACTAATCAAGCTTGGGTAGGCCAATTTGGCCTCAGTGGATTCCTTGTTTGTAAACATGTAAATTTCAACAGGGATCAACTGATGAATCTCTACCTCCTTCCCCAGCATAATACAGTGAATCATCACTGCCCTCTTGACAGTGACTTCAGATTGGTTGCTAGTTGGGAGTATGCAACACCCAATGAAATCCAGCCAACCTCTAGCAACTGGTTTGAGATCTCCTCTCTTTAGCTAGTTTGGAAAACCTTTTGAATTAGTAATCCACTTGGTTCCAGGGAGGCATATGTCCTCTAGAACTTCATCTAGCCTTTTATCCTTGGCCATTCTCTTGTTAAAGGACTCTGGATCATCTTGTAGTTGAGGAAGTTTGAGAACTTCTCTCACTTTATCAAAATGGAAGTAAATAATCTTCCCTCTGACCATAGTCCGAAAGGAGTAGAAAGCAGTTTCCTCTAATATTTGCTTTTCTGTCATCCACAGATTTGCATAAAATTCCTAGACCATGTTTCTTCTAACATGTATCTTAGGATTAGCCAGGACTTCCCAGCCCCTGTTTTGAATATGCTCTTGGATCTCCGGGTATTCATCTTCTTTCAGATTGAACCTAACTTTCGGGATCACTGATCTTCTGCACACAATTTTGAAATAATGGTCTGCATGTTCTTTGGTGCAGAAGTTCTCATGCATCCAACATGGTTTTGGATTTCTTTCTTTCTTGTCTCTTGAAGCGGTTTGTCTTCTTTTGGGTGCCATGAGATTGGTTTGTTTTAACTCAGGGATCAGGAAAATCACACCAAACTTAGAGATTTCCTTGCCCTCAAGCAATATAAAAAGAAAGAAGATGAATAGATGGAGAGAAGGATTCGAATGATGGAGTAAAGGGGATGGCCGAATGTATAAATAAATGGGGGAGGGAATGGGTTCGAATTTTTAGAAAAAGATATGATTGACAAAAGATAAACATGATATGAAAAAGATATGAGGAAGTTAAATCTGAATTTTTGTTTATGCATCTAAGAAATAAAAGATAATATGAATGAATTAAAAATATTTGAAAAGAAATTGGAAAGATGAATGAGTTTTTGAAAAAGAATTGAAAAGAATTTAAAGAGAATTAAAAAGAATTTATAAGATTATGAATTTTTGTTAATGGAAATTAAAAAATGAATGTTTGTAATGTTTGGATGCAGAAATTTTGAATTAAAACATGAAAATTCGAAAAAAAATTGAATTGGAAACGAAATTACCTCTCCCCTAGCTGTTCTGGCGTTTAACGCCCATCTGGTGGCCATTTTGGGCGTTTAATGCCCAGCCAGGTACCCTAACGCCAGAAATCCTTCTTTACTGGGCCTTTTTCTGAACTCCTATAGTGCTGTCATTTCTGGCGTTAAATGCCCAGAATGCTGCCTATTCTGGCATTTAACGCCCAGAATGATACCCTTACTGGCGTTAAATGCCCAAATTGCCTTTTTACTGGCGTTTTAATACCAGTGAGCTCTTTTTCTCTGTGATTCCTCTGCTTTATGTTCTGAACCTTCATTTTCCTGACTTATTCACTGAAATTCATTAGCTAACATTAGGAAGAAAATTAAATAAACTTATATAATTGTTATAAACATCAAATTTTTTATAATGGCTGGGTTGCCTCCCAGTAAGTGCTTCTTTACTGTCTTTAGATGGACTATTACTGAGCTTTTTAATTTAGTCTCAGTTTTAAGCATTCTTGCTCAACATCACCTTCAAGATAATGTTTGACTCTCTGTCCATTAACGATGAACTATTTGTCAGAATCAATATCTTGAAGCTCTACATAGCCATATAGTGACACACTTGTAATCACATACGATCCCCTCCACCGGGATTTTAATTTCCCAGGAAACAATCTGAGCCTAGAGTTAAACAGCAGGACCTTCTATCCTGTCTCAATGACTCTAGATGACAGCCTTTTGTCATGTCATCTTTTTGCTTTCTCTTTATAAATTTTAGCATTTTCGAAAGCATTGAGTCTGAACTCTTCCACTGGCAGATGATAGGCTTTTCTATACACAAGCTGGTATGGCGAGGTCCCTATAGGGGTCTTGAATGCTGTTCTGTATGCCCACAGAGCATCATACAGACTTCTTTCCCAATCCCTTCTATGGGTACTTACAGTCCTTTCCAGGATTCGTTTTAGTTCTCTATTCGAGACTTCAGCCTGCCCATTTTTCTGTGGATGATATGGAGTAGCCACTTTATGGTTAATTCCATATCGGACCAGAGCATAGTCAAGCTGTTTATTACAGAAATGAGTGCCTCCATCACAGATCAGTATCCTAGGGACACCGAACCTACTGAATATATGCTTCTGGAGGAACTTCATCACTGTCTTAGTATCATTAGTGGGTGTTGCAACTGCCTCTACCCATTTAGATACATAGTCTACTGCCACCAAAATATAAGTGTTTGAATATGATGGTGGGAAAGGCCCCATGAAGTCAATACCCCATACATCAAATAACTCAATCTCTAAGATCCCTTGCTGAGGCATGGCATAACCATGAGGCAAATTACCAGCTCTCTGCCAACTGTCACAATTACGTACAAACTCTCGGGATTCCTTATAGAGAGTAGGCCAGTAGAAGCCACATTAGAGAACCTTGGTGGCTGTTCGCTCACCTTTGAAATGTCCTCCATATTGTGATCCATGGCAATGCCATAGGATCTTCTGTGCCTCTTCTCTAGGTACACATCTATGGATTACTCCGTCTGCACACCTCTTAAAGAGATATGGTTCATCCCACAGGTAGTACTTTGCATCAGAAACTAATTTTTTTGTTTGCTACTTACTGTACTCTTTGGGTATGAATCTCACAGCTTTATAGTTTGCAATGTCTGCAAACCATGGTACTTCCTGAATGGCAAAGAGTTACTCATCCGAAAAGGTTTCAGATATCTCAGTAGGAGGGAGGGACACTCCTGCTACTGGTTCTATCCGGGACAAGTGATCTACTACTTGGTTCTCTGTTCCTTTTCTGTCTCTTATTTCTATATCAAACTCTTGCAGAAGCAACACCCATTTTATGAGTCTGGGTTTTGAATCCTGCTTTGTGAGGAGATATTTTAGAGCAGCATGGTCAGTATACACAATCACTTTTGATCCTACTAAATAAGATCTGAACTTGCCAATGGCATAAACCACTGCAAGCAACTCCTTTTCTGTGGTTGTGTAATTCTTCTGCGCGTCATTTAAAACATGGTTACCATAATAAATGACATGCAGAACCTTGTTATGCCTCTGTCCCAATACTAAACCAATGGCATGGTCACTGGCATCACACATTAGTTCGAATGGTAATGTCCAGTCTGGTGCAGAAATGACTGGTGCTGTGACCAACTTGGCTTTCAGAGTCTTAAACGCCTGCAGACACTCTATGTCAAAGATAAATGGTGTGTCAGCAGCTAGCAGATTGCTCAGAGGTTTTGCAATTTTTGAAAAATCCTTTACAAACCTCCTATAGAATCCTGCATGCCCCAAAAAGCTTCTGATTGCCTTAACACTAGCAGGTGGTGGTAATTTTTCAATTACCTCTACCTTAGCTTGATCTACCTCTATTCCCTTGTTTGAAATTTTGTGTCCAAGGACAATTCCTTCAGTCACCATAAAGTGACATTTTTCCCAGTTTAAAACTATGTTAGTCTCTTGGCACCTTTTCAGAACAAGTGCTAGATGGTCAAGACAGGAGCTGAATGAGTCTCCAAATACTGAGAAGTCATCCATGAAGACTTCCAAAAATTTCTCTACCATATCAGAGAAGATAGAGAGTATGTACCTCTGAAAGGTTGCAGGTGCATTGCACAGACCAAATGGCATCCTTCTATAGGCAAATACTCTAGATGGACATGTGAATGCTGTTTTCTCTTATTCCTGAGGATCTACTGCAATTTGGTTGTAACCTGAATACCCATCCAAAAAGCAGTAGTATTCATGACCTGCTAGTCTCTCTAGCATCTGGTCTATGAAGGGTAAAGGAAAATGATCCTTCCTGGTGGCTGTATTGAGCCTTCTATAGTCAATACACATACACCACCCTGTAACTGTTCTTGTAGGAACCAGTTCATTCTTTTCATTATGAACCACTGTTATGCCTCCCTGAAAGAGCTGAAGATTGATGGTTTAGAAGTTATAGTAAACTCTCGTTGCAAGTATAATTACTAAACCAAGCAATCAACCTTTCTTACAAAAGTTTTGGTTGTCACAAGTAACAAACCCCTAGATAAATTGATAACCAAAGTATTTAAAGCTAGGGTCGTCTTCTCAAGGAACTGCAGGGAAGTATGTTCTTATTATTGGTTATGGAGATTGTAAATCGGGGTTGTGAAGATGAGGAACAAGTAATTTAAATTGCAATTAAAATAAGTAGAAGCCTGTAAAGTAAATAAATAACTGTAAAATAAACTTTTGGCAAGGTATGAGAAATTAGAAGTCCTATCCTAATTATCCTTATCAATGATGATGAAGATTGAATCTTAATTCCACTCAGTTAGTCTTTACTTAAAGTAAAGAAAGGTCAAGTGACTAATACCTGATAAAAAGATAATCCTGAAAGCAAAAGAAATCCTAAATCTAAATCCTAATCCTAAAGAGAGAGGAGAGAACCTCCCTCTCTAAAAACTACATCTAATCCTAAAATTGTGAATTTGAAAGCTTGATGATGAATGGATGCATTGCCCCAGTTTATAGCCTCTAATCTGTGTTTTTCGGGCTGAAAATTGGGTCAAAAGCAGCTCAGAAATTGCCCCCAGCATATTCTGGTACGTTCATGTTGCGGCAAAGTGACGCGGAGGCGTCATCCACGCGTTAGCGTGGATTGAAGTTCGCAGATGCGACACGGGCGTGTCATTCACGCGTTCGTGTCGCTTAACTTCGGAGCAGCTATGGCAAATTATATATCGTTGTGAAGCCCCAGATGTTAGCTTTCCAACAAAACTGGAACCATCTCATTTGGATCTCTGTAGCTCAAGGTATGACCATTTGAGTGCAGAGAGGTCAGGCTAGACAGCTTTAGCAGTTCCTTCAGTTTCTTGTATTCCTTCCACTTTTGCATGCTTCCTTTCCATCCTCTAAGCCATTCCTGCCCTGTAATCTCTGAAATCACTTAACACACATATCAAGGCATCTAATGGTGATAAGAGAGGATTAATATTAGCAATATAAAGGCCAAAGAAGCATGTTTTCAATCAAAGCACATAATTAGGAAGGCAAATGTAAAACCATGCGAATAGTATGAATAAGTGGGTAAAGAGTTGATAAAAACCACTCAATTGAGCACAAGATAAACCATGAAATAGTGGTTTATCAACCTCCCCACACTTTAAACATTAGCATGTCCTCATGCTAAGCTCAAGAGAAGCTATAAAGGAGTGAAGAGGAATGATAGAATGTATGAAATGCAACTACATGCAAAATGTTTCTTCCTACTTGGTTAAAAGTAAATAAGCTCTTCAAGACAAACATAAATCAGATTTCACTAATTCAAATCATACAATAAAAAGCATGTAAATTTGTAAGAAGATAGCTCATGAAAGCAGTGAACATAGAATTAAGCACCGAACCCTTACTGGTAGTGTATATCACTCTAACTCTCTCAAGTGTCTAGGGTAATTCACTCTACTCTTCTCTAGTCATGCTTTCTAAACTTTGTTCTTCATCTAACCAATCAACAAATATTTAGTATACTAATGCAAACATCATGAGGTCTTTTCAGGGTTGTAATGGGGCTAAGGTAAAGGTAAGGATATATGTATGGCCAAGTGAGCTTTATAAAGTGAATCCTTCATTAGTCTAAGATCTCACCTAACATATACATTCTTTATACAATTTTAAAATACTTTACCTAGCTACCTAAATTTTTCCCACTTTTGTATTACATGCTCAAGTATCAAACTTATTTTTGAATTTTGTCCCATGTGCATTGATTCTTTTTATTTTGCATTTGGGGTAATATTATTTTTCTTTTCTTTTCTTTTCTTTTTTTTTTGCATATGGTAATTTAATTATTTTGATTTCACATGAGCATGCTTCCCAAATTTTCAAATAACTCATTCAATTTAATTCCATACTTTTTTATATCATCCCATGTTCCCATAAAATTCTCCACACTTAAATTATACACAATATTTATCTTAAGCTAACCAAAGATTCAGCTTGGGATTTTTATTTTGTTTTTTTGCTTAAGGCTAGTAATGTGGTTATGAAATAGAAGGGGGTAAAAAGTTCAAAGTGGCTAACAAGGGTGATGTAAAAAGTAGGCTTATTTGGGATAAGTGAGCTAATAATAAATAATTGCCTCAATCATATGCAAGCATGTAAATACACTAAATAGTGGACATATAGAATGGAACAAAGTAAAGATTGCAATCATAAAGAAGAAAACACACAAGAATAAAAATATATGGTTAAATAATGTAACCATGTAAATAAGCTCAAAATCTCACAGGTTGTGTGTTCTTAGCTATAATTCATGTTCCAAATACAACTTCAAATAAGTTTTGACATAAAAAATTATATATATATATATTTTAAATTAGTGAAATATATAAAAATTTCTTGAAAAAGAAAATATTACTTCAACCAAGTAGTAACTAAATGCATAAAATCAAACAAACATGCAAGTGCAACAATCAACAAATTAAGAAAATAGAGTATTGGTGTTGAAAAGAACGTAACTATCCCACGGAGATCAGTATCGACCTCCCCACACTTAAAGATTGCACCGTCCTCAGTGCATGCTAAGATGTGCAAGTGGACGGGTTGCTTCAACTGACGCTTTTCTCATCAAGGAATGTGCGTAGGAACTTGTTTGTCTCTCCCATGTAAACGTCTTCCGGTTCTCTTCCTGGTGGCCATCCTGAAAGAAAAAGGGAAGAAAAGTAACCCAAAACAAAGATAAAAAACAAATAAAACATGGGTTGGTTAATGCCAAATAATGAAGGTCTCAATTACATGGTAGCTACAACATGCAAGTGAGAAAACAATAGAAGCACATGGCATATCAAGAGTGCAAAAATTTGCAACAATAGGGAAGAGAGTGTGGGTAAGGAGAGATAATATAAATTCATGTCAATGCAAAAGTAATACAGGTATAAAAGATTGGCATTGATATTATTATCTAACCAGAATAAAATAAGTCACTAAGCACCCAAAATAATACAAGAGAAGATGCAACAGTTAAATAAGAAAATTTTAACACCAAAGGAAAAATAATTAATTTAGAAAAGAAAATAAAATATGCACAAAATTAAGATGCAATGAATGAAATATGCAAATGAATTAAGTAAAATAAAATGAAAGATAAGAAGAATGAGAAGGGAAAGGTGGGAAGAAGAAGTAAGTAAGAAAGGAGGGAGGAAAAATTAGGATTGGAGAAGAAAAGATAGATTTTTGGCGCTGATTTGGATAAGCTGTTCGGCGCAGGCGACGTAGACGCGTGAGTGACGCGTTCGCGCGGATAGCGCTTTCATGAAGTGACACAGACGTGTGGGTCACGCGTTCGCGTGGAGTGATTTGTGCCATTAGCGCGAGGGCAGCCTCGCGGTCGTGCAACTCTCTGTTTAAATGCATTTGGCCAAAAATCTTGGTGTCGCGGTCGCGTGGTTGGCGCGATCGCGTGAATGGCCTGATTTTGTAAAACGAAGCGGACACGTGGGTGACGCGTTCACGTGGGAGGGCTTGTGCTTCTAGCACGAGTCCAGCCCAGCTCCATCAGAACTTTCTGCCATACCCTCTTTACGTCGATTTCACAGGGCCACGCGTTTGCGTGGGTAACGTGGACGCGTGGGAGGCATTTTTCCCACACGACGCGGACGCGTGGATCAATTTGTGCCAATGGCACGCCTCCAGCCACGCTCTCGCGTGACTTTCTGTTCACTTTTCTTTTCTCCTAATGCACTTGTGACGCGGACGCGTCAGCGATGCTGCCGCGTTGCGTGCATTTTTTTTTTTTTTAATGCAGTATGAAGTGCTGATGCAAATGCTATGAATAGTATTCAGGTTCAATACAATAAAATAAAACTCGAAAACAAATAAAACTAAATAAAAATGAAAAAGGAATGATCATACCATGGTGGGTTGTCTCCCACCTAGCACTTTTAGTTAAAGTCCTTAAGTTGGACATTTGGTGAGCTCCTTGTTATGGTGGCTTGTTCTTGAACTCATCCAGGAATCTCCACCAATGTTTGTAATTCCAATGGCCTCCGGGATCCCAAACTAGGCACAGAAAGCCTTCAAGTAAGTTAAAGCAGGTGACAAGACCCCAAGAGTGCTGATTTCTAGATTGAATTCCGGGGTCCTAGACCTTGCCTTTGCACCCATCTTATTGTTGATCATCATTTTTCCACTTGGGTGGTAAACAGTCGGAATTCTCACTGAGACATCCAAACAGCTTTCTAGACCCATTCAGTTGAGCTTTATACTAACCTTTGCGTTTAAACTTAAAGCTTCCAACCATAATGAACCTTGCAGGACAATTCTTACCACTGGCCTCTTCCTCTTACTCTTAATGCCACAAAGAGCTCTAATTTGACCATCCGTCTCCAGTAGCCCATATTCAAGTGGGATTAGAAAGCTAAGGGATATGAATTTTACCCACTTGAATGTTGTGAAGGATGATGGAAACTTAGGGGGAGGGGTCTCCAATAACTTTGGCAAGGTGATTTCAAGCTCCACTCCCTTGTGCTCTTCTTTGACCACTTCCACCTCTTTGCAAACTTCTTTAATTTCAACCTCTTCCTCTTGGTAGCTTTCTTCCAATTTGATCTCTTCTTCATTGCTCACCAAGGGCATGGGAGGTAGTGCTTTTTCTTCTTTAATTTCCATCTCTTGATCAACCTCTTCAAAGTCTTTAGCCATGATATGCCTTGGAGGTTGTACACCCTCCTCAACATCAATTTCAAATGTCTTTGAAGAAGGTTCTATGGCTGGGCTTTCCCATGGAAGTTTTGCATCTCCTAAGTCTGCAACTACTTCTTCTTCTTCAATAATTCTGGCTTCCTCCACTTGTTCCAGTACAAATTCATGCTCCTTACTGTCTACCGGAGTTTCTAATGTCTCCTTCATGCTACGTTCTTCATTAGATTGTCCACATGAAGCCATGGGGGTTCCTTGAGTGTCCGAACGTCGAGAAGCTAATTGATTTATTGCTTGATTCAATTGATGAAGTGTGGCATTAAATTTTTCCAATGTTTTCTTGAGTTTCTCCGTTGATTCTTGGGGTGATGGATATGGACATGATGCATAGGGAGGTGGTGGTTCTTGGGAGTAATTGGGTTGGAATTGGGGTGGTTCTATATATGATTCACATGGTTCATAAGGTGGTTGGTATGGTTGATGAGGGTTAGGATCATATGAAGGTGAATGGTGAAAAGGGGCTTGTGAGTATGGTGGTCCAAAGTCATGTTGAGGAGAGGGTTTATAGACATATGGTGGTGGTTGTTGATAGTCCATTGGAGGTGGTTGTTGCCATCAGGGTTGATCAAATCCTTGTGGCTCCTCCCATCTTTGATTGTTCCAACCTTGATGCCTGTTCTCATTATAGTTTCCATTCCTTACAATAACATTGGAACCAAACTTGAAACCAAAGGGGTGAAAATTCATAATAGCAAATAAAAATTAAAAACGAAAATAAAAACAAATTTTAAATTAAAAGGTTATTTAAATTTTGAATTTGAAAATTAAATTTTGAAATTTGAATTTTTTGAAATAAGATAAGATAAGATTTTGAAAAAAAAAGATATGATTTTTTTGAAAAAGATTTGAATTTTGAAATTTAAATTTTTGAAATTTTATATTTTGAAATTTGAAATTGAATTTTAAATTTTTAAATTTGAATTTTGAAAATTAAAAATTGAAATTTGAAATTTGAGTTTTAAATTTTGAATTTTTGAATTTAACGAGGAAAGAGAAAAATAATAAAATGACACTAAACTTAAAATTTTTAGATCAAAACGAAGAAAACAACTAAGAATAACTTGAAGGTCAAGATGAACACGAAGAACAAATTTTTGAAAAAAAAATTTTAATAACTAAATAAAAACCAATAACCTCTTAATTTACGAAAGAGAAAAAATATAAATAAAAAAACAAAAGTAAAAACAAATAAACAAGCAAAAAGAAAATATTTACAATAACCAATAATAAGGCACACGTTTGCAATTCCCCGGCAACGACGCCATTTTGAAAGAGCTGAAGATTGATGGTTTAGAAGTTATAGTAAACTCTCGTTGCAAGTATAGTTACTAAACCAAGCAATCAACCTTTCTTACAAAAGTTTTGGTTGTCACAAGTAACAAACCCCTAGATAAATTGATAACCGAAGTATTTAAACCTCGGGTCGTCTTCTCAAGAAACTGCAAGGAAGTATGTTCTTATTATTGGTTATGGAGATTGTAAATCGGGGTTGTGAAGATGAGGAACAAGTAATTTAAATTGCAATTAAAATAAGTAGAAGACTGTAAAGTAAATAAATAACTGTAAAATAAACTTTTGGCAAGGTATGAGAAATTAGAAGTCCTATCCTAATTATCCTTATCAATGATGATGAAGATTGAATCTTAATTCCACTCAGTTAGTCTTTACTTAAAGTAAAGAAAGGTCAAGAGACTAATTAGTTTGATCTTCAAATCCTAGTTAATCCCTAAGGAAAGATTGGGATTATTGAAATTCAATTCAATTAGCAAAGATAACAATTATCAATCATGTTTGAGTTTGATAACTCCTGAGTTACTGATTTCTTAGCCAAGACCAAAAGGAGAAAAATAAATCTACCGGAATAAAAATGTCTTCAGATTGGAAGCAACAGTAACATAAATAAAAGAAAGCAATAATAAACTGAAATACCTCAAATAACATTAATTCAAAGAATAATCTGTAACATAGAAGAATTCATAAATTAAATTGAGAAGCTAAATAAAAAGGAATGTTGAAACCGATAAAAAGATAATCCTGAAAGAAAAAGAAATCCTAAATCTAAATCCTAATCCTAAAGAGAGAGGAGAGAACCTCCCTCTCTAAAAACTACATCTAATCCTAAAATTGTGAATTTGAAAGCTTGATGATGAATGGATGCATTCCCCCACTTTATAGCCTCTAATCTAAGTTTTTCGGGCCAAAAATTGGGTCAAAAATAGCCCAAAAATCGCCCTCAGCATATTTTGGTACGTTCAGGTCGCAGCAAAGTGACGCGGAGGCGTCATCCACGCATTAGCGTGGATTGAAGTTCACAGATGCGATGCAGGCGCATCATTCACGCGTTCGCCTCTCCTAATATCGGGGCAGATATGGGAAATGATATATTGTTATGAAGCCCCGGATGTTAGCTTTCCAACGCAACTGGAACCATTTCATTTGGACCTCTGTAGCGCAAGTTATGACCATTTGAGTGCAAAGAGGTCAGGCTGGACAGCTTTAGCAGTTCCTTCAGTTTCTTGTATTCCTTCCACTTTTGCATGCTTCCTTTCCATCCTCTAAGCCATTCCTGCCCTGTAATCTCTGAAATCACTTAACACACATATCAAGGCATCTAATGGTAATAAGAGAGGATTAATCATAGGGAACTTAAGGCCAAAGAAGCATGTTTTCAATCAAAGCACATAATTAGGAAGGCAAATGTAAAACCATGCGAATAGTATGAATAAGTGGGTAAAGAGTTGATAAAAACCACTCAATTAAGCACAAGATAAACTATGAAATAGTGGTTTATCACTCCCTTCTTGGGGATAACTTGGACAGGGCTCACCCAGGGGCAATCAAAAATAAGATAAATAATCCCAGTCTCTAGTAACTTAGTGACCTCTTTCTGCACCACCTCCTTCATGGCTGGATTCAGCCGCCTCTGTGGTTGAACCACTCGCTTAGCATCATCCTCTAATAGGATCTTGTGCATGCACCTGGCTGGGCTAATGCCCTTAAGATCACTTATGGACCACCCAAGAGCTGTCTTGTGTGTCCTTAGCACCTGAATTAATGCTTTCTCTTCCTGTGGCTCTAAAGCAGAGCTTATGATCAAGGGAAAAGTGTCATCTTCTCCCATAAATGCATATTTCAATGATGGTGGCAGTGGTTTTAGCTCGGGTTTATGAGGCTTCTCCTCTTCCTGAGGAGTCTTTAGAGGTTCTTCTGTTTTTCTCTGGTTCCTCCATATCAGGCTGAACATCTTTAAAAATGTCATCTAGCTCTGATTCGAGACTCTCAGTCATATTGACCTCTTCCACCAGGGAGTCAATAATATCAATGCTCATGCAGTCTTTTGAGGTGTTTGGATGCTGTATAGCTTTGATAGCATTCAACTTAAACTCATCCTTATTGACTCTCAAGGTCACCTCCCCTTTTTGGACATCAATAAGGGTTCGTCCAGTTGCTAGGAAAGGTCTTCCTAGAATGAGAGTTGCACTTTTGTGCTCCTCCATTTCCAGCACCACAAAGTCAGTGGGAAAGGAAAATGGCCCAACCTTGACAATCGTGTCCTCAATTACGCCTGATGGAATTTTAATGGAGCCATCAGCAAGTTGGAGGCATATCCAGGTTGGTTTAACTTCATCAGTCAAACAAAGCTTTTTGATAGTGGATGTAGGTATCAGGTTGATACTTGCCCCAAGATCACATAGAGCTGTCTTGGTACAAGCATCCTCTAATGTGCATGGTATCATAAAGCTTCTCTGGTAAGCTTTTTCAGAATGACTACACTACATTCTTTAGTGAGGAAAACTTTTTCAGTTTCTCTCCAATCCTTCTTATGACTTAAGATCTCTTTCATGAAGTTAGCATAAGAAGGTATTTGCTCAAGTGCCTCTACAAACGGAATCTTTATTTCAAGAGTCCTGAGATAGTCTACAAAGCGGGCAAATTGTTTATCCTGTTCTTCTTGGCAGAGTTTCTGAGGATAAGGCATGTTGGTTTTATATTCTTCAACCTTAGTTGCTGCAGGTTTACTTCCTACAGAAGTGGTTGGAGAAGCCTGCCTAAGGGGGTTGTTATCAGCACTTGCAGGTGTCTAATCCCCAATTGTCATTTGAACGCCAGAATTGGGTGCTGTATGGGCGTTTAACGCCAGATTGCCACCCTTTTCTGGTATTTGGACGCCAGAATTAGCCATCCACTGGGCGTTCAATGCCAACTTTTCACCCTTTTTGGGGTTTAAACGCCAGAATCATTCCTCTTTGGGCTCTTACTGTCCTCAGAGGGATTTTGGGCAGTGATTTGGTTATCCTCTATCAGTTGTTCCTTTCTTGGCTTTCTGCTGCCTTGAGTTGAGATATTCAATATCTTCCCACTCCTTAAATGAACAGCTTGCACTCTTCTGTTATCTGTTTAGATAACTGTTGTCTTGTCTGATCCAATTGTGCTTCCATATTCTTGTTGGCATTTTTAGTGTCTTGTAGCATCTCTTTAAATTCTGCTAACTGTTTTGTTATAAAAAGAAATTGCTGATTGAGTTCAGCAACTTGTTTTGGAGGACTAGGTTCAGTGGATACTGCTTTAGCCTCTTCCTTCATGGAGGTCTCACCACTTGAGTACAGGTGCTGATTTCTGGCAACTGTATCAATGAGCTCTTGAGCCTCTTCAATTGTATTTCTCATATGTATAGATCCACCAGCTGAGTGGTCTAGAGACATCTGGGCCTTTTTTGTAAGCCCATAGTAAAAGATGTCTAACTGCACCTATTCTAAAAACATTTCAGAGGGGCATTTTCTTAGCATCTCTCTGTACCTCTCCCAGGCATTATAAAGAGATTCATTATCCTTTTGTTTAAAGCCTTGGATGTCCAGCCTTAGCTGTGTCATCCTTTTTGGAGGGAACTATTGATTCAAGAATTTGTTTGATAACTCTTTCCATGTTCTTATGCTTGTTGTGGGTTGGTTATTTAACCACCTCTTAGCTTGATCTTTTACAGCAAATGGAAATAGTAATAATCTGTAGACATCCTGATCCACTTCCTTATCATGTACTGTGTCAGCAATTTGTAAGAACTGTGCCAGAAACTCAGTAGGTTCTTCTTGTGGAAGACCAAAATACTGGCAATTTTACTACACCATGATAATGAGCTGAGGGTTTAGCTAAAAAATGCTGGCTCTGATGGGGGGTATACAGATACTACTCCCATAGGAAGCATTAGTGGGGTTAGCATATGACCCCAGAGTCCTTCTAGACTGTTCATTTTCACTTGAGTCCATAATGAACCTCTCTTTTTTTGTATACACAGTTAACAAGGAAATGAAAAGATGTGTGTCTCTATGTCAGGATATAGAGCACTGGTATTGGAAGAAGGATTATATTTTGAAAAAAATTAAAATAGAATAAAAAAAATTAAAATATTTTTGTTTTTATTTTATTTATTTAATGCTAATTTGAAATTAAAGAAATTGAAATAAAGTAAATGGAAAAAATGGTATAAGTTTTGAAAATTAAAAGAAAAGAAATAAAAGAAATTAGAAAACTAAATTAAGTAATTAATTAAAAAGATTTGAAAAATTATGGGTGAGGATTTTTGAAAAATGAAGAAAGAGAAAGTGGTTAGGAAGTTTTGAAAAATATATGTCTTAAAATTAAAGATACTTGTAAGAAAATAAATAAATAAAAAAAGATTTGAAAACGATTTGATTTTAAAATTTGAGATTAGAAAAGATAAGATAAGTTAGGTAAGAGAAGATAAGGAATTTTAAGAGAAGATAAGTTTTTAAATTAAAAAGTTTTAAAATTTAAATTTTAAATTTGAAAATTAAATTTGAAATTTTAAATTTTGGAATTTGAAATTTTAAATTTGAAATTTTAAATTTGAATTTTAAATTTTGAATTTTGAATTTTGAAAAAGTCAACAATATAATATAAAGATTTGGAAAAGATTTAAATTTTGAAAAGGTTTGATTTTTAAAATTTTAAATTTCAATTTTGAAATTTGAAATTTGAATTTTGGAATTTAATTGAAATTTGAAAATTGAATTTGAAATAAGATAAGATAAGATTTTGAAAAAGATATGATTTTTGAAAAAGATTTGAATTTTGAAATTTAAAACTAAGATAAGATAAGATAAAAATTTTTAAATAAAAATCTGAAATTTTTTTTTAATGTAAATTTCAAAAATTCAATTATATTAAAATAAAGAGAAAAGATATTTTTTTATTTTTCTGAATTAATGAGGAAAGAGAAAAATAATAAAATGACACCAAACTTAGAATTTTTAGATCAAAACAAAGAAAACTTTGAATGTCAAGATGAACACCAAGAACAAATTTTGGAAATCTTTAGGACAATAAAAACGCAAAGGACACCAAACTTGAAAATTTTTATACTTTGGACACTAATAATTCGAAAATGCACAAGAAAAACAAGGAAAGACACAAAGCAAGAAAAGCTAAAGATCAAACACGAAAAATAAAAAAGAACAACTTGAAGATCAAGAAAGAACAAGGAACATAAAACTCGAAAATATGAAGAATAAAAAGAACATAGAATTTGAAAAATTTGAAGGAAAATAAAAACATGCAATTGACACCAAACTTAAAACATGAAACTAAACTCAAACAGAAGACGCAAAGGAAAACTAAAGATTAATAAGGAAAAATAAGATTTTTGAAAAGAAAATAAAAGACTCAAATTTAGTGACTCTAAACCAAAAAGATAAATTTTTCCTAATCTAAGCAACAAGATGAACCGTCAGTTGTCCATACTCGAACAATCCCTGGCAACAGCGCCAAAAACTTGGTGCACGAAATTGTGATTACACTTTTCACAACTCCGCACAACTAACCAGCAAGTGCACTGGGTCGTCCAAGTAATACCTTACGTGAGTAAGGGTCGATCCCACGGAGATTGTCGGCTTGAAGCAAGCTATGGTTATCTTGTAAATATTAGTCAGGAGATTAGTGATCAATATGATTTTGTTTATGAAAAGTAAATAGCATGAATTGAATGTTATTTGTGATTCAGTAATGAGGAACAGGTTGAGGTTCCGGAGATGCTCTATCGTCTGAATCTCTGCTTTCCTACTGTCCTCTTCTCTAAACACGCATGGCTCCCTTCAATGTCAAGCTGTATGTTGGTGGATCACCGTTGTCAATAGTTACCATTCGTCCTCTCGGATGAAAAATACCAGGCACGATTTCTATATGGCTAATCAACTGTTGGATCTCTCGTCTCGGTTGAAAAATACCAGGTACAGCTACCGCACGTCTAATCATCTATCAGTTCTCACTTGTGTCGGAATAGGATCTCTCTATCCTTTTGTACACTGTCACTGCGCCCAACATTCGTGAGTTTGAACCTCGTCACAGTCATCCCGTTCCAGATCCTACTCGGAATACCACAGATAAGGTTTAGACTTTCCAGATCTCAGGAATGCTGCCAATTGGTTCTAGCCTCTACCACGAAAGTTCTAATCTCATGGACTCGGTCCGTAGATTAGAGACCCAAGAGATACGCACTCAAGCTGTCGCCCAATGACTACGTTGAGCTCAGGTAGAACGGGAGTGGTTGTCAAGAACGCGTTAATAAAGTTGAGAATGATGATAAGTGCCACGGATCATCATATTCTCTATATTGAAGTACGAGTGAGTATCTTAGAATAGAATCAAGTATGATTGAATAGAAAACAATAGTAATTACATTAATACATTGAGACACAGCAGAGCTCCTCACCCCCACCTATGGGGTTTAGAGACTCATGCCGTAGAAAATACAATATGAGATGTAAAATGTCATCAGTTGCTACATGAATCTCTAAAAGTACTTTTTATACTAAACTAGTAACTTAGGTTTACAGAAAATGAGTAACTAGGTGTAGATAGTGCAGAATTCTACTTTTGGGGCCCACTTGGTGAGTGTTTGGGCTGAGCTTTCAAGCTTGCATGTGCATATGCCTCAAAATGGAGTTAAACGCCACCCTGGGTGGCAAAATGGGCATTTAACGCCAAGAAGTGTGCCAGTTCTGGCGTTTTACGCCAGAAAAGGGTCTCTGGCTGGCGTTTAACGCCAGTTTGGGCCATCAAATCTCGAGCAAAGTATTGACTATTATATATTTCTGGAAAGCCCAAGATGTCTACTTTCCAACGCAATTAAGAGTGCGCCAATTAGGCTTCTGTAGCTCCAGAATATCTACTTCGAGTGCAGGAGGGTCATAATCCAACAGCATCTGCAGTCCTTTCTCAGCCTCTGAATCAGATTTTTGCTCAGGTCCCTCAATTTCAGCCAGAAAATACCTGAAATTACAGAAAAACACACAAACTCATAGTAAAGTCCAGAAATGTGATTTTTTCATAAAAATTAATTAAAATATAATAAAAAGTAAGTAAAATATACTAAAAAGTACCTAAAAATAATGCCAAAAAGCGTATAAATTATCCACTCATCATTCACTATGTCAGAGAAGACACGGATCTCCAAAGGAGCCACAGCAGTCATAGTGTTGTCCTTCAAACCCCTCAGGTACTTAACGCATCTCCAGCTCTCATACATCTCCGGGTCACCCTAACACACCTGAGAAAACCTACAAAGCTCTTCGAACTTGTTGGTGTACTCTGCCACAGACATGGAACCTTGCTTCAGCTGTATTAGCTCCATCTCCTTTGCTTCCCTTGCAGACTCAGGAAAGTATTTCTTATAGAAAGCCATTTGGAATACCTCCCATTGAATGTCACTATTCTGAAGCTGTAGCAAACATCACTCAGCTTGCCACCAGGGCTGGGCCTCTCCCGCTAGCTGATAAGTGACAAACTCTACATATTGATTGAGAGGAACATGCTGCGCCTGTAAAGCATGCTCCATAGCTTGGAACCAGTGGTCCACTTCAATAGGATTTGTGGATCCTCGGAAGGTTGGCAGATGAATCTTGAGGAACGTTGCCAAGGTCATCGGAACTCCACCCGTGTTATCGCCGTTACCCTCAGCATTATCATTGGCATTTCTGTTCCCAGCCGGTTGGCCCAATCTCTACACAGCTTGCAGAGTTGCAGCAGTATTAGCTTCCATGGTATTAGTGAGATTCGCCATTGCCGCCATGAATTTGGCATGATTATCAGCTAGTTGCTCATTCCTACTCTCTCGGGTACGTGTTCGACCTCGCCCGCAAGTGGCCATGTAGGGTTCCTGTCTGCACCAAACAATCGATATCAAGGTGATCAGTCTCAATATCAAAAGTATAGTGCTTCAATTATCCTAAACAGGAACTCACAAGCAAGCATGCTATGCAATATCAAACAGATAACCTAATAGCATCAAAGAAAAGACATACAGAGTATGCAATGAAGCACAATCGGTCCATCCCTCAGGCTCACGAGGACGAACCGCTCAGATACCACTAAATGTAACACCCTAATTAGCCTAAGCCTTACCTCACGTCGTAAAGCAAAGGTTAGTCAGAGCTTACGACTGTTCTAAGCTCATACATAATATAAGTATAGAAGAAATAGTATAATCTAGGAGCCTGATGAAGGATATAACTAAAAAAAATGGATTTCAAAAGCGTAAAACGTACTATCTTAAGGCATAAGAAACAGATGAGATACAACAAAAGATAAGTATATAATATCATAGGAAACTAGCCTCGACTCGCGGAGTTTAAGCCAGCTAGCCATATACCGGTATACAGAACCATACAAAATCCTGACAGTTTAAAAACAGCTTATACAAGTTTGTTCTCTCAAATACAAGCCTCTAGGCTAAACAAAATACAAAAGAGAGATGTATAAACAAAGTAAACCAAAAAGACTCCAAATGAATCCAAGATCCTCCGCTTCTGCCACTATCCAAAGCAACTTACCGAGGAGGGTTGCGACCTGCATATGAAAACACAACAGAAAAATGGTATGAGAACCGGAGGTTCTCAGTATGGTAACAGTGCCCAGTGATGTAGGATATAAGACCTCGGGACACCAAAGACAATCCTAAGCTCCATATCCATCACAGGATTCAAACTTAAAGCATTCTAAAACAAATAAACATAATTATTTCCACCTTAACATAAATAAATAGGGTTATCTATCTTATGGGATTTCTATTCTAAACCAACACCGCTGTCCCACAGCCTTCACCAACCTATCCTCCATGCGATCCCATTGCCACCGCCTTCCGAACCTCCTCAATCCCAGTAGAAAACACAGGTAATATACAATGCAAGTAAAGCACAAGTAGAAGCATATAAGGCAATTAATATAGATAGCAAGTAACCAAGTTATTCAATTAGGCAAGCCATTACAAGTAAACAAAGCATACAAGCAGATAGAAATGCATATGATGAATGCCTGCCCTACTGGCTATGATATTACATTGTCGGTTCAACTGCCACCCCGACACATCTCCATGGAGACATCGCCCTTCGGATTTCTCATATGGGAACCCCCAAGATATAGTGCCCGGATCACTGTCCAAGTACCGGCGCTTGCACGCCCTATAGATTCAAAGGGATGCGAGCGGGATCTTTTGCCACCGACTTCACATCTCAACGCATGCGGGATGAAGCACCGCTACCTCGAACAAGCAGGATCCAACCGCAGCCTCTGCCTGGGCGCATAGCGTCTCATAATCTCAGAAAATCATTATTTCAGTGGTTTTCAAAAAGCATTCTTTCAGTATATAGAGATCCATCACTTAAATCTGAGTCCCCGACTCATCTCAACCACTGTCCCTTCATAACTCAGTTTCCAATTATCAGAACTTTATCATTCTTCATCTTATATATCAGTCATCTCTCACCTAACGCCAAACCAATCCCAGCACGCCAGAGACCTAGGCCTCCATTTTCTAATTTAACATAAAACCATGTTCTAGACCCCTTAAGTTAGATCCCATGTTCTAATACTCAAAACTAGGCCCAAAAATCTTAAAATGGTGTTTTAGAAGCTTACAACATTGCTGGGAAGGTAGAATAGTTGAAAAACAAGCAAAATTTGAGAAACAGGACATGTGCGGCCGCACAGGGGTGTGTACGTGCGCACGTCCAGGAAATTTTTAAGAGTGTGCGTATGCACAAGTGTCAAAACTTAAATTGGTCCTTTCACTCGCACGACCTGTGCCAGCGCCCCAACAGACTGACCTTCCCAACATGTACGTCCGCACAGGTTGGAGTTTTTCGTTAGATATGTGCGTGCACAAGCTGTGCTAGCGCTGCAAACAGAGCGCACTTCCCTGCCTGTGCATGCGCATAGGTGTGTGTGCATCCGCACGAGTTGAAATTCTTGCCGGGTGTGCGTCCGCACGAGAGTGTGCGCCCGCACATATCAGAAAACATGAAATTCTGCAACTTTGCAGAATTTAGATTTTTAACACCAACTTTGGATGATCATAACTTCCTCTACAAGATTCTAATTTTTACAAACTTTATATTGATTTAAAGGGTTTTCAAAGATCTTTAATTCTAAACAAATTTTAATCAATTTCGAAAACCGAGGCAAAAGTTATGATCGGACAAAGTTCATCAAAATTCCAAATTCACCAAACTTCACCATATACACAATTTATTACCACACACATTCCAAATCACACCAAACCATTCACACACCCATATTTCATCAAAACTAACTTGATGTGCCATAATACACTGACATTATGACACTTTCCTTCACATAATCATCCTTCTCCTTCTCAACATCAATTTATCACATAAAATACATTCTAATCAATCTTTTCTCACATTTTGCAACCACTTTACCAATACATCCATTCCATCCTCACACATTTATCACAATTCACTTATCAAATTCATACAATCAATCATCAACACCATATCACCACTAATTCACAATAAATCATCATGCATCAATATTCACAATTCATCAACCATTATTATCCATACCTATCCTATAGGTCACTAGCCTAAGTGTCCATGAATATTATATACTACATAGAGGAAACTGAAACCATACCTTGGCCAATTTTCTTTATGCACCCAAATTCCAACTTAGCACAATCAAGCTTCCAACCACAATCCAAGCCACCAACAATCACCAACAAGCTCCAACAAGTCCAAATACTCACCACTTCAAGCTATATGACACATAATTCACAATAATTCAACCTAGGGTTCCAATTAAACATAAATGCACAAGGTTTTAGTGGCTCTTACCTTCACCAACAGATTTAATAGCAAGAATCCAAGGCTAAGCAAGGATTAGAGCAAACCTATACACCAAGAATCACAAAAACTCACTTAGGCACAAACCCTAAGTACCCAAAATTTTCAAGAGAGAAACTGGGAGAATTTCGTGGTTACCTTGAGGTTTTCTTGGGTGGGTTTTGTAGAGCTCTTCACAAGGAACGCGTAGCCGTAAACGGTGCGGCGATCGGAGCTCTCTAGCTCAAGATATGAGCTTTAGAAGAAAATGGTGAATAATGGTTCTCCTTCCCCTTCTCCCTTTTCTTATTTCTGATGTGTGTGTGTTATGAGTGTTGTGTGGTGAGTTGGTTCATTTAATGAACCCTTTTATATGTTGGGCTTGGGCCCAACTTGGGTCCGGTCCAACCCGTTAGCGTTTTTAGCCTGTTTGGTCTAACTTTGGGCCAAACCTTTAAAATTAATGCCCGGTTTTCAACTTCTAATATTTTTCAATGGTTTTTTGCTGGTTTTCACTTTTTCTCATGCGGTACCGGGCAGCATGAACTGGTTCAACTGGTTCAACTGCCGGTTTGCAGTTTTTCACGGTTTTTTACAGAAAGCACATTTTCTGACTCAGAAAGACCCACTGAGTCCAAAAATCACCTTTAAATCCTCAAATTCTCTCTCTAACTTTTTGGAATTCCACTTTGGACAATTAATCACTTAATTAGCCAGTTGATTAGTTACAGTTCTTACAGGTCATCCCATATATAATATTTGGATTCGATCTTGAGCTTATCCTTTTTTATGCTTAGAGAAATTGGGAGGAAAGGTGCGACCAACTAAGTAATTAGCAATGAGTGCATACCAAGGGATCACCTCGCATATTGGTTGCAAGCTCTCAAGGGGAAATGCATCATTGATAGGAGTGGGGTCGCCCTTTGTATACTCAAGGCGACTCAAGTGGTCCACCATTAAATTTTGGGAACCACTCCTATCCTTGATTTCTAGATCAAACTCTTGCAAAAGCAACACCCACCGGATCAACCTTGGCTTTGACTCTTTCTTAGCCAACAAATATTTCAACGCCGCATGGTCCGAATATACTACCACTTTGGAACCAAGTAGATAGGCCCGAAATTTATCCAAGGCAAAGACAATCGCTAACAATTCCTTCTCAGTGGTAGTATAATTAGACTAGCATCGCTCCTACCGCATAGTTAGATGCGTCAAACATGATCTCGAACGGCCTACTCCAGTCAGGCCCTCTCACAATAGGAGCTTGGGTCAAGGAAATCTTCAGCTTGTCAAATGCCTCCATGCAATCTTCACTCAAATCAAATTCTACATCCTTTTGCAACAACCGGGAGAGAGGTAATGCAACATTACTAAAGTCCTTGATGAAACGCCGATAGAAACCTGTGTGACCAAAAAAAGCACGGACTTCCCTCACAGAAGAGGGGTAAGGTAAACCAGAAATAACATCGACATTTGCCGGATCAACAGAAATACCATCATTAGAGATGATGTGACCTAAAACAATACCTTGTCTCACCATAAAGTGACATTTCTCAAAATTGAGCACAAGGTTTGATTTAGTATACCGCTCTAATACTTTTGCAAGATTGTCCAAGCAAAGGTCAAAGGAGTCTCCATAAACACTAAAATCATCCATGAACACCTTCATACAATGCTCAAGAAGATCCGCAAATATACTCATTATACACCTTTGGAACGTAGCCGGTGCATTACACAAGCCGAAGGGCATTCTCTTGTAGGCATATGTTCCAAAGGGGCATGTGAAGGTAGTTTTCTCTTGATCCTCCGGAGCAATATGGATTTGAAAGTAACCAGAATAGCCATCAAAGAAACAGTAATGAGATTTACCGGACAAATGTTCAAGCATTTGATCGATGAATGGGAGTGGATAGTGGTCCTTCCTAGTGGCCAAGTTCAAACGCCTATAATCGATATAAACCCTCCATGAGTTTTGCACCCTTGTGGCTACAAGCTCCCCGCTCTCATTCTTGATTGTGGTAACACCATACTTCTTTGGAACTACTTGCACGGGGCTCACCCATTCACTATCTGAAATCGGATAGATAATGTCGGCCTCAAGCAATCGGGTGACCTCCTTCTTTACAAACTCTAGAATAGTGGGATTCAAATGCCTTTGAGGTTGTCGAATAGGCTTGGCTTCTTCTTCTAGAAAAATGCGGTGTTCACAAACTTGAGGGCTTCTGCCCACTATGTCCGCCACGCTCCAGCCAATAGCCTTTTTGTTTCTCCTCAAGATATGAAGTAATTTTGCCTCTTGTTGGGAGGTAAGCTCCTTTGCAATAATCATCGGGAGCTTTTGATTCTCTTCAAGATAGGCATATTTTAGGTGGGGTGGAAGTGGTTTTAAATTTACACTTTATTCATGACTTGGCACTTGATCATCCGGTAACACTGGAGGTGGTAAGGTGTTGGGAGCTCCCCACACTTGGACCTTGAATTATGCTCTTCTCATCAAAACCATTATGGTTGACTTCGGTCACAACATTATCAATTAAATCACACCGGAAAATATAATGGTCCTCCAGTGGATGTCTCATGGCTTCATCAAGATTAAAACTCATGTTCTTCCGGTGTCACTAGGGGGCATCACAAGAATATGGAAATCAGTCGGGAAAACTAACCCCTTTATACTCACTAGAACATCTTCCGCAATTTCAACCACTGAGATTATGCTCTTATCCGCCAAAACAAAATGGGCCGCCGACTATTTCAACGGTCGAAGCTTCAATGTATCTTAAACAGATAAAGGCATAATGTTAACACAAGCACCTAGATCACACATGCAATCCAGAAATTGTACACCATCTATAGTGCAAGTGACTAGACAAGGACTGGGATCACCACATTTCTCCGGTATAGCACCCATCAAAGCAGAAATTGAGCTTCCCAATGGAATAGTTTCTAAATCATGAATCATTTCCTTGCTCATGCACAAATATTTTAGAAACTTAGCATACTTAGGGACTTGGTGAATAGCATCAAAAAGAGGAATAGTTACCTCAACCTTTTTGAATATCTCCACCATCTTGGGATCTTGCTCCACTTGCTTCTTGGTCTTCCTTGCCAACATAGGAAATGGAATTGGAGTAGCTTCTTCCACGACATTTCCATCCTTAGGAACTCCATCCTTTAGTTGAGCAACTTCTCTTTCAACCACCTCTTGCACCTCATCCTCCTCTTCGACTTCTTCTACCTCAACAATATCATCATCTTGAGTGACTTCTCTTGGGCTTGGCTCTTCAAGACTCCTCTCTTGCAATTTAGTGCCGGACCTCAAGGTAATGGCATTGATGCCACCCTTGGGGTTGGATAAAGGTTGAGAGGGTAGTGCACTAGAACTTGATGGTTGATTGTTGGAGGTAAATGGTGGGTCCACTCGAGAAATAAGAGCTTGTAGAGTGGAGGTAAGACCGGTGAGGCTAGAGTTAAGTGAATTCTGAAGCTCTTTTTGTCCTTGAAGGATAAAATAGAGTGTTTCATTTTGGTTGGAGGAAGAAGGAGGGTAGGTAATTTGAGGGGCTTGTAGTTGGTTGGGTTGAGGTGCTTGAGCTTGTCTTTGGTGTGGTGCTCGGTATGGAGGATTTTGTTGATACCCGGTTCTGTTGATAGTTATTGTTATTCCACCTTTGATTTCCACCATTGTCTCGGCCTCCTTGGTTGTAGTTGTCTCTTTATCCATGGTTGGAATTGTCTCTCCATCCTTGGTTAGGGTTGTCTTGCAAACCTTGGTTGTAGTTACCACCTTGATTATAATTACCGCCTTGTTGATAGTTCCCTTGATTCAGACGGTTGTAATAGGCATTGGTGGCCACCAAGGTGTTGTCTTCTTGGAGTTGTGGACACTCATCAGTGTAGTGAGAATAGCAAGCACATATTCCACAGACTCTTTGGGGGACCAACTGTTGACATTGTTGTTGTTGAGGAGTTGGAGGTTATTATTGATTGAGTTAGAGTTGCTTGAGAATATTGGTCATCTCTCCTAAGTTTTGGTAAGGGCGGCAGTCTCACCACTAGAAAAAACTTCATTTATGGATCTTGGATGATTGTTTCTTTGCCTAGCATGTTGGGTGGACTCGGATAGATTGGTTATAAGTTGCCATGCTTCCTCCGCCGTTCTATACTTTGTCAAGGAACCATTACTTGAAGCATCCAAGAGAATCTTGTCTTGAGGTTTCATTCCTTGGCAAAAGTAGCTAATCAACACTAGAGTGTCAATCATGTGGTGAGGGCTTGAGTCAAGAAGCTTCCGAAAATGTTCCCAATACTCATAGAGAGTTTCCAATTCACCTTGGACAATGCATGAAATTTCCTTCCTTAACCTATCCGTTACCTCCGGAGCAAAGAATTTGTCTAAAAACTCCCTTTCAATCAAATCCTAATCGCCAATAATCTCATAGGGCAAAGTGTAGAACCACTCTTTAGCTCTCCCCTCAAGAGAGAATGGAAAAGCAAATAACCAAATAGTAACCTCATCGGAACTTTCCCGCCTAGTTGTTGAACAAACACCTTGAAAGTCTCTAAGGTGTCTAATAGGATCTTGAGCGGGAAGTCTATGGAACTTGGCTAGAAGATTAATCAAGGCAGTTTTGAGCTCAAAATTAGTATTCAAATCCGGATGACGCACTTGAAGCGGTTGAAGGACATAATTTGGAGCATTGGCCTCTTTAAGAGTGACTCTTCTTGGAGCGGTCATAGTATCTGTACCTAAATCAATGGAAGGGGTATTAGTAGTATCAATGGAAGAGTAGATAGTTCCATCCTTAAATGGTGCTTCAGATTCAACCTCGGATAAGGTTGGTGAATTGGTAGAAACCCATTCACCATCTCCAAAGGCTAACCGACGCAGAGCTTGCCTAATGTGAAATAAAGTCCTTTCAATTTCAGGATCAAATGTAGCTAAGCTCGGATCCGGTAATGAATGCGTCATTGACAAATATAATCGCGTTGTAAGTACAGCTTCTAAAACAACAGAAAATTCTTTCGTACAAATGTTTTGGTTGTCACAAGTAACAAACACTTTAAAATTGATAACCGAAGTATTTAAACCTCGGGTCGTCTTCTCAAGGAACTGCAGGGAGGTGTTCTTATTATTGGTTATGAGTTTTGTAAATTGGGAGTTTTGAAAGTAAGGAACAAGTAATTTAAATGGCAAGTAAAATAAATAAATAACTATAAAATAAACTCTTGGCAAGGTATGAGAACTTGGAAGTCCTATCCTAGTTATCCTTATCAGTGGTGATGAGAATTGAGTTTTAATCCCACTTAGTTAGCCTTTACTAAAGCAAAGGAAGGTCAAGTGGACCAATTAGTTTGATACTCAGGTCCTAGTCAATTCCTAAGAAAGGACTGGAGTTATTGAAGTTCAACTCAATTAGTAAAGACAACAATTTTCAATCACGTTGAGTTTGATAACTCACGAGTTACCAATTACTTTACCAAAGCCAAAAGGGGAAAATCTAATTTATTAATATAAATAAAGGAAAGCAATCATAATTCTGAAATACCTCAAATTATATTAACTAGAAAATCAAATCTTAATATGAATGGTTCATAAGCCAGATTGGCAACATAAGTAATTCAATAAAAGCGTTGAAGTATCTGAAAGTAAAAAAGAAAGATAAAGTAAAAGGAATATTGAACTTGATGAAGAGTTGAAATTCTAAATTGGAATAATAAGAAATCCTAATCCTAAAACCTAAGAGAGAGGAGAGAACCTGTCTCTCTAAAAACTACATCTAAATTATGAAAAGTGAATAATTGAAGACATTCTCCTGAATGGATGCATTCCCCCACTTCATAACCTCTAATCTGTGCCTTCTGGACTTGGATCTGGGCCAAAAAATGTTTCAGAAATTGCTAGGAGCATTTTTTGTATTTTCTGGTGCGTGGCATCTGTCACGCGTCCGCGTGGGTCATGCGGTCGCGTCATCTGGAGTTTTCCTTGTCACACGTTCGCTTCGGTCATGCGTACGCATCATCCGTGTTCTGCATAAGGCACGCGTCCGCGTCGGTCACGCGTTCGCATCGCTGCTTTTTCATGCTAGGCATGCGGCCGCGTCGTTCATGCGTTCGCGTCGTTGCCAGTTTCTTCAAAAACTCAATTTTGTGCTTTCCTTCCATTTTTTGTATGTTTCCTTTCCATCCTTTAAGTCATTCCTACCTTAGAAGATCTGAAACTACTACACACACAAATCACGGCATCGAATGGTAATAAAGGGTAATTAAAATAATTATTTTTAAAGCATAGGAAACATGTTTTTCACATATATCACATAATAAGAAAGGAAAAGTAAAACCATGCAATTTACATGAATAAGTGGGTGAATGGTTGAATAAATAACTTAAATTGAGCACAATATATATCATAAAATATGGGTTTATCAATCTCCCCACACTTAAACAATAGCATGTCCTCATGCTAAGTCCACGATAAAGAGTAAGGTAAGGTTAAAGTGGTGGAATCTCATGCAATGCAATCTATTCTAAATGCAACTACTTAAATGAATCATGCAATTCTAATTGTTATTCACTTGTATATAAAACTTACATGTAGTTAAATTAATTCACATTCTCAAGAAATCATATAAGCATAGCCAAACCCTAGATAATGTTAAAGCACTTTTATAATTGAGATGGGTAAAAATATTTTTCAAACTTGCAAGACAATTAACAATTCAAGCAGAGATATATGGTGATGAGCTATTGAACCCTCACTGGATTTTGTGTTTACTCTCTAGTCACTCAGTGTTTATTGGGTTAATCACTCTATTCTTCTTTTTATCCTTACTTTCTATAACTTTGTTCTTCATCTAACCAATCAACAATTATAGAATACAGACATACAAAAATGATGAGGTCTTTTTCAAGGTTGTAATGGGGCCAAGGTAAAGGTAAGGGTATATGTATAAGGCTAAGTGAGCTAATAAGTGAATCCTTGATTAGCCTAAGATCTCACCTAACATACATATTTTGTAATTCAAAGTTTCTTAACCTATTTGCCCAACTTTTCTCACTTTGTATTGCAAGCTCATGCATTAACTTAAATTTTATCCCATGTGCATTGATTCTTTTTATTTTACAATTGGAGAATTTTTGTATCCCCTCAATTAAATACCGAGAATAATTTTTTTTTATTGCACATGGTAATTCAATTGTTTTGATTTCACATGAGCATGCTTCCCAAATTTTTATTAAAACATCTTTATTCCTTTTAACTTTCCACCTTTGTCTCTATCATCCATGTTCCCATAAAGTTTCCCACACTTAAACAATACACAATTTCTATCTTAAGCTAGCCAAGGATTCAACTTGGGATTTTTATTTTGTTTTTCTGCTTAAGGCTAGTAATGTGGTTTATAGAACAAGAGGGGATTAAAAAGCTCAAGGGGGCTAACAAGGGTGATGTAAAAGGTAGGCTAATTTGGGATAAGTGAGCAAATATTTCAAGCAATGGCCTCAATCATCTCTTAGTATGTATCTATACTCTATAATTGGACATATAGATTAAAACAAAGTAAAGAACACCAGAATAAAAAAGAAGGGCAAAACACACAGGAATAAAAATTATGGTTTGAATGTAACCATACAATTAAGCTCAAAACTCACAGGCTGTGTGTTCTCTAGCTCAAAAATCATATATCAGTTATAGATGTCATGCAAGTAGAAATTAAGAGTTCCTATTATTCTCAATGTAAAATTTTTTTTTGGGGGGGCTTTAAAGTTTTAGTGTTCCTCCTTGATGAAATGTTTTTAACTAACTAACATGTTATGTTCTATATACAAGGTGTGTGGATTGTTTTTGATTATGTTAAAGTCTCTATTTTACTTCCTTTTTATTTTCAATTTAAACCAAACTGTCATATGCTAAAAGGGTAAACTATACTAATTAATCCACATATTCTATAACTAACAAGTTTAGAATTGTAACTAAACTAAATGGCTAACATATAAACTAAAGTGAAAAATGCGAAAATAGAGTAAAAATACAGCAAAAGAACAGTGTGCAAGTACTGAAAAAAATAAAGATAAAAAATATAGAAAAATAAACAAAATAAGATAGAAAGGGTCTGTAGTGGTTCACCAAAAAAAAAAACGCCAGGGATGGCGACCTCCCCACACTTAAAATAAAGCATTGTCCTCGATGCTCACTCAAGCTGGGTGTGAAGGAGTGTCATCACCGGAAGGATGGGCTGCTGGAGTCTCTGTGGTGGCCTGAGGGTCTGCGGACTGGATGAAGGTAGGAGGATCAGTCTGCTGCAGTGGAGGCTCTGACTAGATAGGAGTCTCTGCATTTGTGGCCTGGATCTGGTGTGGCACCTCCTGCTGTGGCGCAGCCTGCTCTGGTCCTGCCTGTGCAGCCTGGGTAGGTGTCTCCTCCTCATGATCGTCCTCCTCCACCTCAGATGTATCAGAAGGGGTGTCAGGCTCGGAGGGGATGTCACCGCCGAAACGGATCATCAACTTGACGTGCTCATAGCGTCGCTCGTTGCGACGCTCCATACGGTCCAGGCGGGTGAAGAGGCGATGCACCAAATGATAGATGGTCTCAGGAGCAGGTGGAGGTGCAGTGGTGGGAGTGGGTGCAGCAGTGGATGAAGAAGGGGCAGCTGAAGGTGTGGCTGTCTCATCAGGAGCGGGAAGCAATGGAGGTCTGTAGCCTAAAGCCTGAAAGTTCCTGTTGTGAGGAATAATCTTCTTGCAGTTTGCAGCAGGTGGCTTTTCATCAACAAGCTCCCAAGGCACGTCAGCTCGACGGCTGAGCTGGGTAATCAGATATGGGAAAGGAAGGGTGCCTCAGAAATGGACCCTGGCCATATAGTGCCGGATGAATCGTGGCAGATACAGGTCCTTACCCTCCAACACACACCAGAGAAGGGTGATCATAATGGCAAGCAGCTCCGTCTCATGAGTGCTCGGCATAAAAAAGTTGCTCAGTATCTGGTGCCAGAGCTGAGCCTCGTCATTCAAGTAAATCCGCTTGATTTCCTTAGGCATCACGGTATTCTTTCCCATGACCCATGGAACAGTAGGATCAAGGGCTATTCTCCACTTGACATCATCCCAGTCAAATCGCATAAAATGCATGTCCTCTTCAGCCTTTTGGTAACCGTCAGGCTGATCTGACTTAGGCTGAAGGTGCAGAATATCCTTAATGGCCTCTTCAGTGACCAGTATCTGTTTCCCTCTGAGGTGCACTACATCCAGGGAAGTCTTGAAATAGTTGCAGTAAAATTCCCTTACCCAGGAAGCATTGACCTCAGTCAAATTTCTCTCCAAGAAGAACCAGCCTCTGTGTTTGATCTGATCGGAAGTGTACTGCTGTAGTTCTTCTGGAATTTTCAGAGTTTGCTCCAAGTACAGGTTTCTGGAGGTGGCAAACAATGGATACTTTAGCTCACAGTATCTGTTTGCAAATTTAATGGGATCATTGGCAGGGAGGAGCTGGTCAGCCTTCTCCTGCTGGGTAAAGTTCTTTTCCCACCAGGAGTCATCATGCATAATCTCCAGGATAGACATAGATGATTCGCCTCTTTTTCTTTTGCCGATGGTAGCCTTGCCTTTTCCTTTTCTTTGAGGGTCAGACATCCTGAAAAATAGAAATTCAGGATATAATTGAAGAATTAAAAGTGGGAAAACAAGTAGGCAAATAACAAGATAAGCACATAGTGGCAAAGGAGCAGTAGAATTATGAAATGAGTTGAATAATTGTGCATTATGGATTGTTTCGGAGTTAAAAAGCTGAGATGAGAAATTACAATCTAAAATATGTTATAAGTAGAATACCTGTTAATTAGTAAAAACAATAATCATGCCATGAAGTAAAAAGTTGAAGGAGTTAGTAAAAAGGCAAAGGGAGAAGTTAGAAAGTTAAAAGTGGTTAAAAAGTGAAAAAGAGGAAAGCAGTGAGTTAGGAAAAAGAAAGTTAAAGTAAGTGGCATTGAGAGTTGTTTCCTAAGTAATAAGAAATTCATAATTTTAAAGGCAAGGCAACTCATATTCAAAAATATCAGGTTAATGATGATGATTCATAAAGAAATAAAAATAGCAAAAAAAAAAATCGAATCATCAAAAGTGCAATTTATTAACCAGGAAATCGAAAGGAAGAAGAATGCTGGCCCGTGCATTCATGAAGTGGTTTGGGAAAAGCTAAGTAATGCCAAATTCAAATTGCCAAAACCAAAACAGGAATGAAAATCAAAGCAATTTACAGAAAATTGGGCAGCATTCCAGCTAAAATTGGATGTTCCCGGGTAATAAACAGCAAGCAGAATAGTTCATATAAGGAAAAATAAAGTTGCAATTACATATACGGAATATGAACATGAAATAGCAGTGTAAAAAGTAGCATGAAATAGTAACGAACATCATATGAATAGTATTAACATCACAGCAATAGCAGAATTGTGAAAATTATAAAACAAGTAGCAAGAACAGCACCATTAATCAGGCCTAAATCTACTAACCACATCCTAGCTACCTAACCACCTAGAATCCACTACAAACATGCATCTCTAACTAGCCTAATTTGAACATAATTAGATAAATATGCAACTAACTACGAATGAAAGGAAAATGGCGTTCGGCGGAACCTGGTATGCGGATGAACTAAGGTAAGGCTCAGAGAGATGGCGGTGGTGAGATGGTGGTGCTGGGAGGGGCACGGCGGCGCTGTGATGGAGCAGGGTGGTAGGCGCGGCGGTTGGTTGCTGTTTGGTGGCAGGGGGATTCGGGTGGGAGTAATGGTGGAGAGGGGATTCAGGAGGAAGGAAGAAAGGGGGTAAGGGTGATGGTGGTGGGAGGTGCAGCGGTGATGGCGCGGTGGTGGTGGCTGGCTGCAGAGGTGAGGGGCAGTGGTGGAGTTGGGGAAAGAAAAGGGAGGAGAAGGGAAAGGAGAAGAAGAAGGAGGGGGGTGTGGTGGTCGTGGCTGGGTGGTCGGCCCTGGTGCAGTGGTCAGGGGTGGTTGGCGGTGGGTGCAGAGAAAGGAGGGAGAGAGAACAGAGGGGGTTGGGGAAGGAGAGTGGGGCGCGATAGGGGTAAGGTTTCGCGTTACTGAATTTGAATCCACGTGAACGCGTGGGGCACGCGGTCGGGTGGCTATGGTGGAAAGGGGTTGACGCGATCACATGAGTGACGCAATCGCATGGAATGGGTAAAAGGATGAATGATGCGGTCGCGTGAGGCATGTCTTAATAGATTCCAGGATCCCAAACTTTGCTTTTAAATCCGTCTTTGTTTTGATCTATATGCTTCCATCCGGGCGGTTTAGAAATTGTATTCTCACCAAGATGACCAAACGTCTTCCGTGACCCATTCAATTGTTTTGATCTATATGTCTTCCTCGTCACTCAAGTCGTACATTGGAGGTTGAGAGAAATCTACCTCGATGTCATCTTCGTATTCACTTGGATAAGGTTCTTCAGGTTCAAGGAATTCAGTTGCGAATGTGAGTTCGTGAATAGGAGAGCTTGATTCGTGATCATTACTGCCCATGGAATCAACTTCTTGGTCTGTTCTGTCCAATTTTTCACAAGGCATATGCTGTGGAGGTTGTGCACTATCCTCCTTGGCATCAATTTCGGACTTCTCAGCGGAATTCTTTACAGTTCTTATTCCCATGGAGGTTCAGCATCTCCTAAATCTTTAACCACTTCCTCCTCTACAACTATCATGGATTCCTCTACTCGTTCCAGTACAAAGCCATGCTTCTCATTGTCCACCGAGGTCTCTAGCGTCTCCTTCATGCTATGCTTTTCTTTTGATTCTCCACATGTAGCCATGGGAGTACCTTGAGTTCTCAGATGTCGGGAAGCTATTAAATTTACTACCTCAGTCACGGCAGTAGTGAGTTCCAGTATGCCCTTTTCTATCTTTGCTTGCCCTTGAAGAAGAACACAAAGTTTGTCATTCACTGGAGGTTGGGGTGGGTGTGAGGTTTTATTGGTTAGGGGAGAGGGTTCAAAATAAGAATGTGGTGGTTCTTAGGAGTAATTGGATTGGGATTGTGGTGGATAAGGGTCATATGGTGGTGAATGGTGAAAAGGAACTTGTGAGTGTGGTGGTTCAAATCTACGTTGAGAGGATGGTCTATAAGCACAGGGTGGGCCTTGTTGGTAATTGCAAGGTGGTCTACCATGTCTATTAGCTTGGTATGCATTGTATAGTGGTCCTCGTCCATGATATCTTGGAGGGTGTTGTTGCCTAAAGGGTTGATCAGATCCTCTTGGCTCTATCCATCCTTAATTTCTCTGACCTTGATACATGTTCCTGCTAAAACTTCCGTTCCTTTCAACAATATTAGAACCAAACTCAAAGCGAGAGGGGTGAGAATTCATAGTAGCTAATAAAAATAAAAAGGGAAAAACAAAAACAAATAAACAAATAAAACAAAAATATTTACAATAACCAATAATAAGGCACACGTTTGCAGTGCCCCGGCAACAGCGCCATTTTGACAATCGGATTTTAAATCATTAAAGAAATTCACAAATATAATCGCATTGTAAGTACAGCTTCTAAACCCACAGAAAATCCTTTCGTACAAACGTTTTGATTGTCACAAGTAACAAACCCCTTTAAAATTGATAACCGAAGTATTTAAACCTTGGGTCGTCTTCTCAAGGAACTGCAGGGAGGTGTTCTTATTATTGGTTATGAGTTTTGTAAATTGGGGGTTTTGAAAGTAAGGAACAAGTAATTTAAATGGCAAGTAAAATAAATAAATAACTATAAAATAAACTCTTGGCAAGATATGAGAACTTGGAAGTCCTATCCTAGTTATCCTTATCAGTGGTGATGAGAATTGAGTTTTAATCCCACTTATAGCCTTTACTAAAGCAAAGGAAGGTCAAGTGGACCAATTAGTTTGATCCTCAGGTCCTAGTCAATTCCTAAGAAAGGACTGGAGTTATTGAAGTTCAATTCAATTAGCAAAGACAACAATTATCAATCACGTTAAGTTTGATAACTCACAAGTTACCAATTACTTTACCAAAGCCAAAAGGGGAAAATCTAATTTATTAATATAAATCAAGAAAAGCAATCATAATTCTGAAATACCTCAAATTATATTAAATAGAAAATCAAATATAAATATGAATGGTTCATAAGCCAAATTGGCAACATAAGTAATTAAATAAAAGCGCGGAAGTATTTGAAAGTAAAAGAGAAATATAAAGTAAAAGGAATATTGAACCTGATGAAGAGTCAAAATTCTAAATTGGAATAATAAGAAATCCTAATCCTAAATCCTAAGAGAAAGGAGAGAACCTTTCTCTCTAAAAACTACATCTAAACTATGAAAAGTGAATAATTGAAGACATTATCGTGAATGGATGCATTCCCCCACTTCATAACCTCTAATCTGTGCCTTCTGGACTTGGATCTGGGCCAAAAAGGGTTTCAGAAATCGCTGGGAGCATTTTCTGTATTTTCTGGTGCGTGGCATCTGTCACGCGTCCACGTGGGTCACGCGGTTGCGTCATCTGGAGTTTTCCTTTTCACGCGTTCGCTTTGGTCATGCGTACGCGTCATCCGTGTTCTGCTTAAGGCGCGTGTCCGCGTCAGTCACGCGTTCGCGTCGTTTCTTTTTCGTGTTAGGCATGCGGCCGCATCATTCATGCGTTCGCATCGCTGCCAGTTTCCTCAAAAACTCCATTTTGTGCTTTCCTTCCATTTTTTGTATGTTTCCTTTCCATCCTTTAAGTCATTCCTGCCTTAGAAGATCTGAAACTACTCAACACACAAATCACGGCATCGAATGTTAATAAAGGGTAATTAAAATAATTATTTTTAAAGCGTAGGAAACATGTTTTTCACATACATCACATAATAAGAAAGGGAAAGTAAAACCATGCAATTTACATGAATAAGTGGGTGAAGGGTTGAATAAATAACTTAAATTGAGCACAATATATATCATAAAATATGGGTTTATCAGTCATTCAATGAAAGAAGCATATATCTCATGACAAAAAAAATGCACTAAACAAAGACTAATCCTAACTAACAATTGAACTAGCAAACAATCAAGGAAAATGCAAGTATTCACATATCAACATATTTACACCAACCAACAACAAGGCACACATATGCAAACTCCCCGGCAATGGCGCCAAAATTTGATGAGAGATTTTATGTCGGTCTATAATTTATCAATAAATTCCGTCATGAGTATAGTCTAAACCAACAAGCAATCCCGCATCAAATTTAGAAAATGTGTCACCACAATTCAAGTTCAATAACCGAAAGTAGAACCCCGGGTCGTTCTCCCTAAGAGTTGTCCTAAGATGCACATCATTGGTTAGGAGTTCTCTTGGTATTTTTGTAGTTGAATACAGGAAAAGTAAATGAACATGAATTAAAAAAATTAGCAATTAACAATTGGAATAAGAAAACCAAGAAATTAAACTAATAAAGGTGAATGACAATCAATCAATATAAAATTCTTGGCTAAGGGTGAGAATTGGAATTTCTATCATTATAGTCTCCATCAATTGTGACAAAAATTGGTGAAGAACTGATTTTCTATCAGTTTAGAATTTTTATAAAATTAATCGCATTGTAAGTATAGCTTCTAAACCAACAGAGAATCCTTTCGTACAAGAGTTTGGTTGTCACAAGTAACAAAACCCAATAAAATTTGTAACCAAAGTATTTAAACCTCGGGTCGTCTTCTCAAGGAGTTGCAAGGCAATATGATTTATTATTGGTTATAGAAAAAGTATATTTTTGGGTTTTTTAATGTATAAGATAAAAAGCAAGAATGGTAAATGGCAAGAAAGTAAATTGTAAGGAATTGATTTAAATAAATAATAAAACTCTTGGCAAGGTATAAGGAATTGAAGTCCTATCCTAGTTATCTTTATCAGGTGTGATGAGAATTAGATTTTTGCTCCCACTTTTAATTAACCCTTACTAAATAAAGAAAAGTCAAGTGGACAAATTAATTTGATCCTCAGGTCCTAATCAACTCCTATGGAGAGACTAGAGTTATTGGAGTGCAAATTAACCAGCTAAGAATTCCAATTTCAATCAACAGCTGAGTTGATAACTCAAGTGTTATAAATTACTTAACCAAAGCCAAAAGTGGAAATAAATCTAATTTGAATTGAAATCATTTATAACAAAAATAAATCAAAGTAATCTTAATTCTGAAATACCTCAAAATATATTAATTAAGAAAATCATAACATGAATGATCCATAAGCCAAATCTGGAAGATAAATATCAATTAAAGTAATGAAGTAAATAAAACTAGAAAGTAAATTAAAGGAATATTGAACCTGTGATTGAAGAGAAATAATCCTAAACTTGAGACAAATCCTAATCCTAAATCCTAGGAGAGAGGAGAGAACCTCTCTCTCTAAAGCTACATCTAAAACCTAATATTATGAATTATGAATGTTGTATTCTGTATATCCTTTGATTCCTCCATTCTCTGGCTTATATTCTGTGTTTCTGGTTTGGATTTGGGCCGAAAAAGGGTCCAGAAATTGCTGGGGGCATTTTTCGTAGATTCTTGTACGTGGCGTCTGTCATGCATCCGCGTGGGTCACGCGTTCGCGTCATCTGGGAGTTTTCCTTGTCATGCGTATGCGTCGGGCACGCGTACGCGTCAATTGAATTCTGCTCAAGGCGCGCGTCCGCATCATCCACGCGTTCGCGTCGCTGCATTTTCGCCCTAGGCACGCGTTCGCGTCGTCCACGCGTTCGCGTCGCTGCATTTTCATCAAAACTCCATTTTTGTTCTTTCCTTCCATTTTTGTATGTTTCTTTTTTGTACTTTGAGCCATTCCTGCCTTATGAGATCTGAAAATACTTAACACACAAATCACGGCATCGAATGGTAATAAAAGATAATTAAAATTAATATTTTTAAAGCATAGGAAACATGTTTTTCACTTATATCATAAAATAAGGAAGGGAAAGTAAAACCATGCAATTTACATGAATAAGTGGGTGAAGAATTGATAAAAAGAACTCAATTTGAGCACAAAATACATCATAAAATATGGGTTTATCAACCTCTCCACACTTAAACAATAGCTTGTCCTCATGCTAAATCCAAGAGAAAGGGTAAAGTTATAATGGTGGAATCTCATGCAATGCAATCTATTCTAAATACAATCTACCTACATGAATCATGTAATTTTAATTATCACCCACCTATATATATAGAGCTTACATGTGGTTAATCTAATTCATATTTTCAAGGAATTATATTTGTATAGCCAAGAACACAAAAATCTACTCTAACATCCTTCCAAGCATTTTGTCAAACACTTGGAAGGCATAAAAGGAAAGCATCATAAAATTGCAAGAAATATAAATCTACAACTACCAATTGTATGAAATTAACAACGACAAAGTAATTAAACAATAAAAGAAATCAAACATAAATTGCATTAAAGGAAAATAGAAGAAACAAGAGTGCATCAACAACAAAGTAAACAATTACAAGGAATGAAATACTAAACTTGGAAAGCAAAGGTAAAGGAACAAGAAATTGTAAAGGAAAAGTAAATCAAAGCATGAATTAAACCTAGATCTAAAGAAGAATTAAACTAAACCTAACCTAATTCTAGAGAGAAGAGAGAGCTTTTCTCTCTAACTAAAGCATGGTGAAAAACTAAACTAATTGCTCCCCCCTTGACCCCCCCTTGAATTCTACATGTAATAGCCTCAGAAATGAGTTGGATCTGGGCCTGAGAAGCTCAGAAATTGCCCCCAGTGAATTGCCTTTAATAAGGGCACGTGCCGCTTTCCACGTATACGCGTCGGTCACGCGTACGCGTCATATTACAATTCTCCTTGTCACGCGTACGCGTCGATTGACAAATGACCTACTCACGCGCACGCGCTGCTCACGCGTGCGCGTCACTTTGAAATCTTCAAAAGCTCATTTCTTCATGAATTCTCCACTTGCATACTTTTTTCTTCACTCCTTTGATCCATTCTTTGCCTCTTAAACTTAAAATCACTAACACACATATCAAGGCATCTAGCGGAATCAAAGGTGAATTAAAATGAATCAACTAAAGGCCTAAAAAGCATGTTTTCACACTTAAGCACAGATTATGGGAGAATTACAAAACCATATTATTTCATTGAATAAATGTGAGAAAAGTTGATAAAATCCTCTAAATTAAGCACAAGATAAACCCTAAAAATGGGGTTTATCAACCTCCCCACACTTAAACCAAGCATTTCCTCATGCTAAACTCAAGAAAGAGACAAAGGGTATCAACATTTATTCAATGCAAACTACCTAAATGCAACCTATCCAAATGCAATCTATCTAAATGAATGCAACTACTTGGTCAAAATAACTCAATTCCCTAGAAAACCAATATAAGCATAAGGGCTCAAGCAATAGCAGTCAAATGAAACCCACAATTGAATTGAGTTATTAAAAGATTTTACAAACTTGCAAGAAAAGAGACAATCATGGGTGAAAACATGTAATTGAGCAATCAAACCCTCACCGGATGTGTATCCGCTCTAGTCACTCAATTGTATAGGGTTGATTCACTCAATTCTCCCCTAATCATGCTTTCCAAGATTTTTTTTTCATCTAACAGTCAAAAATTACTTCATGCATGCATACAAATATCATGAGGTCTTTCCACAAGGTAGGATGCATATGGTTAAGCGGACTAGAATTTGAATCTTTGATTAACTTAAACTTCCCACCTAACCTATATAACAACCTATACAATTCTAAACAAACCTAACTACCCATTCTTTACTTTTTCACACACTCATGCATTCCTTTCTTGATCACAACTCATATGTATTGATTATTATTGAACTTCACTTTGGCGCATTTTGTCCCCTTTTTATTTCTTTTTATTTCTTTTTCTTTTTATTTTTCTTTTTTTTCTCTTTTTATTTTTTCTTTTCTTTTTGCAAACTAAAATATGTACAAGAGTACCAATGCATATGGTTAACATTTAATTAACACATGAGTATGTACCCAATTCCCAATGTTTTCAATGAAAAACTCAAAAGCCACTTTTATCTCAACCAATGTCCCAAGTTTCCCCACACTTAAATGATACACACACTCACTAGTCTAAGCTAATCAAAGATCCAAATAAGGGACATTTATTATTTTTCACTTTAAGGCTTGTAATGTGATAAATTAAAGAACAAGTGGGTTTATCATAGGCTCAAAGTTGGCTAACAATGAAAGATAAAAGGTAAGGCCATTTTGGTAAGTGAAATATTTGAACAATAGCCTCAATCATATAAATGCATGTATACACAAAATAATGGACATAAAGAATCAAACAAATCAAAGATTACAATCATAGAAAGAGAATAATGCACACAGGAATAGAAATAAGTGGTTATATGATGTAACCACACAATTAGGCTCAAAACTCACATGCTTGTGTTCTTAGCTCAAAAACATATTCCACAATGTATAATTTAAGCAAGTTCTATGAAAAATTTTACTCAAATCAATTGGGGTGCCCTATGGATAAATTTCTTGAAAATTTTTATTATTTTGACTAAGCTTATTATGTATATATACAAAATAAGAAAATGAAACCAAAATTCCTAAAAGACCTAAAAAAATGAAATGCAAAAGTGTTAGGATTAGAAATTTGTCACCCAAAAACACCGACTGGTCAGACGACCTCCCCACACTTAAAAGTTTAAACTGTCCTCGGTGCACTCAAATATGAGCAAAGGGGGTACGGCGACTTTTCGAGTTGCCACTTTCAACTGGTGGATCAAACGGTTGCTGAATGTTCTTTGTCCTGCTTCTATTTTAGCTTACGTCAATCATCCTGAACAATACAAAACAGGATAATGAGAGAAGTAAATGCAAAAGAAAGGAAGCATATATTGTTGGAATGAGGTAATGATCACTAAAATGGAGTGAGTGAATTAGTGTGGCATTGGGAAGAATGGTGTGTGAGTTCTAAGTTGCATGCTGTTTTAGAACATACACATTGATTTTAAAAGTTATGTCATAAATACGCAAAAGAAGCATGCACTTCACTCATTCTAGTGTGCTTGAAATACTTTAAGGAAACTTGTAAGTTAAGACAACCAAACAAGCAATAAGAAGCTTGAGAGCATTCAAGCAAATATTAAGTAATTGTGAATTGGATAATGAATAGACATTGATTGATGTGCAAGGTAACTTAATGAACCAAATGGTATATGAAACTTACACACCCATCAATGACTGACGCCAGGATTTTTGCCAGTAAAGAATGTCATAAAAACGGTCGCATTGTAGATTTAGTCTCTAAACCGACAAAAATCCCTTCGTACAAATGTTTTGGTTGTCACAAGTAACAAACCCCTTTTAAAATTGATAACCGAGTATTTAACCTCGGGTCGTCTTCTCAAGGAATTGTAGGGAGGTATGTTCTTATTATTGGTTATGGATATTGTAAAATTGGGGGTTTGAGAAATTTGGAGTTTGGGCAATGTGCACAGGTATATTTAAATGACAAGTAAAATAAATTAACAATAATAAAATCTCTTGGCAAGGTATGGAGAACTGGAGGTCCTATCCTAGTTATCCTTATCAATTGTGATGAGAATTGGATTCTTCCCCCACCTTATTAACCTCTAACTATGAAGGTAAGTTAAGTGGATGAATTAATTCTTGAAGAATTCCAATTCTCAATCAACAATGAGTTTGATAACTCAAGAGTTACCAATTATTTAACGAAAGCCAAAAGGAAGAAAATATGTAAGTTAAATTGAGAGTACTTATAAATAAAGCAAAGCAGAATTAAATCTGAAATTACCTCGAATTGCATTAATAATAGAAGATCAATCTAAACATAAAGAGTTCATAAATTAAATTGGGAAAATAAATAAAAATAAAGAACCTGGGATTGAGAGTCACTCCTAAAACTAAGATTAGGCGACGCAATAAGGTTAGGCGACGCGGACGCGTGGGGCACGCGATCGCGTGACTTGATTTGTGCTAGTGGCGCGAGTGCAGCCTCGCGGTCGCACAACTCTCTGTTCAAAACTTAGTATTGCCAAAATCCTGGGTGACGCGATCGCGTGGGGGACGCGATCGCGTGAGTGGCCATCTTGGGGATATGACGCGGACGCGTGGGGCACGCGTTCGCGTGGTGAGGCTTGGGCTTTCAGCACGATTCCAGCCTAACTCCAGCTCAACTTTCGGCCATGCACCCTTTGACGTCGAAATCCAGGTCATGCGGCCGCATGGGGCACGCGATCGCGTGGGAGGCCAGTATTCCCCGTGCGACGCGGACGCGTTAGCGATGCGGTCGCGTGGGACGAATTCTGCCACTGGCACGCCTCCAGCCTTGCTCTAGCGTGACTCTCTGTTCGTTTTTATTTTCTCTTCTCTCCTTGTGACGCGGACGCGTCGCTGATGCGGTCGCGTCGCGTGCTCGCTTTTTTTTTTATCTGAAAAGAAAATGCAGAATGCAGTATTAGTATGAATGTGATGCAAAACTCCAGGTTCAATATAATAAAATAAAATAAAACTCAAAAACAAATACAACTAAATAAAAAATGAAAAAGGAACAATCATACCATGGTGGGTTGTCTCCCACCTAGCACTTTTAGTTAAAGTCCTTAAGTTGGACATTTGGGGAGTCCTTTGTTATGGAGGCTTGTGCTTGAACTCATCCAGGAATCTCCACCAATGTTTGTGATTCCAATGGCCTCCGGGATCCCAAACTAGGCGCAGAAAGCCTTCAAGCAAGTTAAAGCAAGTGACAAGGCCCCAAGAGTGTTGATTTCTGGGATGAATTCCGGGGTCCCAGAGCTTGCCTTTGCACCCATCTTCTTGTTGATCATCATTTTTCCACTTGGGTGGTGAACAGTTAGAATTCTCACTGAGACATCCAAACAGCTTCCTAGACCCATTCAGTTGAGTTTTATACTAACCTTTGCATTTAAACTTAAAGCTTCCAACCATAATGAACCTTGCAGGACAATTCTTACCACTGACCATCTTCCTTTTACTCTTAATGCCACAAAAAGCTCTAAGTTGACCATCCGTCTCCAGTAGCCCATATTCAAGTGGGATTAGAAAGCTAAAGGATATGAATTTTACCCACTTGAATGTTGTGAAGGATGAGGGCAACTTAGGGGGAGGTATTTCTAATGAAATTGCAAGCTCCACTCCCTTGTGCTCTTCTCTGACAACTTTCACCTCCTTGTAAGCTTCTTCAATTTCAACCTCTTCC
>NC_029790.2:64928826-64931402 GCF_000816755.2 Arachis ipaensis | reverse complement strand
ATTGGGATCATGTTGCTCTTGGATTGATAGATGTCGGTTCTCTTCCATGGGGGTTGGTGATGGGATAGAGAGATCATTATGGGGTTGAAAAGGGAGTGCACTAGAGCTTGAGGGTTGATTGTTGAAGGTATTTGGTGGTCTGATTTGGGTGAAGAGAGCTTGTATAGTAGAGTTTAGATCGGCAAGTGCGTTCTCCATGGAGGTTTGGGGTAGATAGGAGGGTTCATTTGGTTGATAAGGTGGTTGGTATGGTGGATGAGGGTTAGGGTCATATGGAGGTGAATGGCAGAAAGAGGCTTGTGAGTATGGTGGTCCAAAGTTGTGTTGAGGAAAGGGTTCATAGGCATATGGTGGTGGTTGTTGATAGTCCATTGGAGGTGGTTGTTGCCATGAGGGTTGATCAAATCCTTGTGGCTCCTCCCATCTTTGATTGTTCCAACCTTGATGCCTGTTCTCATTGTAATTTCTTCTTCCTGCAACATTATTGTAACCAAACTCATAGCCAAAGGGGTGAGAGTTCATAGTAGCAAATAAAAAATTAAAAACAAAAATAAATTTAAATTAAAAGGTTATTTAAATTTTGAATTTGAAAATTAAGTTTTGAAATTTGAATTTTGAAATAAGATAAGATAAGATAAAAATTTTAAAAATAAAAATCTGAAATTTTTTTTTTCGAAAAAAATTAATTAAAAATATTTTTGAATTTAATGAAGAAAGAGAAAAATAATAAAATGACACCAAATTTCAAATTTTTAGATCAAAATGAAGAAAACAACTAAGAACAACTTGAAGAACAAGATGAACACTAAGAACAAATTTTTGAAAAAAAAAATTTTTATAACTAAATAAAAATAAATAACCTCTTAATTTATGGAAAATAAAAAATAAAAACAAAAACAAAAATAAATAAACAAGCAAAAATAAAAAAAAAATATTTACAATAACCAATAATAAGGCACACGTTTGCAATTCCCCGGCAACGGCGCCATTTTGACGTCAGGATTTTTGCCAGTAAAGAATGTTATAAAAACGGTCGCGTTGTAGATATAGTCTCTAAACCGACAAAAATCCCTTCGTACAAAAGTTTTGGTTGTCACAAGTAACAAACCCCTTTTAAAATTGATAACCGAGTATTTAACCTCGGGTCATCTTCTCAAGGAATTACAGGGAGGTATGTTCTTATTATTGGTTATGGAGATTGTAAAATTGGGGGTTTGAGAAATTTGGAGTTTGGGCAATGTGCACAGGTATATTTAAATGACAAGTAAAATAAATTAAGAATAATAAAATCTCTTGGCAAGGTATGGAGAATTGGAGGTCCTATCCTAGTTATCCTTATCAACTGTAATGAGAATTGGATTCTTCCCCCACCTTATTAACCTCTAACTATGAAGGTAAGTTAAGTGGATGAATTAATTCTTGAAGAATTCCAATTCTCAATCAACAATGAGTTTGATAACTCAAGACTTACCAATTATTTAACCAAAGCCAAAAGGAAGAAAATATGTAAGTTAAATTGAGAGTACTTATAAATAAAGCAAAGCAGAATTAAATCTGAAATTACCTCGAATTGCATTAATAATAGAAGATCAATCTAAACATAAAGAGTTCATAAATTAAATTGGGAAAATAAATAAAAATAAAGAACCTGGGATTGAGAGTCACTCCTAAAACTAAGAGAAATCCTAAATCCTAATCCTAAGAGAGAGGAGAGAACCTCTCTCTCTAAAAACTACATCTACTCCTAAAATTGTAAATATGAGAGCCTCATCATGAATGGATGCATTCCTCCACTTTATAGCCTCTAATCTGTGTTTTCTGGGCCGCAAACTGGGTCAGAAACAGCCCAGAATTCGCTGGTTGCGAATTCAGATTCGCTGATTTTCGTCACTTGCGACGCGGCCGCATGGAGCACGGGGTCGCGTCGCCTAGCGTTAGAGCAACTATGGCATATTATATATTAAATCGAAGCCCCGGACGTTAGCTTTCCAACGCAACTAGAACCGCGTCGTTTGGATCTCTGTAGCTAAAGTTATAGGCGTTTGAGTGTAGAGAGGTCAGGCTGGACAGCTTAGCAATTTCTCCAACTTCTTGCATTCCTTTCACTTTTGCATGCTTTCTTCCCATCCTCTAAGTCATTCCTGCCCTATAATATCTGAAATCACTCAACACACATATCAAGGCATCTAATGGTAATAAGAGAGGATTAAAATTAGCAATTATAAGTCCAAAGAAGCATGTTTTCAATCAAAGTACATAATTAGGAAGGCAAATGTAAAACCATGGAAATAGTATGAATAAGTGGGTAAAGAGTAGATAAAAACCACTCAATTGAGCACAAGATAAACCATCAAATAGTGGTTGATCAATGACACCCTTGAATTTGGGCTCACATCACCTAGTGGACATAAGATGGGCAACATGGTAGAGAGGATTAAAATTATAAGTCCAAAGAAGCATGTTTTCAATCAAAGTACATAATTAGGAAGGCAAATGTAAAACCATGGAAATAGTATGAATAAGTGGGTAAAGAGTAGATAAAAACCACTCAATTGAGCACAAGATAAACGATAAAC
>NC_029790.2:64918934-64927040 GCF_000816755.2 Arachis ipaensis | reverse complement strand
GGGAAAAGAGAACAAGAGGTGAAAAGTCAATCACATAGCAAGCATGGTCCATATAGCTTGAGAATTTCAAAAGGATGTCCCTAGGTAAGCTTTCAATCCGATTTCACAAAAGAACCTTATGCCAAAATGACTAGTTTCAAATATGTGTAGAGCGCATAAGTAAACAATTGATGCTCAATCATGTCTTTTAAGGCATAAGCATAACAAATGGATTCATATGATCAAGGAACCCAATGCATTAAGATAAATGCACAACATCCATCAAGAAATTGCCTAATCAAAGAAAAGGATTCAAATCACATGGTGGCCAAATCATGCAATTCCAAAAAGGTTTAAGAAGCTTGAGGGCAATTCTCATTCACTTGGTATTCATAGTTATTCAACAAAGAAACTCAAAACCAAGTAGCAAAATATAACCTTAATAATAAAATCCAACACTAGAAATTAACAACATTGATGTCAAACTAACATCTCATCAGCAGTCAGTAGCAATAGATAGCAAACAAGATTAATAATCCAACACTTATTATGAAAAATAGAAAATTAAATGAAAATCAGACTAACCAAACAACTAACTAAAAGAAATGATGTTAGATGGTGCTTGGTAGTGCTAAATGATGGTTGAAGGATGGAAAGAAAAGAAAATAAGAGAGAAGAGGGAAAGAAATGGAAAGAGGAGAAAAAAAAGAAAAGTGGTGAAACAGGGCAACTTACGCTTACGCATGGAGTGACGCCTGAGCGTGGATGGGTGAAATGGGCGCGACGCATACGCGTGGGTGGATTTTGTGCTAGAGACACAACTCTAGCCCAAAACTCGCACAACTCTCGAGAATTTGTATGGGAGGTGGAAATTTTGGATCCACGCGTACGCGTGGGTGACGCGCACGCGTGGATGGTCGAAAAGCTTGGGGTCACCCATACGCGTGGCATGGTGCTCTGTTTTTCAAAAATTTTTCTAAGTTCTTGCACCAAACCAAGCATTCTAAACCTCCAAACAGCTACCAAAATACCATAAAACCTTATTCAACATACTAGACTACCAATTAAACTCAACAAACCAACATAATCATTAAATTAAACTAATTCTACTAATATTTACAAAAAAAGAAAAATGAAAAAGAAGTTACCATGGTGGGGTGTCTCCCACCTAGCACTTTTATTTTAAGTCCTTAAGTTGGACAATTAGTGAGCTCCTTATCATGGTGGCTTGTGCTTGTATCCATCCTTGAACATCCACCAATGCTTGGAATTCCAATAAGCTCCATCATTCAAAATTAATATCTCCATGCTTTGATATCCTGATAAACACACCCTTGATATGAATTCGTATCAAGTTACACAGTATGGTTCTGTATTTTACAAGTATGTGTCTATTTGTAAATTTTCCATCTCAAATTATTCTATTCCAATGCCATTGTTAGGAAAAGGAAAAGTTAGTCAGAAATCCAAGAAGGAACCTAGTAGGGAGGACATTCATTTGCTTGTAGTCGATATTCTAAAGGAAGTTGATAAAATATTGTAAGTAATGACTTGTATGGAAATCAATGTTTTATCCAAACGTTGAGTTCTGATTTAATAAACATTTTATTTTGGGTTTTCTGCTTGATGTATTTCTGGTTATCTATGAGCTTAATAATTCAGCTTCAAATGCCAGTTCTGCTTCTAAAAATATTGTGATTGATGAAGCTGTTATATTTCTGAGCATTTCTGCATTTATTATTTTTTAAGTTGTTGTTAATGCATGTTAATTGAGTGCCAAACATAGCCTGTGATGATTCAACCCAACTGTTTGAGGTATTTTGGAGCCAAGACCCTGTTTAAAGGGAGAACCTACTTGGTGAAGCTGCATTCATTTGAATTATTATTTAATGAATTGACAATTGATAGTGATTGTTTGACGATTGATACTTATGTAAATTTAATGAATTAAATTATGATTAATTAGCCTGGGTTTATATATTGAATTGGTAATTCTTGATAATTTACATTCTTGATTGGCTAGTTTTAAACTTTAAGAATAGATTCTTAAGGAATTAGTTAATTTTAACTTGTAAGTTCTAACTTAATTTTTACTCTGATGAAGATATTGTTATGTGTTGTTTTTTAATTTTAGTTTTCATTGTTCATATTTGCAGGGGTACAAAATTGATGCCAACTTGACTGAAATATGCTAGAAGAGTCAAGAATTATAAATCCGATATGATACAATTTTATGTTAGGAAAAAGTTGTTTAGTTGAATTTCTAGAACTTATTTTATTGTAAAAGAATCTTAATGACATGTAAGATATTCTAATTATCTATATGATTATATATTATATAAATGTTAAGTTAGCGTGTTTAAAAAATTAATTGATATATCAATTATTTAATTAAATATTTTAAAATGAACTTTTTATTTTTGTAACTAAGAATAAAAAATGTTACAAAAGTAAGTAGTATTTTGTAACAAAATATTATGACACAAAAATTTAAATTGTTACGAAAAAATTTTAAAGGTCAAATATTGTTATCACTTTTGTAATGACTTTTGTTTTTTTGTATCAGAAAAATTTGTTACAAAATATTACTTTGAATTGTAACAGTTCTTTTTTTTTTTTACAAAAACTTTTTGTAATGGGACATACTGCAACGGCCCCCTTTTTTGTTACAAAATCCTTTTGTTTCGAAATTCTGATTTTTTGTAATAATTTTTTTTGGTTACAAATATTACTTTTTCTTGTAGTGTATGTCAATCCAAATCCATAAGTCCTAGCCTCCTCACTAATGGACTAAGTGAAAGCTAGAGTCAATGGATACCAATTATCAATCACTTGGACATTGGTAGCTCAAGTTCACCTAAGTTACCATCCCAAGCCAAGAACACAAAAATCTACTCTAACATCCTTCCAAGCATTTTGTCAAACACTTGGAAGGCATAAAAGGAAAGCATCACAAAACTGCAAGAAATGTAAATCTACAACTACCAATTGTAAGAAATTAACAACAACAAAGCAATTAAACAATAAAAGAAATCAAACATAAATTGCATTAAAGGAAAATAGAAGAAACAAAAGTGCAATAACAACAAAGTAAACAATTACAACGAATGAAATACTAAACTAGGAAAGCAAAGGTAAAGGAACAAGAAATTGTAAAAGAAAAGTAAATCAAAGCATAAATTATGTAACATCCCGCATTTTTTTAAAATCTAAATATAAATAAATTGTGATTTTATCTTGTTAAGTTTAAATTTTGTAATTTTAGAAATTATTTTGTTAGAAATAATTAAATAGATTCGGAGATAGTTTTATTTTGAATCAATTAATATTTTTAAGTAATCTTATTATAATAGAATATTTTGTATAATTTTAGTAATTGAAAAATAAGAAAGAATTGTATAATTTAATTTAAGTAACTTTTATTCTGAAAGGTTACGATTTATTTTATTGATTTGATATCTTATTTTATAAATTAATCAATTGAGAGTAATTAAATTAATTTTAAAATTATTTTATCCTTTAATTTTATCAAAATATCTATTTATATTTATCTTTATTCCTTTATAAAAATCCTAATTTTACCCTAATTCCCCAAATTGGAACCCTAGTTCTAAATCCCTAATCAGAAACTTAATTTCCCTTTCCCCAGCCCTGAAGCACGCAGCCCACCCCCTTTCTTCCTAAAACACTAACACAAAAAACAAAAGAAAGAAACGCAGAAATGGAAAGGAAGAACAGAGAGCTTGGAATTGGAGAAGATGGAGCCATACTCTGCACCGTCCAGCTGCTCGCCACGCCGTCGACGTCGTCGGGAAGAGAAGGATGCATGTGAAGGAGGAGCGCGACCTGCTGCGAGAGGCCATGCGCTGTTGCTGTCACTGAAGCCCGCCATCGTCGTCGCAGTTGATGAAGCCACTAACGATGCCCCTGTTCGCCGCTTGAAGGGGATTTTATCACCACCATTTCTGCCACTACCGACGAGCACGAAGGGAGAGATAGGAGTTCATAGAGAACGGAGATGTGACGAGGAAAATAAGGGCTCGTAACACTGCCGCTGTTGCTGGAGACGGAGGTTGCTGTCGAGCTGCACGCCGCTGCCATCAGAGGAAGCTGCTGCTACTGTGTGTACAGAGAAGAGGAGAGTTACGAGAATCAAGGGAAGAAGACGCTGTCCCGCCACTGCTTCTGGTTTCTGGAATCGGAGAAAATGCCACTGTCGCTACTGTTTGTTGGGTTCAAGATCGCTGATGCTGTCCTGGTATTGCTCGGTTACCATAGCCTCCTTCATCCTTGTATCTGAATCTGTATCATTAACAGCCTATTTTGATTATTGCTATCTCTGCTTGCTGCTTCATCGTTATAGAAAAAATGCCCAAAAATGTTTTTGTTTCCGTCTAGCCATTATTATCGCGATTATTGATGACATCGCTGCTACAGAGAGTCATTGGCATCACTGTTGCGGTTGCTGCCACGAACTAGGAAATAAAGGAAATTGCTATGTTAGATCCTGTGATTACGACATCGAGGTAGGGGGTTTAAAACGATTTCAATTTAAGAATGCCTACAAGGTTTATTGAATAACTGCAAATAGATTTAATAGCTGTGAGTAATTGATTGTCAAAGTTAAATCGTGGATCTGATTTTCTGCACTATTTTAAATGAAATTAGAAACTTTAAAAATCTATAACTAATTCTATGATGATCGAATTTGTGTGGGACTAAGTCTGGATTAAGCTTGGGAATATAGGGAGTTGGACTGGTGAATTTGAGACTTTTTCATCAAGTTTATGATTTATGGTAAATTTTTGAATTATGGATGTCAAATCTGTTTTTTTTTTGCAGAACGATTAACACATCAGCAACTTGTTTCTTCTATTGGAAATTTTTCAGTTTGAATTTTGAAATGGAACAAATTTTAAATAAAACTTTATTCCTATTATTTTAATGTCATAAAATTTCAGAACAATTGGACTTGTAGTTTTAAAGATATGAATTTTTGAAAGATGATGCATTATGCAGAAAAAGCCAGATTCTGTTTTCCTAAATTAGTAACTTTGAGAGTTTATAACTTTTGATCCTGGATAGATATTGAAATGCAACTAATTGGAGGTGAAAGTATGTTTAGCATATGTAAATTAAATTTCAGGGTTTTCCATGTTTTAATAAGTGAGTTATGGGACTTGGAAGAGGTTGTGTTCAATGATTTGTAAAACAGAATTCTGCAGAGAATTACCTAACTTCGAAGCTACGTTACTTCTTCATTAAAAATGGTATGACCCTGGAACCAATTTAGAAAGAAATTTGGATAAGTTATGTTTAACCACATTAATTTTGAAGGTGGTTGGATTTAATTTGGATTTTATATGAAATTTCAAATGTTGTACGTTGCTGCTGTCTTCTGGTTTTAAGGCACTACAGAGCAGTCACGGTTTTGCTTATATTCCCGAAGCTAGAGTCAGAGAAAAATTGTGATTTTTGGTTTAATAGAAAGCTTAATTCGAGATGGTCGCATGGATATGAGGTTTGCATAATTCAGAATTCGTTTGATATTTTAAAAAAAAAAAATTGAAATTAGATTGCCGATGTTGTTTTGGTGATTACTTGGATATGGAATTTAAGAAAATAGATTTTCTATACTATTATCAAATGTTTTTGAGAATATATTGTTGTGGCAATTGCTGATAAGAGGTTGTGAAATGTTGAGAAAGAAGGACCCGAAAGGGTGGCTAAGTCCTATTTTTAGAGGAAATTATGTCCAAATTTTTATAAAAGTATAAGGATTTAATTAAAATAAATTTAAGGCTTGATGATAACTTCACTGATTCATTTAAGAAAAGATTATTTGGTTTATGAGGTTGTTGGCAAGGGCGTGGTCTAGTCCCGCTTGCGTATTTGCAATTATGAAAGAAAAAAGGAAAGGGTAAAGTAGTTATTGTATGATTATCTGTTGCTTGAGGCAACCCAAGAGATATTTGTTTATTTGTTTGTTGCTTGAAGCAACCTAAGAGATGTTTGTTTGCTGCTTGAGGCAATCCAAGAGATATTGTTTGCTTATTTGTTGCTTAATGCAACCTAAGAGATAATATTTATTTATCTGTTGCTTAAAGCAACCCAAGAGCTTCTGTAGGAAAACTAGGATACCTACAGCAATTTTCCGTTCCCAAGAGTATATTTCCTACGAATAGAAAGCAGAGGCTGTCTCAATAGAGCTGCTAATAATTATATGCGTATTTATTTGAACGAAAAATCGTATTCGGGAAATCGTGAACTCGTGACTGGATAAATGTCGGGAATGCAGGTGCTAACCGACACATGAGCTCATGGCCTGCACTAGGACTAGACATTCATCATATGCATCTATGTGACATTGTTTGGGTGTGTATATTGTAATTGGTTTGCCTATGTGAATAATTCTGTTTAATTGCTAATTGCTATACTTGATGTAATTGCTCTTGATTGTGTTTGAACCTTATTACCTGTGTTTGTAACTGATTGTTTGGATTGTGGTGATTGGATGATGATTGAGTTGTTTGGGCCTGAGGCCGTGACTGGTACATTTGTGGTCTAGTTCAGTATAAAGTATCTGACTGGTTCAGCATAGACTTAAAGAACCTATGCTTGGAGCAGGATGATCATTTATACCGTGTAGGTAACTTTTTTAATGTTATGGTCTAGTAAAGTATGAAAAATCAAACTGGTTCAGCATAGACTTAATGAACCTATGCTTGGAACAGGTTGGTCATTCATACAGTCTATGAAAACTTTTAAGAGCTTTATAAAGAAAATATTGGTCTAGGATTTTGAATAATTAACTAATGCTTTTAAAGAAGGTTAATTTTCCTTTAGATGTCACTGAATGAAATTAACTATTTGCGTTTTATTCTTTACTTTCACGGCATTCTCGACCTCTACTGAGAACATGTGGTTTGGTTCTCACCCCCAAATTTTCCACCCTTTTAGTGACACATATTTGAAGATGCAATATGAAGCTGCAAACGATTAGTAGGCCTTCTTTAGGGTTTTAATTGCTTTCATAGAGTCCCCTCGCTGTTGTCCCTTGAGATTTTATTTTACATAGAGGAGTAGGTTTAGTATATTGTATTTGAGTTTTATTTGGTTTCTTTTGTATTAAGAGTTATTATTAATAATATTTATGTGATTATTATTTGTTGGAAATCTTTGAAACATGACTTTACGGAATAAAAACAAAAATTTTCTGGCATTTCCTTAAAACTAAAACGCGAACTCGATAAAAAGGCTCGATAATTAAGTAGTTAATACTAGAAAAGGTTACGTAATGTTCTTTCTAGTAGAAATACCCTGACTTAAGCAAGGTATTTTGCTGGAAGGGATGTTGCAAATTAACCCTAAATCTAAAGAAGAATTAAACTAAACCTAACCTAATTCTAAAAAGAAGAGAGAGCTTATCTCTCTAACTAAAGCATGGTGAAAAACTAAACTAATTGCTCCCCCCTTGACCCCCCTTGAATTCTGCATGTAATAGCCTCAGAAATGAGTTGGATCTGGGCCTGGGAAGCTCAGAAGTTGCCCCCAGGGAATTGCCTTTAATGAGGTCACGTGTCGCTTTCCATGCGTACGCGTCGGTCACGCGAATGCGTCGGTCACGCGTACGCGTCATATTGCAATTCTCCTTATCATGCGTATGCATCATGTCATTCATACACGTCGATTGACATATGACCTACTCACGCTCGCGTGTCGCTCACGCGTGCGTGTCGCTTTGAAATCATCAAAAGCTCATTTCTTCATGAATTCTCCACTTGAATGCTTTTCTCTTCACTCCTTTGATCCATTCTTTGCCTCTTAAACCTGAAATCACTAACACACATATCAAGGCATCTAGTAGAATCAAAGGTGAATTAAAATGAACTAATTAAAGGCCTAAAAAGCATGTTTTCACACTTAGGCACAGATTAAGGGAGAATTACAAAACTATGCTATTTCATTGAATAAATGTGAGGAAAGTTGATAAAATCTTCTAAATTAAGTACAAGATAAACCCTAAAAATGGGGTTTATCAGTGACCCAGAGAAATCATTTTTCCTTCAGGGTGCCCGTTATTTCTCTTCACCTCACAGGAGTTTTGAAATTTTCAATAATAAGAAG
>NC_029790.2:64849280-64918889 GCF_000816755.2 Arachis ipaensis | reverse complement strand
GTTTAATAATTTTGAAGCATTAAAATCCCAACAAAAGTGTTGGAAGGGGGATATAAGAAAAGGAATGACACGAAAGTAAAGGATTATTGGCATAAAGAGACACACCCCTAAGACACAGCAAAAACATAAAAGGATAGATAAGGGGTTTTCCTACTAGACCTCTAAGAAACCTATTCTTAGCAACCCTAGGTCACCAGAAGGGATTCCCTACTAAACCTTCAAAGAACCTATTCTTGACAACCTAGATAAGAGGGCTGAAGTTGAAGAAACCACAATGCAGAATCACCTTAGGTTGGATCCTTCAATATTCTTCATGCAACAAGCGAAGCAAATCACTCACTTCATTAGTCACACTAAAAAAACGTGCATAAAGCACTAAGAAAATTTTATTCATCAAAAGTTGTGTAAATTATCACACCAAAGGTGTTTAAATAGGCCCCTAACAAAATAACTAAAAGATAAAATAAGATAACTTAATTTAAATCAGATTTGATCTTATCGGATTAGGTCAGATTTGATTTAAATTTAAAATCCCTAAAAATACTACTAAGCAAAGCAGAAGTAAATCAAATCTTCCAACAAACTCTAACAGCAAAAGAAACTAAAATAAATGCCTAAAAATTTAAAAATTAATAATAAATTATGCCTCCCACTGAATTTGAAAAGCATTATTAGGCTTCTTGCTGTCCTTACTTAGCCTAATAAGCCTTATGAGTTGTTGTCATTTCAGCACCACTATTTTTGAGATGAACTCTTGGTCTCCTTGATATCCAAGACTGGCATAGTATAATTCTTCTAGTATTCAGATCTTTGAATATGAAAAGATTACCATTATGCCCCTTGCCTCTAAAATGGCAAAAATTCCCTCCTGAACACTTATTAGCTCACCGTAGGCTGCACCTTTTAGCATGGGGACTTTTATCCTCAGCAAAATTTAATGCTGCTGCAACCCTAGTATTTATGACCTGCTCCACCAACTCTTCTAATTCTTCAACCAATATCGGGCTCTCTTGAGATTTTACCTTTGCAACTGCTGGTTCAACCTCTAGAGTAAATATATCTTCCTCAATAAATTTAGAAAAGCCAAGGCTGAATGATGGTGTAGGAATGTCATGTTTTAGAAATGATGCTGTGTTGGCAACCATCATTAATCCAACATCGGCTTAAGAGGGTGGATGACTACAAGGTGACATAGAAAATAGTATAAGAATACACAGAAAATATTGAAAAAGAATTATATTGTGTAGAACTTACACTTTAGAAGGAGCTACTGGCTCATTAGATTCTTGTTGAGGTTGTTCTTCAGTATGTTCCTCTGTTGGTGTGTTTTCAGCAAGTTCATGAGGTTGTGGAGTACTGCAAGTTTACAGAAAAGGAATCAAATTAAAAAAAACGAAGCAATTACACTTCAATTCGTAGGAAATACACTAAATAAGAACCAAATACAACGCTATTTTAAAAATACATGTAACTCATTAAACCATGCATAAATACACCTAAAGACAAACCATATATACTGAAAGTATTATTCCTTATGCATTAATAGTTTCTTCAGTATATTCCTTGTTGGAACACTTTCCAGTAGTTGGTTGATTTTGCAGAGGGCTTGAAGCTGTTCTTTCTGATGGAGGTGAAAATATTTAAGGTGGAAGTCTAATGAAGACAAAATAAAAATGTTAATATTGAGTAAACATTCAGGTGAAAATGATTAATTTAAAAAATAGAAAATTGAAAGTTGGAAAACTCACATGTCGAGTGGTTCTGATTGAGAATGAGTCTCTTTCCGAAGAATAATCATTTTTCTTGAGGATTACTACCTATTATTGCTTCTAGAACAAGAGCTGGTTAATTTAATGATTCTTCTTGTTCCTTGAACCTGAAATACACTGAAATCATCTCACCAATACACCTCAAGCATTCAATAGAAACATAAATTCTATTTTATGAGAACTTACATAGTTGATTTTTTTTTCTTTTCTTTTTGCTACCTTTCTACAGTTGAATATAAAGTCTTAAAGGGATTTTTTTTTCTAAAAAAAATATATATAGAATTAGAAGCAGAATATGGTAACACAAGAATTAAGAAAATGGCAAGAGAAATAGAAATTACATGTTATCACTTGGCTTATTTACACTGCTCTGATAACTTGTCTGTGTTTGAAACACAGGATTATTTTTAATTGCCAAATTCACATGCAGCATTCTAAGGACAAAATAAACATTATTAAGTAAAACTAGAGTAATTAATTACATTAGGGTTTAGGAAATTTTAGCAAACAAAGGATTTCACATATTGAATCTTATGTTTACAATGAAACATAGTGAGTTTCTATGGAGTGGGGCCCACCTTCTGGTGTATCTGTGGAATTTTGCTACATCCTGGAAAGGCAAACAATTATCAGGCAAAAAAACACAATAAACTTAGCAAATTACACTGAAAAGCAAAATATACTTTTGTGCAGGCTTATCATCTGTTTTTTTTTTTCATTTTTTCTTCTCTTATTTGTTATATTTGTTTAGTTTTGACAGTACATGCAAAAAATTATAATAACAAATAAAATTTTGATGAAAAAAAAAGCATAGCGTTACAATGATTGTTTCTGAATCTTACACATTATTAGAGTCAGTTTCTTTTTGGGAAGATGAATCCTCAACATGTTTCTTTTTTTTTTATTCAATCCTGGAAAAGGAAACAATCTTCAGTCAAATAAACACAATAAAATTGACAAATTACACCGATAATAAAACTTACTTTTTTACAGGCTTGTGAATTTTTTCTTCAATCTTCTTTTCTTATTTCCTCCATTTCTTCGCTTTTGACAACACATGCAAAAAATTCGGTTAAAAAACATAAAATTTTCACAATAAAGAAAAACATAGTATTTCAATGATAGTTTTTGCATCTTACTCATCATCAGATTTAGTTTTTTTTTTTTTTCAGAAAATGAATCCTCAATAATGTGCTTTCTTTTTTTCAGATTGCATCCCTGAAAGCAAAGAATCATGAAGCAAATAAACACAACAAAATTGATAAAATATACTCGAAAGTAATGCATACTTTTTTGTAGGATTGTGAATATTTTTCTTCAATCTTCCTTTTGTTATTTGCTCCAGTTCTTCACTTCTGACAATAAATTGGAAACATTCTATTAATAAATAAAATTTTGATATAAACAGAAAATATAGCATTCTAGTGATAATTTCTGAATTTTACTCATCATCAGATTCAGTTTAGTTTTAAAAAGATGAATCCTGAACAATGTGCTTCCTTTTTATGGATTCCATCCTAGACAGCAAACAATAATCAAGCAATAAACACAGTAAAAATGGCAAAATATACTGAAAAATAATACTTACTTTCCTGCCTTTCTTGTTGGTTGTTTTCTTGTTTCTGGTGCCTCCTCTGAGTCTTTTTTAGAATTAGACTCAGAGTGAATAACACTATCACTTTTTGAAAAAATATTCTTCTTCTTTTGTGGTTTCTTCTTTATCTCCCTCTTTTCTTCATTTTTTATTCTCATCAATTTGTCTTTCAGTTCTGCACTTTTCATGATGCCCAAAAACAGGTAAAATATTAGTTTACATCATATATATAAAACAAATACACTGAAATTAAAGAAAAAATTCTGTTAAGTCACCATATGATCTTTAATCCTAGTTTCTATCCTCTGAAGCAGTAACTCCCTAGTCCAATGCTGCAACCACGGTGGTCTAGGAATTGTATCCACGGGCCTGTTTTTTTGTGTGGATTCATGAAAATATACAATCATGAGAGCATAGAGGCAACTATGAACAGCTTTTTTTCTTTTTCAATATGTGCTCACTGATTCCCTTGATGAGGAAGTTGAGGACATGACCACTCCAATTCCACTCACGTATGGTGTCCACATTAAAAATCAGCAGTATGTGAATTGGAGAAATCTTGTTTATGGTTATCGACAACAAGAAGGACATATGAATGTAGAGGATGAATGTCCTCTTGAATTTCAGCACTAATCTCCATCATCGAGTCTGTCAATTGCTTCAAAGTAGTGCCTTGGAAGCTTCTAAAATCTTCCTTGTCCTCCTCACTAAGCTCTTGAAATTTAACTCTTCCTGGAAGGAGCGACCCTACAAAAGCAGCAAAAATATTTCAATAACACAGATATAATGTAAAAATACACCGAAATAATTAACATAATAGATTACAAAGAATGCAAGTATAACAGTTTATGTAATCAGTTACCAGATGCATTCAAGCCAAGAGTATCTCCTATATTTTCTTGAGTGATGTTGAATCTACCGTACCGAGTGTCCAACGTGGTTTTCATCAGATCAAACGAATATGCCAACTCTTTTAAGAGGTTATGCGGCACATTCATGGGAGGGATGTGAATCAAACCACCAAATTCCAATTCCTGGACAATGGCTTTCTTGTCATGACTCATGTTTTGGAATTTATCATGAAGGAGTCTTGTGGAACATCTCAAATCATGAGTTTTCTGTAAACAAACGAGAATAATCTAAATAGATTATATTTATACAAAAAAAATTGAGTTAGTCTAAGATATATGTACTTACATTTTATTTTGGTTTAGGGTTCATGCATGCCATTTTTTCTATAACGAATAAAAAATAAGGTTAATAGATAAGAACAGCACCAAGTACACCTCAATTCACAAGAAATACACCAAATTACGAGCCATATACAACGCTATTATTTCTTCGTTACATCACACAATGTGATTTTCAAAAAGAGATTCAACTCAATCAAACATACATCAAATGACACCAGAAGAACTATAACAAAACTCTATGGGTTTATTACAACAAAAAATGACAAAAACACCAAGTGCACCTCAAATTACAAGAAACACACTGGAAGACAAACCGAATACACCGCTATTATTTTTTTATTACATGAAATAATGTGAGTTCAAAATGATATTCAACTCAATCAAACATGCATAAAATGACACCAGAAGTACAAGAATAACATTCTATTTATAGTTACAGCAAGAATAGGACAACATCACCAATTACACCCAAATTAACTTGAAATACACCGAAAGTTTCTAGTTATATCAAGAATAGGAAAACAACACCAATTACACCAGTTGATAACACGTAAACATGCACAAAAACACATTCAAATCTCTCAAACCCATGAAAATATAGGTTAAACTATATGCGAAATAGTATGTAAGACAGTTATCACTGATTGAACAGTATGATGAGAACAATAATATGTACTTTAAAGTAAGAACACATAATGAATCCACTAAATACACAAAAATATGACTATCTAGCATTTCACGATCAAAATGAAAACGAGAAAAGTGAGAAAACTAGACGATTAGTGAACAGTACCTTTAATAATATTTTGTCTTTTGTTTTTGTGTTTCTTGATGGAGATTTTGAACTTTGCTTGTAGATTTTCTTGAGTTTTCATGACGATTTTGACAGTTTTTTCAGAGATTTTGAGCATTGTTTGAATTTTCAGGGTTGGATTTTGATCGAGGAAGAAGAAGCATTTTTCATAATACTGCTCGCACTATTGAACGGTTGAGTGAGAATGTGTTTACAGGCACCTTAATGTGAGGTTGGTTTTTGTGGGGCTTGGGCCAACTTGGTTATACTTGGTCACCAAAAAGGCTTGTATGTGTAGCAGTCCTCATATAAAATGATGGGAATTTAAAATTATAAGAATCTCCTAAATCAAATTCTGCTATTTAAATATCCTCTTTCTATTATTATATTATATAAATCATCCCAGGGTTTTGTGGTTTAGGTTAAATTGTAAAATATTATATTCTAGGAGATTTATGCTTTTTTACTTTTGAAAAATAACCATAAATCATGCCAGGGTAGTAGGTGGCCGAAGTTGACTATAAATCGTCCCAAGTTAAATAGGTTTATATGATTTTGGCCTAAAACATAGTAGCCTGGGATGATTTACTCGCTGGAGGTAAAACACAATAGGCTAGAATGATTGATGAATGAAAAGTTAAAATATAATAGGCTAGGACGATTTATACAGACAATAAGACTATAAATTACCATTTTAATCTTAAACTTTTTCGTAATGACTATTTTACCTTTTATTAGCCAATATTACATTTAATCCCTGTCTTTTAGCATAATTACAAGATCTTCACTTGTTTTTCAATGTTTATAAAATTACATTTTAACCCCAAGAGCTCTTTACCAATTCGACTTCCGTCATCATTTAATATTAATCATTTAAATTCATACCAAACACTTATAAATTATTTCAATAACTCATTTTACATTCAATCATTGCTGATTTTTGGACAACAAAGAAGAGATGATGGTGGAGGAGGATCAAGCTTTTTGGTCTCCCATGAAAGGTGATGCAAGGATGATGATGTTCTTGGTGAAGATGGGTTGATGAAGATGATCTCTATTCAAGCTTTGGGTAGCTCTCTCTTTTTATTCCTCATTCTCTCAGTGCTCTCTATCACTCTAGCTTCTCTTTGAGTTTTGTAACTTACTAATGTTAGCACAAAGAGTCTTATATGAGAATTGAATGGGTGTTGAGGTTGTTACGTGATGAGCGGATAATTTATACTCTTTTTGGCATTGTTTTTACATAGTTTTTAGTATGTTTTAGTTACTTCTTATTATATTTTTATTAGTTTTATGAAAAAATTATATTTCTGGACTTTACTATGAGTTTGTGTGTTTTTCTATAATTTCAGGTATTTTCTGGCTGAAATTGAGGGACCTGAGCAAAAGTCTGATTCAGAGGCTGAGAAAGGACTGCAGATGCTGTTGGATTCTGATCCTCCTGCACTCGAAGTGGATTTTCTGGAGCTACAGAAGCCCAATTGGCACGCTCTCAACTGCAGATGCTCTCAACTGCTTTTACATAAAAGTCCATACTTTGCCCGAGATTTGATGGCCCAAATTGGCATTTAAACGCCAACCAGAGACCCTTTTCTGGCGTAAAACGCCAGAACTGGCACCAGAACTGGTGTTAAACGCCCAAATTGGCATCCAAGCTGGCGTTTAACTCTAGAAAAGACCTATGCACGTGTAAAGCTCAATGTAAAGCTCAATGCTCAGCCCAAGCACACACCAAGTGGGCTTCGGAAGTGGATTTCTGCACTATCTGCACTTAGTTACTTATTTTCTGTAATCCTTAGTAACTAGTTTAGTATAAATAGCACTTTTTACTATTGTATTCGTATTATCTTATGCCATTTTTCACTTTTGGGAGGCTGGCCATTCAACCATGCCTAGACTTTTTCTCTTATGTATTTTTCAACGGTGGAGTTTCTACACCTCATAGATTAAGGTGCGGAGCTCTGCTGTTCTTCATGAATTAATGCAAGTACTATTGTTTCTCTTTCAATTCACGCTTACTTCTTCTCCAAAATATACTCTCGTACTTAATTCAGTTAAGTCAGAATGAAGGGGTGACCCGTGACAATCACCCACTATCTTCGTTACTCGCTTAGCCAAGATCTGCGTGCCTGACAACCACAAGCGGTCTACATGATGTTCAACGTAGTCATTGGACGACAGCCAGAGTATAGTCTCTTGGGTCTCTAATCCACGGACCGAGTCCATGAGGTTAGAACCTTCGTGGTAGAGGCTAGAACCAATTGGCAGCATTCCTGAGATCCGGAAAGTCTAAACCTTGTCTGTGGTATTCCGAGTAGGATTTGGGAAGGGATGACTGTGACGAGCTTCAAACTCGCGAATGTTGGGTGCAGTGACAGTGTGCAATTGAATAGAGAGATCCTATTCCGACGCTAGTGAGAACCGATAGATGATTAGCCGTGCAGTAGCTGTACCTGGTATTTTTCATCCGAGACGAGAAATCCGACAGTTGATTAACCGTGCAAAAACCGTACCTGGTATTTTTCATTCGAGAGGATCATACAGCTTGCCATGGAAGGGAGCACGCATGATTGGAAGAAGACAATAGGAAAGCAGAGGTTCAGAAGCAACAAAGCATCTTTATTTTATTTTATGTTTTATTTATCTTTTAATTATCAAAACCTCATAACCATTTGAATCCGCCTGACTAAGATTTACAGGATGACCATAGCTTGCTTCAAGCCAACAATCTCTGTGGGATTGACCCTTACTCACGTAAGTTATTACTTGGACGACCCAGTGCACTTGCTGGTTAGTTGTGTGGAGTTGTGAAAAGTGTGATCACAATTTCGTGCACCAAGTTTTTGGCGCCGTTGCTGGGGATTGTTCGAGTTTGAACAACTGACGGTTCATCTTGTTGCTTAGATTGGGTAATTTTATTTTATGTTTAAGCTTTTTATTTTTATTTTCAAAAAAAAAGAAATATATTTTTAGTTTTAAAAAAATTCAAAAAAATTTTTAAGAATGAATTCTAGAGCTTCTTGAGATATGTTGAAGCCTGGCTGGCTGTTAAGCTATGTATAATCTTTTGGACTGAGGTTTCCACTTTCTATTGTAGAAAGGACATGTCTGTAATTGTTATGCTAAAGCTTGGCTGGCCATTTGGCCATGTTTAATTCTTTTGGACCGAAGCTTTAGACTAACATTGCATGAATCCTGGAATTCTTATTAAAAATTTGGAATTTCTTTATTTTCTCTTTCAAAAAAAATTTTTCGAAAAATATACAAATTTTTTTTATAAAATCATAAAACCAAAAAATTTTGTGTTTCTTGTTTGAGTCTAGTGTCAAATTTTAAGTTTGGTTTCAATTGCATTCTTTTAATTTTCTTAAAATTTTCGATATTTTAACATGCATTCTGTTCTTTGATCTTCAAGTTGTTCTTGATGATTTTCCTTGTTTGATCTTTAATCTTTCTTGTTTTGTGTTTTTTTTTTTGTTGTTTTTCATATGCATTTTCGAATTATTAGTGTCTAAAGTTTAAAAATTTCTAAGTTTGGTGTCTTGCATGTGTTTCTTTTCTTAAAAATTTTCAAAAATATGTTCTTGATGTTCATCATGATCTTCAAGGTGTTCTTGGTGTTCATCTTGACATTCAAAGTGTTCCTGCATGCATTAATTGTTTTGATCTTAAATTTTTATGTTTTGTTTAATTTTGTTATTTTTCTCTCTCCTCATTAAAAAAAATCAAAAATAAAAAATAATATCTTTCCCTTATTTTAGTCATAAATTTCGAAATTTTGGGTTGACTTAGTCAAAAATTTTTAAAATTTAGTTGTTTCTTGTTAGTCAAGCCAAAATTTCAATTTAAAAATTCTATCCTTTCAAATCTTTTTCAAAATCAAATCTTTTTCATTTTTCTTTTAATATTTTCGAATTCTTTCTTAAAATTTTTTTTCAAAATCTTTTTCGTTTTTCTTTTAATGTTATCGAAAATCTTTAAACAAATTCTCAAAATCTTTTTCTTAATTTTATTTCATATTTTTCGAAATCTTTGATAGTATTTAATATTTTGATTAAAAAATTTTAAGCTTGTTACTTTCCTGTTAAGAAAGGTTCAATCTTCAAATTCTAGAATCATATCTTTTAGTTTCTTGTTAGTCAAGTCATCAACTTTAATTTTAAAAATCAAATCTTTTTAATTTCATTTTCAAATCTTTTTCAAAATAAATTTCAATCATATCTTTTTCAAAATTTAATTTCAAAATCTTTTCCTAACTTATTATCTTTTCAAAATTTAATCTCAAGTCTTTTTCAACCATCTAATTGACTTGTTTATTTTAATTTTAAAAAAAAGTTTACTATTTCTTGTTTACATTTTCGAAAACAACTAACCACTTTTTCAAAATTCTTTTTAATTAAATAATTATTTTAAATTCTAATTTTATTTTATTTCTTTTCTTAAATTTTGAATTCTAACTTATAATGAAAATAAAAACAAAATATTTTTCTTTTCTTTTAATTAATATTTGAATTCGCTCTCTCTGTGTTTGAATTCCTCTTATTCTCTCTCTACCTCATTCTTCTATTCTTCTATTATTCTACTCACATAAAGGAATCTCTATACTGTGACATAGAGGATTCCTCTTCTTTTCTGTTCTTTTCTTTTTCATATGAGCAGGAACAAGGATAAGGACATTCTTGTTGAAGCTGATCCTGAACCTGAAAGGACTCTGAAGAGGAAGCTAAGAGAAGCTAAAGCACAACACTCCAGAGAGGACCTTACAGAAAATTTTGAAAAAGAAGCAGACATGGCAGCCGAACCCAACAACAATGGTGGAGATGCAAGAAAGATGCTTGGTGACTTTACTGCACCAACTCCTGACTTCTATGGAAGAAGCATCTCAATTCCTGCAATTGGAGCAAACAACTTTGAGCTTAAGCCTCAATTAGTTTCTCTAATGCAGTAAAATTGCAAGTTTCATGGACTTCCATTGGAAGATCCTCATCAGTTTTTAGCTAAATTCTTGCAAATCTGTGACACTATTAAGGCCAATGGGATTGATCCTGAGGTCTACAGACTTATGCTTTTCCCCTTTGTTGTAAGAGACGGAGCTAGGATATGGTTAGACTCACAACCTAAAGAAAGCTTGAACTCTTGGGAAAAGTTAGTCAATGCTTTCTTAGCCTAATTTTTTCCACCTCAAAAGATGAGCAAGCTTAGAGTGGAAGTCCAAACCTTCAGACAGAAGGAAGGTGAATCCCTCTATGAAGCTTGGGAAAGATACAAGCAATTGATCAGAAGGTGTCCTTCTGACATGCTTTCAGAATGGAGCATTTTATGTATATTCTATGATGGTTTGTCTGAATTGTTGATGAGAGGATAATTTATACGCTTTTTGGCATTATTTTTAGGTAGTTTTTAGTATATTTTATTCCCTTTTTACTATATTTTTATTAGTTTTTATTCAAAATTCACATTACTGGACTTTACTATGAGTTCGTGTGTTTTTTTCTATGATTTTAGGTATTTTCTGGCTGAAATTGAGGGACCTGAGCAAAAATCTGATTCAGAGGCTGAAAAAAGACTGTAGATGCTGTTGGATTCTGACCTCCATGAACTCGAAATAGATTTTCTGGAGCTACAAAAGCCCAATTAGAACGCTCTCAATTGCGTTGGAAAGTCGACATCCTGGGCTTTCCAGCAATATATAATAGTCCATACTTTGTCCGAGTTGAGATCACGCAAACTGGCGTTTAACGCCAATTTTCTACCCTATTCTGGTGTTAAACGCTAGAACTGGCATAAAAACTGGAGTTAAACGCTAGAAACAGGCAGCAACCTGGCATTTAACTCCAAGAAAAGTCTCTACACATGGAAGCTTCAATGCTCAGCCCAAGCACACACCAAGTGGGCCCTAGAAGGGGATTTCTGCACTATCTATCTTAGTTTACCCATTTTCTGTAAACCTAGGTTATTAGTTTAGTATAAAAACAAATTTTAGAGATTTATTTTGTACCTCATGACATTTTACATCAGAACTTGTATTTTCTACTGCATGAGTCTCTAAATCCCATGGTTGGGGGTGAGGAGTTCTACTGTGTCTCGATGGATTAATGCAATTTCTACTGTTTTCCATTCAATCACGCTTGTTTCTATTCTAAGATATCCACTCGCACTTCAACATGATGAATGTGATGATCCGTGACACTCATTACCATTCTCAGCCTATGAATGCGTGCCTGACAACCACTTTTGCTATACTTTAGATTGAGTGTGTATCTCTTTGATTCCTGGTTCACGCATTTGATTGTATCTCCTGACAACAGAGCATTCAAATCTGTGAGATCAGAGTCTTCGTGGTATAAGCTAGAATCAATTGGCAGCATTCTTGAGATCCGAAAAGTCTAAACCTTGTCTGTGGTATTCCGAGTAGGATCTGGGATAGGATATCTGTGACGAGCTTCAAACTCGCGAGTGTTGGGCATAGTGACAGACGCAAAAATATCAATGGATCCTATTCCAACATGAGTGAGAACTGACAGATGATTAGCCGTGCGGTGACGGTGCATTTGGACCATTTTCACTGAGAGGACTGATGGTGGCCATTGACAACGGTGATCCACCAACATACAGCTTGCCATGGAAGGAGCCTTGCGTGCATGAAGAAGAAGACAGTAGGAAAGCAGAGATTCAGAAGACAGAGTATCTCCAAAACCTCAACCTGTTCTCCATTACTACATAGTAAGTATTATTTACTTTATGTTATTTACTCCTCATAAATCCAACCATTTTTATTACTAATTTCCTGACTAAGAGTTACGAAATAACCATAGCTTGCTTCAAGCCGACAATCTCTGTGGGATCGACCCTTACTCACGTAAGGTATTACTTGGACGACCCAGTGCACTGGCTGGTTAGTGGTACGAGTTGTGAAAAGTGTGATTTACAATTTCGTGCACTAATTGTCCAAGATGTCATTGGACCACTCTGCTGGTGGATCTCTTTATCTGAAGAAAACACCTGCAGAAGCCCAGGAGCTCATTGAAATGGTTGCAAATAACCAGTTCATGTATACTTCTGAAAGAAATCCTGTGAATAATGGGATGAATCAGAAGAAAAGGAGTTCTTGAGATTGATACTCTGAATGCCATATTGGCTCAGGATAAAATATTGACTCAGAAAGTTAGTATGATCTCTCAGAATCTGACTGGAATGCAAGCTGCACCCGGCAGTACTAAAGAAGCTTCCTTTGAAGGAGAAGCTTATGACCCTAAGAATCCTGGAATGGAAGAAGTGAATTACATGGGAGAATCCTATGGAAACACTTACAATTCTTCATGGAGGAATCATCCTAATTTCTCATGGAAGGATCAACAGAAGCCTCAATAAAGCTTCAATAATAATAATAATGGTGAGAGAAATAAGTTTGGCAATTGCAAGCCTTTTCCATCATCTTCTCAACAACAGACAGAGAGTTCTAAGGAGAGCCTCTCTAACTTAGCAACCATAGTCTCTGATCTATCTAAGACCACTCTCAATTTCATGACTGAAACAAGGTCCTCCATCAGAAATTTGGAGGCACAAGTGGGTCAGCTGAGTAAAAGAGTTACTGAAACTCCTCCTAGTACTCTCCCAAGCAATACAGAAGAAAATCCAAAGAGAGAGTGCAAGGCCATCAATATACCCAAGGTGGCCGAACCTATAGAGGAGGAAGAGACAGTGATTTCTAGTGAGGAAGACCTCAATGGACGTCCACTGACCACCAAGGTGTTCCCTAATAAGGAACCAAAAGAATCCGAGGCTCATACAGAGACCATAGAGATTCCACTGAACTTACTGTTGCCATTCATGAGCTATGATGAGTATTCTTCCTCTGAAGAGGATGGAGATATTGTTGAAGAGCAAGTTGCTCGGTATCTAGGAGTAATCATGAAGCTGAATGCCAAGCTATTTGGTGATGAGACTTGGGAGGATAAACCTCCATTGCTCATCAACGAACTGAATGCCTTGGTTCAACTAAAATTACCTCAGAAGAAACCGGATCCTGGAAAGTTCTTAATACCTTGTACCATAGGCACCATGACCTTTGAAAAGGCTCTGTGTGACCTGCGGTCAGGAATAAACCTCATGCCACTCTCTGTAATAGAGAAACTGGGGATCTTTGAGGTATAAGCTGCACGAATCTTACTAGAGATGGCAGACAAATCAATGAAACAGGCTTATGGACTTGTAGAGGATGTCTTAGTGAAGGTTGAAGGCCTGTACATCCCTGCTGATTTCATAATCCTAGACACTGGGAAGGATGAGGATGAATCCATTATCCTGGGACGACCCTTCCTAGCCACAGCAAGAGCTGTGATTGATGTGGACAGAGGAGAGTTACTCCTTCAACTGAATGAGGACTACCTTGTGTTTAAGGCTCAAGGATCTTCTTCTGTGACCATGGAGAGAAAGAAGGAAAAGCTTCTCTTAATACAAAGTCAAACATAGCCCCCACACTCAACTTATAAGTTTGGTGTTGGGAGGCCACCATTAAGCTCTGAGTTTCTATGAAGTTCTCTAAGAGCTCACTGTCAAGCTATTGACATTAAAAAAGCACTTATTGGGAGGCAACCCAATGTTATTTAATTATATTTATCTTTATAGACATTTGTTTTCTATTGTCATGTTATGTTTTTTTTTGGGTAGATGATCATGTGCAGTCACAAAAACAGTTACAGAATTAAAGTAGAATAAAAAATAGCATAAAAAATAGCATAAAAAATAGCACACCCTAGAGGACAGGCTTACTGGCATTTAAACGCCAGCAAGGATAGCAGAATGGGCATTTAACGCCCAGTGTGGCAGCATTATGGGCGTTAAACGCCAAAATTGGCAGACAGACTGGTGTTTAACGCCAGAAAAGAGTATCTGGCTGTCTGACTGGCGTTAAATGCTAGAATTGGCAGACAGACTGGCGTTTAACGCCAGAAAAGGGGGTATGGTTAGTGTTAAACGCCAGAAATGGGCATCAGCCTGGCATTTAACGCCAGAAAAGGTAGCAGAAATGGCGTTAAACGCCAGAAATGGCACACAAAGGGTGTTTAAACGCCAGAAAGGTGCAGGGACCAAAATTGCTTGACACCTCAGGATCTGTGGACCCACAGGATCCCCACCTACCCCAACTCTCTCTCTCTCTCTCTTCTTCACACCTTTCTTCCATCACACTCTTCCCCAAATATCCTTGACCAATCACATCAACACCTATTCCCCAAAAACCCATCATAAAACCCCACCTACCTCACCACTCAAATTCAAAATATTTCCCTCTCAAACCCAACCCCTTCATACTTGACTTCCCTCTCTCACTTACCCTATAAATACCCCTCCTTACCACCTTCAACTTCACACATCATAAACACTCCTACCCCCCTTTGCCGAGTCCAAAACACCCCTCTATCTCCTCCATTTCTTTATCTTCTCCTCATTTCTTTCTTCTTTTGCTCGAGGACGAGCAAACCTTTAAAGTTTGGTGTGGGAGAAAGCTCTGCTTTTTGTTTTCCAATAACCATTAATGGCACCTAAGTCTGGAGAAATCTCTAGAAAGAGGAAAGGGAAGGCAATTGCTTCCACCTCCGAGTCATGGGAGATGGAGAGATTCATCTCAAAAGTCCATCAAGACCATTTCTATGAAGTTGTGGCCAAGAAAACAATAATCTCCAAGGTCCCCTTCATACTCAAAAAGAGTGAATATCCGGAAACTGTAAGGTTAGCATTCAACTTGCCAATAATGAGAGGAGATCCTCATCCTTTCACTAGAAGAGTCAACTTTGATCAAAGGTTGGACCAAGTCCTCATGGACATCTGTGTGGAAGGAGCGCAATGGAAGAGGGACTCCAAAGGCAAGCCGGTTTAACTGAGAAGGCTTGACCTCAAGCCCATGGCTAGAGGATTGTTAGAGTTCATCCAACGCTCTATCATTCTTACTAGCAACCGGTCTGAAGTTACTGTGGACTGGGCTATCATGATCCATAGTATCATGATTGGAGAGGAAGTAGAAGTTCATGAGATCATATCTCTAGAACTATACAAGGTGGCTGACAAGCCCTCCACTTTGGCAAGGTTAGCCTTTCCTCATCTCATCTGTCACCTATGCAATTCAGCCGGTGTTGTCATAGAGGAAGACATCCTCATTGAAGAGGACAAGCCCATCACTAAGAAGAAGATGGAGCAAACAAGAGAGCCCACTCATGGACCTCAACAAAAGCATGAGAAAATTCCTCATCAAGAAATCCCTGAGATGCCTCAAGGGATGCATTCCCCTCCACAAGGCTATTGGGAGCAACTCAACACCTCTTTAGGAGATTTGAGTTCTAACATGGAGCAACTAAAGATGGAGCACCAAGAGCACTCCATTATCCTCAATGAAATCAGAGAGGACCAAAAGGCCATGAGAGAGGAGCAACAAAAGCAAGGAAGAGACATAGAGGAGCTCAAGCACTCCATAGGATCTTCAAGAGGAAGAACTAGCCGCCGTCACTAAGGTGGACCCGTTCTTTAATTTCCTTGTTCTTATTTTTCTATTTTTCAGTATTTATGCTTTATGTTTTGTCTATGTTTTTGTCTTCATTACATAATCATTAGTGTCTAGTGTCTATGTCTTAAAGCTATGAATGTTCCATGAATCCTTCACCTTTCTTAAATGAAAAATGTTTTCTGAAAAAGAAAAAGAAGTACATGACTTTCGAATTCTATCTTGAAATTAGTTTAATTATCTTGATGTGGTGGCAATACTTTTTGTTGTATGAATGAATGCTTGAACAGTGCATATTTTTTATAGTGAAGTTTATGAATGTTAAAATTGTTGGCACTTGAAAGAATAATGAAAAAAGAGAAATGTTATTGATAATCTGAAAAATCATAAAATTGATTCTTGAAGAAAGAAAAACCAGTGAAAAACACAAAGCTTGCGAAAAAAAAGAAGGAAAAAGAAAAAGCAAGCAGAAAAAGCCAATAACCCTTTAAACTAAAGGGCAAGGGTAAAATGGATCCAAGGCTTTGAGCATTAATGGATAGGAGGGCCCAAAAGAATAAATTCCTGGCCTAAGCCGCTAAATCAAGCTGTCCCTAACCATGTGCTTGTGGCGTGAAGGTGTCAGGTGAAAAGCTTGAGACTGAGTGGTTAAAGTCGTGGTCCAAAGCAAAAAGAGTGTGCTTAAGAGCTCTGGGCACCTCTAACTGGGGACTCTAGCAAAGCTGAGTCACAATCTAAAAAGGTTCACCCAGTTATATGTCTATGGCATTTATGTATCCGGTGGTAATATTGGAAAACAAAATGCTTAGAGTCACGGCTAAGACTCATAAAGTAGTTGTGTTCAAGAATCAACATACTGAACTAGGAGAATCAATAACACTATCCAAGCTTCTGAAAACCGGATCGAACTGGCCGGTTCGACCGGTTTAACCGTGAACTGGCGATGCAAATGGTCCGGTCCTCCCTTAAAAACCGCAGTAGGAAGAACCGCTGGAAAACCGATGAATCGGCCAAAAACTGGCTGGTTGGGCCGGACCGGTGACCGGCCGGTTCTGCTAAACGACGCCGTTTTTATTGTATAAAAAAAAATAAAAAATTTCACCCGACCCGACCCGCTCATGGAGCACCCAACCCCCCCTTCTTCCCCCGACCCCCATTCATCTCACTCTCTCAGTCTCACAGTGAGTGAATCAGTGAACCCTAGCCGCCCAGTCACCCTCCATCGTCGCCGCGATCTCAGGTTGTCAGCACCACCGCCGTCGCCTGGTCCTCAGCCCCAGTAGCCCTCTATCGTCGCCTGGTTCCCTGCCCAGTAGCCCTCCATCTTCATCGTCTTCATCTTCTCAACACCAGTAGCCCTCTCATCGTCTTTATCGTCACGTGGTCCTCAACACCAGTAGCCCTCCATCGACCCCAGGTGAGTGACTCGTCCTCTGCTCATCTTCTTTGCTCTTTGCCTCTGCTCATCTTCTTTAGTATAAGAAACATGAAGAAACATGAACTTGATCCTCTGTGAACTTAGATTTCTATTTTTTTTTCTATGAACTTCCTCTGTGAACTTCGATTTCTATTCAATTTCTGTGAACTTCCTCTGTGAACTTCCTCTGTTTGTTGGTTAGTATAGGAAATAAATAATCTGAAAATTGAATTAATTCTGGTCTTCTAAATTATTGTATTCCAATTGTAATTTCTGTTTGTTGGTTAGTGTTATAGGGTTTTCTCTGTTTTAGTGGTTTCTCTGTTTTCAAACTTATTGTTACTCTATTTTAGTGTTTTCTAATTGCTCGTTGGCAGAGGCATTTTACTGGTTTACTAGTTGCTGATGGCTCCTAATTTTTTTGTTCAAATTTACTATTGTATTTGTATTATCTTATGCCATTTTTCACTTTTGGGAGGCTGGCCATTCGGCCATGCCTAGACTTTTTCTCTTATGTATTTTTTAACGGTGGAGTTTCTACACCTCATAGATTAAGGTGTGAAGCTCTGCTGTTCTTCATGAATTAATGCAGGTACTATTGTTTCTCTTTCAATTCACGCTTACTTCTTCTCCAAGATATACTCTCGTACTTAATTCAGCTAAGTCTGAATGAAGGGGTGACCCGTGACAATCACCCACTATCTTCGTTACTTGCTTAGCTAAGATCTGCGTGCCTGACAACCACAAGCGGTCTACATGATGTTCAACGTAGTCATTGGACGACAGTTAGAGTATAGTCTCTTGGGTCTCTAATCCACGGACCGAGTCCGTGAGGTTAGAACCTTCGTGGTAGAGGTTAGAACCAATTGGCAGCATTCTTGAGATCCGAAAAGTCTAAACCTTGTTCGTGGTATTCCGAGTACGATCTGGGAAGGGATGACTGTGACAAGCTTCAAACTTGCGAATGTTGGGCGCAGTGACAGTGTGCAAAAGGATAGAGAGATCCTATTCCGACGCTAGTGAGAACCGACAGATGATTAGCCGTGCGGTAGCTATACCTGGTATTTTTCATTCGAACGAGAAATCCGACAGTTGATTAGCCGTGAAGAAACCGTACCTGGTATTTTTCATCCGAGAGGATCATACAGCATGCCATGGAAGGGAGCACACATGATTGGAAGAAGACAATAGGAAAGCAGAGGTTTAGAAGCAACAAAGCATCTCCAAACCCTTATCTGAAATTCCCACCAATGAATTACATAAGTATGTTTATTTTATTTTATGTTTTATTTATTTTTTAATTATCAAAACCTCATAACCATTTGAATCCGCCTGACTAAGATTTACAGGATGACCATAGCTTGCTTCAAGTCGACAATCTCCGTCGGTTCGACCCTTACTCACGTAAGGTATTACTTGGACGACCCAGTGCACTTGCTGGTTAGTTGTGCAGAGTTGTAAAATGTGTGATCACAATTTCGTGCACCATTACGTTGCAAAACTTCAAGGAAACTACACATGTTTACATGCATGTTATCCATGTAATAATGCTTTTAATGCTACCAACTTATATTAATCACACATCTTAAATATTTAAGAGGTGAGGCTCAGTTACCTTGAGAGGAGAGAGTAGGGTGGTTAAGGGCTCAGGTTAGTGATTAACCTAGAGAGAGAGAGGGTGGTTCGGTTAAGAAGAGAGAGAAAGAGTGATTAAAATATGTGATGATGTATTAACTCTATAGTTTAATATATTTAGGTATCTCTATGTTAAAATTTCATATGATGATTGATAAACACATATTTTATGATGATTTTTTTATTGAAAACAGTGGAATTTATTAACTTATCTTGCACTTATTCCTTGAAAATGCATACTTTTGTGAATTTCTCCTAATTGTGCTTAATTATTAGGAGCATGCGTTTTATACCTTTAAATTGTCGAATTTAATTTTTTTATTCCATTTGATACCTTGATATGTTTCAGTGATTTAATGTTTATAAGGCAAGAATGACTTGGAAAGAGAGAAGAAAAGCATGCGAAAGTGGAGAATTAATGAAGGAATGAAATTGTAAAAATTTTCCAATCGTGCGTAGGCATGGACCACGTATACGCATCATTCTCAAATCATGCATGGTGCATACGCATCATTCTAGTCTCGTGCCTAACTTAAAATGACACATGAATTGCGATTTCTAACCCATTGTGGGCTCAATCCAGCTCATTTCTAAAGCATTTGAAGCAATGCTTGAAGGAGGATAAAAAAATAGTCTTATTTTTTAGTTTTTAGGATGTTTTAGTGAATTTTAGAGAGAAAAGATCCAATTTATCTCTAGAATTATTAGGGTTTCTTGTTAATTTTTCTCGAGTTTTAGTTTCTAATCTTGTTTTAGTTTAATTTTGTTTACATTTTCTTGTTCTATTATCTTAGTTTACTAGAATTCTCTTGTTAGTTAATCTTGTTTTTATTGGCATTAATCTTTTACTAATTCAATTAGTAAGTTGGTTAGGACTTATGTATTAGGATTAATTATGCCCACTTAATTTTTTTCAATGTGTAGAGGTTGACAATGTGGGATTAACTCTTCATAATTATCATGTTTGTGGTCAATGACAATGACAGTGATCATTGACTCTCGACCCTTGCCAATATCTTAGTTTAATTTCTTAAATGCTTCTTTAATTTCTTGCTATTTACACCTCTTGTTTATTATGCTCAAAACTTCGATTTTTGCATAGCAAATGATTGAACACTCGATTGTGATTCCAAGGGAGAACGACCTGGGATTAAACTCCCGGTTATTTATTTTAATTTGTGACATTTTTACTAAACTTTGAAGAGCATTTAATTTTGGTTTAGAGCTACAATGAATCTTGAGCTTTTAACTTGTGAATTTCGAAACTAACATTTAGCGCCGGTTCAAGTTTTTGATGCTGTTTCCGGGGATGCACAATGTATGATTTTTATTGGCTATTATGAATATGTGAATAGTGTGAATAGCTTGCTTTTTGCTTGTTTTCTTGTCTTTACTAGTATTTAGGGGTTTGACTTTTTTTCTTGATATTTTTTATTTCTATTTGCTTTGATACGAATCCTAATCTTAATGGTTTTAAGTTGTATGGTGGTGAATATGTTGTAGGAATGAGTGACTTTAATGGTGGTTCATACTACGAGACAGAAAATCACTTGAGGGAGGAACTGCATTCATATGGACAATCTTCATGGCATCAACACTCTCCTACTACTATGATCACACTTCATCCCATGGTGTATACCAATCTAATGGATATGGCACTACAAGAAAATCATCCATTCAGCTACTCTTGAAAGTTGTAGCTAAAAATGAAAAAATATATGCCTTTGGCTAAGGCAATATTTTTTTCGCTTTAGAGACGTTTTAGTGGGGAATGCCTATTCAGTTGTTGCCTATTCTCAAAGGCTATGCTTTTCTATATCAAAAGTTATGCTTTAGGCATTCAAGAATAGGCTGCACTTTACAAGAATTAAAAAGAATAGGCTACACTTATTTTTGCTACTACATCACTTTAGAAATGTAGTAACATTGTATACTTATAGCTACTCTATATAAGCATAGCCTTAGGTCCGTCACTTTCTTTATTTTTATTTTGTGTTTGTGTGTGTTTATAATATTCTAATAATTATATATATAGATAAAATTATTTTCTTGGTTGTGATTTTTGATTTAAGGTGTTGGTTCTATTCTTATCTTTTGTTATGAATTGAATATGTTTGTCTTTGGTGAGATTGTGCTTGAGGTTACTTGTAGGAGGAAGAACAGAGATTTTTGCATCCTAATTGAAATATCAATCTTCCTGGATATGTAAGTGATACTAGATAATAACTCAAGAGCAGAAGAAAAATGGACTGTTTATTTTTTATTCGTGGACAATATCCTCTTATTTATTTTTTATTCTGGTGATGTAACACCCTACCACACAGATCCTTACGCTTAAGTCGTAAAACAGAGGTGGTGTGATATTACGACTTCGAAAATAAAATATAATACGTTTAATAATTGAAAGGATATAGTATTCTAGGAGCCTTGAAGAATAGGTAAAGCAAAATTGCAAAATTAAAAATGCAACGCTCAAAAATAAGGATTAAGAAAGCTAAAGTTCACTAACATATTGTACAAGAGATAAGAGCAGAGGATCAAGGGTACAAAATAACAAGCTCCTAACTTATCCTGCGAAGCTAAGGCTAGCCGGAGGATATTTACATGCATACATACATATATACATGTCCCAAAATGCCCAAAATACAGAGATAAAACCGTAGCTCTCCTTAGCCTCTAAGAGGAAACAAAATAAACAAGATATGCGGAGAGAAAATTAAGTACATATATATACAAAACTGTGCATAAAAATAAAACCCAAAGACTACTCTGCTTCAGAAGTCCAGACGCCTAGCGAGGAGCCTCTCCGCCTGAATTTGAAAATAACAACACAGTATGGGGTGAGAACCGGAGGTTTTCAGCATGGTAAAGGTGCCATGCACATAATATATGGTTCTGGGAATGCAATAGGCAATCCTAGAATGTCGACACTCAGATTATAAAGCTTAAAATTACTAAACAGAAACCAACAAAGGGGTAGGTGTCTAGGGAATTCTAAACTCAACTTAAACTTTATCTTAACACCCAACCTGTCCACCTTTCCTCCGTTCCTTCATTTCTAGTGAGTTCACAAATACAGACAAACAGGCAATTGCAAGCACAGGTAGGAGACAAGTAGTGCAAGTAACAATTATCACAATTATCAAAATATATTCAGTTAGGCAATCCCAAATAAGAAATAGCAAACAAACAAACAAAATGTGCATGATAAATGTATATCCTACTGGCCGTGAGCTCACACCTCAGTTACTTTGCCAGAACCCACCACATCTGGTAGCTAACCTAGACATTGGTCTCTAGGTTGTGCATCTCTAGGAGAATCATAAACAAAGGAGAGTGCCTTTTCACATTGAAGGAGTGTACCTTTCCACCTTCTCTTGGAGGATATACGAAGGATAGTGCCTTTCCAAATCGAAGGAGTGTGCCTTTCCACCTTACAATCAAAGAAGAATGTGGGAGAAATAATACGAAGGAGTGTGCTGAAAAGCGGATAAAAGCCAGTCAAGAATTACCAAAAGTATTTTTGCAAATCAACGCTGCAAGTGCAGTCTTAACTGCCGAGATTTCCACTATCAAATTTAAAATGTGTCAAATGAAATAAATAATCAGGAGTAAAATCCCGGGTCGTAAATTATTGATTGTAATTTTCCTAGAGATTTTTTAAGTTGAGAACAAGAAAAATAAATAACTAGAAATTATAGCAATAAATAATTAGCAAGAGTTGTAAAATAATCAATATAAAAAGCCTTGGTTAGGAATGAGAATTGGAAATTCTATCCTTATTGTCTTTTCCAAGTGTGATGGTAAAAGCTCATTGCTCTCATTTAGTTATCCTCTAACAAGTGCAGGAAAGTCAAGTGAAACAATCAACCTTAGCTCACAAGTCCTAGTCACTTCATAGAGAAGAACTAGAGTTGGTGAGTTTCATGCTAATTAGCAATTTTCAATTACAGATCAACACTTGAGTATAACAATTCAAGTGGTTCCAATCACTCAACCCCAACCAAGCAAGGAAATCTACTCCATGATCATGGGTGACATTTCCTCAAACACTTGGTGGATGAAAATAGAAAACATGATAACAAATGATGAAATAACTCAATTCAAATTACCACACAGAATAACCAATGAGAGCAAAATAAGTAATAACGATAGATATAAAAATTCTCAATGCATTAACAAAATCCAAAGATAACAAGATCCAAACATGAATTCAAAATAATCAAATGGAAAAGAGTAATAGAGAAGAAAACTATAAGGGAAATAACTCCAATTGAAGGTAACTACAACTTCTCTCAAGATCCAATTGCAAGTAAAACTAAGAAAAACCAAAAACCCTAGAGATAAGTGGGAGCTTCTCACAGTAGAATTCAAAACTAAAAAACTAAGCTAAAATATAAAGTGTCTTCAGTCTCAGCTGCATCCCCGCCTATAGTCTGCATTTTCGGGCTTGAAATTGGGTCCAAGTCAGCCCAGAAATCGCCCCTAGCGAGCTCTGATAATTGCAGCACATGACGCTCATCACGCGTACGCGTCGGTGGCTCTGCACAGGGTCATGCGTAAGCGTTAGTCGCGCGTACATGTCATTGGTCGATGCTCCTGGTCACGCGTACGCATCAATCACGTGTAAGAATCACTGGGAAACTGGCTTGATGACGGGTACGCTTTAGCCATGCGTGCGCGTCACTCCCAGCTTCTCAAATCTTCAAATTTTTGTGTTCCTTCCACTTTAGCATGCCTCCTCTTCATCCTCTATACCATTCCTGCACTATAAATCCTGTAATCACTTAACACACATATCACGACATCGAATGATAATAACAGAGGATTAAAAATTAGTGATTTAAAGGCCTAGGAAGCATATAGCCAAATCGCATCCTCATCCGCATCATACCGCCTAGTAGTTGAACAAGACGTTTGAAAGTCTCTAAGATGCTTGATGGGTTCTTAAGCGAGTAAACAATGGAATTTAGGAAGTAAATTAATCAACGTGGTCCTGAGCTCAAAATCGGCATTCAAGTTTTGATGACGCGCTTGAAATGGTTGAAGAGTGAAATCCGGAGCTCCTGCCTCCTTGAGAGTGATTCTTCTAGGAGCGGCCATAGTATCGGCACCTAAATCAATAGAAAAGACGTTAATAGATTTAGTAGGAGAGGAGTTAGCTTCTAACTCAAATGACGATTGAAATTAAACCTCGGGCGAGATTCGTGAATTGGGAGAAACTAATTCACCACCCTCGGAGGCTAACCGACGCCGAGCTTACCTAATATGTGAAATGGTTTTTTCAATTTCAGGATCAAATGGCACTAAGCTCGGATCCGGTAATGAACGTGTCATTCAATAAAAGAAACATAAAACACATGGCAACAAAATATATTAAGCAAAATAAATAATAACTACTACTAATAACCAAAAAGAACACAAGTAAAAGATGCAATTATGCAAATATAAAAATAATTACACTAACCAATAACTTAGCATACATATGCAACTCCCCGGCAACGGCGCCAAAAATTGATAAGCGAATAAATGCCGGTCAAGAATTACCAAAAGTATTTTTCCAAATCAACGTTGCAAGTACAGTCTTAACCGACGAGATTTTCACTATCAAATTTAAAATGTGTCACAAATGAAATAAATAACCGGGAGTAAAATCCCTGGTTGTTTCTTTAGGAGTTGACACAAGATGCAAATTATTTATTGTAATTTTCCTAGAGAATTTTGAAGTTGAGAACAAGAAAAATAAATAAATAGAAATTATAGCAGTACATAATTAGTAAGATTTGTAAAATAATCAATATTAAAAGCCTTGGTTAGGAATGAGAATTGGAAATTCTATCCTTATTGTCTTTCCCAAGTGTAATGGTAAAAGCTCATTGCTCTCACTTAGTTATCCTCTAACAAGTGAAGGAAAGTCAAGTGAAACAATAAACCTTAGCTCACAAGTCCTAGTCACTTCATAGAGAAGAACTAGAGTTGGTGAGTTTTTAAATCTAATTAGCAATTTCAAATTACAGATCAACACTTGAGTATAACAATTCAAGTGGCTCCAATCACTCAACCCCAACCAAACAAGGAAATCTACTCCATGATCATAGGTGACATTTTCTCAAACACTTGTCGAGCAAAAATAAAAGACATGATAACAAATGATGAAACAACTCAATTCAAATTACCACATAGAATAACCAACGAGAGCAAAACAAGTAATAACAATAGATATAAAAATTCTCAATGCATTAACAAAATCCAAAGATAACAAGATCCAAACATGAATTTAAAATAATCAAATGGAAAAGAGTAATAGAGAAGAAAACTATAAGGGAAATGAATCCAATTGAAGGTAACCACAGCTTCTTTCAATATCTAATTGCAAGTAAAAATAAGAAAAACCAAAAATCCTAGAGAGAAGTGGGAGCTTCTCTCACTAGAATTCAAAACTAAAAAACTAAGATAAAGTTTAACGTGTCTTGAGTCTCAGCTGCATCCCCTCCTCTAGTCTGCATTTTCGAGCCTGAAACTGGGTCCAAATCAGCCCAAAAATTGCCCCCAGTGAGTTCTGATAATTGCAGCACGTGACGCTCATCACGCGTACGCGTCAGCCACGCGTATACGTTGATGGCTCTGCACAGGGTCACACATATGCGTCAGTCGTGCGTACGCATCGGTGGTCGACGCTCCTGGTCACATGTATGTATTAGTCACGCGTATGCGTTGTAACGGCCTAGCCCCGAAGAAACGGCGCTTTTTCGGGATCAAACGGATTTTTTACAGAATTTTTAGGAATTTCTATGCATATAAGCACCTCCACTGCACACGTGCTGCGTCATCAAGCTGCTGAGTCAGCAGCTTGATTGCACAGGACACCTCTCCTAATCTAAGTAGGCACGTCACAAGGAGTTGCATTTTTAAGCCACTTCGGGCCCGAATTTCAAAATTCTGATTTCCGTGGTTAGTCTCTATGTGACGAGTCGGTCACGAATTTCGAGAGAAAAATTATATTAATATAATATTCATATATTATTATTTTATTCAGAATATTATATTATTGTCTTCTCTACTGTGATTAATGTTGATCTATGTTTAGTAATATAATAACTGAGCTTGAAATCTACCGGTAACGGATAATACCGGCATTCTTAGATGAACTTAGCACTGCTAATGCTTCATCATATATCTTTTATTCTTATGATTATCCAGTTACTAGTGTCATTTACACTAAGTAACTTAATGTTTATCCATTAGTAGTGTAATTACTTAAGTTCTAATACATCTAGCTTTAGTAATTATCCTTTTCTGAGATATTTTGACAAGTAACTTTTGGATAATCATCATCCAAAAGCCACGGCCTCCCTAGGACAGCTTGGCTATCATTTTTGTTCTTGGAAAAGCTTAGAAAACCATGAAAGAAAATCATGAAGCTTCCATGAACACCTGAGCTACTTTCTCCGTTCTTTCTCAAACCGAAACCCCTATCAAAAATCTACTCTTACCAAAGTGTTCACCGCTTCCTCCTCTTCATTTCTATGTCACTTTTCATGGAGTAAATTAAGGTATGAAGGCTGCTCCTCCTCCTTGAAGATTCGGCCATGGTGGTTCCTTAAGTTAATGATGTTTTCTTCATGTTCTTTCTTAGGATCTCTTATTCAATCACCAAAAGCTCCAAGAAAATGTGATTTCTAGTTACCTTAAGGTGAGGAAAACCTTCTTTTCATCATCATGAAGCTTCAGCCTTCATGGTTCATAAGATTCTAAAGTTGTTTTTGATGTTAAAATAGGCGTAAAAGTGCTCCTGGAAGCTTGTTTTTAGTGCAATCTCGGACAGCAGCAAAGGAGGTAAGGTTTGGTAAATTAATCAATGATTGGCTGTGTTTTTGAAGTGTTAAACCAGATCTTGTTGCTTGAGATTTGATTTTGGGTGTATGTGTGAGGGTTTGATCATGGAAACTTATTGTTTAATGCTTGAAAATCATGTTTATGATGGTTTTGAAGTGGCTGTTGGTGCTGCTGGAAAACGTGACATTCCAGCCATGAAAATCATGATTTTTGATGCTTATTTGATGTGTATTTGATTGCTGAAAAGTTTCTCTTTGGTTTGATAAAAATCGGGTTCAAATCGGTTTCCGAAAAGATTGAAAAACTAGCTGAAAATCAAGCAGAAATCTGATGAACTTTTGGAAAAAAAAATGTTTTTGGTTTTTGGAAGAACATGAAAACGTGTATTCAATGATTTTTGGGGTCAAAATGCAATTATTAAAAAGTTTGGAGTTGAAAATTAATTAATCAAAAGTTGAGGGGCTAAAGTGCAAATATTAAAAGTTATAGGGGTCAAAGTGCAATTTCCAAGAAGTCCGGGGGTCAAAATGTAATTTTTGAAAGTTAAATAAAATATTATTATTTTAATAATAAAATATTAATATATTATTTTATTAATAATATTATTTTAATAATAATATTATTTTATTCATAATAATAAAATATTGATAAAAAGACAGTTTTCCCTGAAAGCCTCAGGAAGGCAGATTTGAGTCCAGAATTCTCTAATTTCCTTTACTAAACACCTAAGAAGAGGTATAAGAGAAGATATATAGGTATAAGAAGTAAAGAAACAAGATTTTGAAACCTGTGTTTAAGTTAAAAAGAAAAGGAGTTAAAAGTGATATAGCTGTGTACCTGACCTTACAGAGTAAACAGAGAATTGTAAAATGAGCTTTCTGTGATGTTCTAATGCTTGATTTATGATGATTGCTAAGTGATGGAGAGTATGGTTATATGTGAATTATAAGCCTTCGGGCAATGCTTGTGAATGTTGTTCAGGGACGCCCGTATTGTGATGTTGCTTCCCAGACAGGCTGCGGTAGAGTAGTACCAGCCCTGCAAGCTGAATGCTTGGTAGAGGCCTGAATCACATACCTGCGGTATATTGAGATTTGAGCAAATACCAGCCCTGCAAGTTGAGAGTACTTGGTAGAGGGTATGCGGTACTTAATCTGGGATTAAGTTCTGGGAAGGCCTTATCTGACCTGAAGGGTCGGATTGCGTCGGGTGCGGGTCGAAACCGACAAATGAGCTTATTACCTGCAGTAGGGACAGACATGCATCATACTTGTTTGTACATTATTTATTGCTTATCTTCTTGTGTTCTTTTTCTATTCCTTGTTTGTTTGAGCATAACTGTGTGATTGCATAATAATGTGTGAATGTGCATTTATTTCCTATTTTCTCTCCTGTTCATGTGTTAGTTTGTGTTGCTGTTATGTACATATTACTCTACATTTATTTATACTTCTATGACCACGGACATTATAAATGATCTTAACTGTAAACCCCGACCTTACTAAGAACTCCCCAGTTCTTACCCCTTACACCTCTACAGATGGACACGGGAGTCCTATTCTACGATATTGATCCACCGTATATCCACGAGGACCCGGTGCGTGGTGAGTATTACATCTACTGTGTGGTACCTCGTATCCGTAATTATGTAGTTCGTGGTAGACCTTTCCAGTACCCTATTAGGATAGCATATTTTAATCCTGATGCACCCTATGACTTTCCTTTATCTTGGTTACACCCCGGCGGACCTGGGATACCTCATCCTGAGGAGCAGATGCCACCTCCACCTGACTATCCTCCTCCACCTGAACCTCCTCTACCTGATGAGCCTATACCTGCCCAGCTTATCCATGAGGCACCTCCTGCACTTTTTGTCCTTGATGAGTGGGGTGTTCCTGTGTTGCCACCCGAGCTTGATCCTTTACTTGAGCCGATCGAGCCTCCTGTCTTTGATGAGCAGCATGGACATGAGTATGATCAGATCATGGAGGCGCCACCTCCTTCTCCAGACTATATTTTGTTTGGTAGCTATCCTTTTATGGTTCCTGTAGCCAGCAGTGGTTCCTCTGCTATCACTTCGGCAGAAGAAGAGGACGAGGAAGAAGAAGATCCAGAGGAAGATCCTAACTTCATAGTTATCTCCTCTGACAGCGATGACGATGAGCCAGGCGAGGCACCAGTAGGCGAGCATCACCATTCGCCCGGTGATTTTCCGTGAGGTACTCTGGACCAGGATTGAGGAGACTTTTTGAGACGCCTAGTCTAACTTCAGTACATTAGAGTGTCTCCCTCACTTTTGTTAGCATGATTAAAGGGAATAGGCATATCATAGAGTTAGGCTAGCCTGGGTGCCAACTTAGGGGCTTTTGGTCAGGCCAGGCCCTGGGGCGTCTTATGTACATATATGTATATACTATATGAGTCACTGACTTAGGGGTGTTGTACTATAGCTCTATGCTTATATAACTGAGCCACTTCTGTAATATGATGTATATTATAGTGTGTTGTTCCATATTCTGTTATCATTTGTCTTATGTATGTGAACGTTTAATTATCCCTTGATATATGGAAGGTATGCGACTTTAAATTATTCTTGTTAAAAACAATTACTTGTAAAATTCGCGGGGTTTTAACAACGTATAGGCTTATATTTATTAATTAATAATATGAAAAGGAAAAACAAGTTGGTAACATTCGATTTCTAGTATGATCTAGACATGCTAGAAGTTGGGTCGTTACATGCGTCGCTGGAAAACTGGCTTGATCACGTGTACGCTTCAACCACGCTCGCGTGTCGCTTCCAGGTTCTCAAATCTTCAAATTCTTGTGTTCCTTCCACTTTAGCATGCCTCCTCTTCATCCTCTATACCATTCCTACTCTATAAATCCTGTAATCACTTAACATACATATCAGGGCATCGAATGGTAATAACAGAGATTAAAAATTAGTGATTTGAAGGCCTAGGAAGCATGTTTTCAATTATAGCACAAAATTAGGAAGGAAACTTAAAAACATGCAATTTACATGAATAAGTGTGAGAATAGTTGACAAAACCCACTCAATTCAGTCCAAAATTTATCATAAAATAGTGTTTTATCAAATCTCCCCACACTTAAACATTAGCATGTCCTCATGCTAAGCTCAAGGGAAACAAAAGAGTGAAGGGAAAATGGTGAGACTTATGCAATCCAACTTATCTATATGAATGCAACTACATGCTAAATGCTTCTACCCACTTGGTTAAAATTAAACAAATTCTCTAAGAACAAACATAAACTGGGTTTCACTAATTCAAATCTCAAAATAAAGAACAAGTAGTGATACGTGTTTCAAATGTTCGTAATATGAAGAGTTCATGTGTTACTTAGAAGATATTAGTTTACATTTTTTAGAATATTTTAATTTAATGTATTTTGATTTTGTTTATTTTATTACTAGATTGGGCCTTATGTTTATGGGCTTTAGGGTTTTTCTTTGTTTTAACCTAATAAAAGGTTATAAATACCTCCTTAGCTATTGTAGTCGTAGCATAGAATTATTTAAAGGTTTTAAAACTCCTTTTTGGTTTCGTGATGAAACCATGGTGTAGATAATTGAGGTTGAGGAGTCTCTCTCTTGTTGCATCGGGGAATTGGGCAGAAGGTTGAGGAGTCCCTTCGAATCAATTTCCAAACTATGGCGTTGACAAGTTAGGTTGAGGAGTCCCTTTCTTGTTGCGTCAAGAAATTGGGTAGAAAGTAGAGTGATTCTCTTTGTACTCAATTTCAATCTATCATTTTTTGTTCTATTACAATTTCAATGTATCTTTTTTTATTCAGTTTGAATCATTGTCTTCTTGTTTATCTTTAATTTCATATCAAGTAGACTTGCAAGAAGAAAGCTCATGAAAGCCGGGAACAAAGAATCGAGCATCGAACCCTTACCGGAAGTGTATACACTCTAATCACTCTAGTGTTTGAGGGTCGATTCTCTCGGTTCTCTACTAATCTTGCTTTCTAAGGCTTGCTGTTCTTCTACCAATCAACACAAATTTAATGCACGGATACACATATCAAGAGGTCTTTTCAAGTGTTGTAACGGGGTTAGGGTCAAGGTAGGAATGTATTTGGTTAAGTGGACTAAAATCCGAATTCTTGATTAACCTAAACTTCCCACCTAACCTAAGATATTCCATGTCACTACAATGCAAAACATACTACCCATTGACTGTTTTTACACAAATTCATGCACCTTTATATCTTTTGAGTACAAATCATATGCATGGATTCAATTATTTACCTTGGGGCATTTTGTCCCCGTTTTATTGCTTTCTCTTTTTCTCTTCTTTTTTTCTTTCTTTTTTTTTCATGGAAATGTGCATATGTGGTACGGAATATACATATATACACAAGGAGTTAATGCATATGATTAAAGTGTTAGATGCATGAACAACTGCCCAAACTACTTTCACATTTTCATATAAGAATATAAAATACCCAATTCCCTAACTAAGTATTCCCCAACCCAATTTCCCCACACTTAATTCATGTGTACTCTCACTAGTCTAAGCTAACCAAGGATTCAAATTAGGGACATGTATTGTTTTCTGCTTAGAGTTAATGATGTGCTAAAATAAAGAACACATGGGGTACAATAGGCTCAACATTGGGTTGTAAAGGGTAATGAAAGGGTAAGGCCATATGGGTATGTGAGCTATAGTGAAACAAGGACATCAATCACGTAAGTGCATACATACATCAAACCATGGAAATATAGAATCAAACAAGACAAAGATCACAATTTTAGAGAGAACAACACACACCAAAATAAAACATTGGTTGATAAGATGAAACTAACCAAATAGGTTCAAAATCTCACTGGTTTTGTGTGTTGGAGCTCTAAAACGATGTTCCAAATTAAATTTCATCAGGCAAGTTCAACAAAATTTTAATTCAAATTAGTGAAATACCCTAAAACAGTTTCTTGGAAAAGAAATTATCACTTCAACCAAGTAGTACTTAAATGCAAGTAACTAACTACACATGTAAGTTATCCTATCTAACAAATGAAAATTAAAATATTGGTGTTGAGAGAGAAGAGAGTTGTTACCCTCGAGAGTCAGTTACCGACCTCCTCCACAATTAAAGCTTGGCACGGTCCTCTGTGCCATCAGTGATAAACAAAGTGGGGTTAGAATCATCACTTCCACTATCCAACTCATCATTGCTTTCCATGCTGTGGTATGAAGTGGATTCCGGAGTGTTGGGCTCTTTCGGAGGTGGGTGAGTACAACCAATGAGCTCCTTCAAGTAGTTGTAGTGGCGCTTGTTGCGGCGCTCAATTTTGCTCAATCCGCCAGCCTTGTCGGTCTACCTTCTCAAGGATCTCAAGTAGCAACTGGTGGGTGGATGGTGGTGGTGCATGTGGTGTTGATGATGGTGGAGCGGAGGATGAAGGAGCTTCGAAAGACGGGTCTTCATTCCGGCTCATGGGTGGTGCTGGGGGCCAAATATATTTCCCATTTGAGACATATTCATCATCCCTAGGAATCATGGTCTTCATATCCCTGCCTGATAGGAAACTCCCGCTGCAGACACCAAGTCCATAACCAATGCGGAAAAAGGTAGGTTGCCCACTATTTGCACTCGACCCATAGCTTGTCAGTGGAGTCGTGGCAAGTTGAGAGGTTTCTCTGTGAGGATGCACCAGACAAGAATGGCCATGTAGGCAGTAAAAGTGGACTCATGAGTACTTGGCAATATATAGTGGGATATGATCTGTGCCCATACTTGAGCCTCCATAGTGAGCACTTGGGAGGAGATGCACTTGGGTCGAGTCCGGTATTGCCCATAGATCCACTTGCTTCCGGGTTGGAAGATGAATCTAAGGACGAGGTTCCAGTCAAAATCAAATGTCTTGCGCTCAAGCTGTGCCTCTTGATACGCATCCATCCCACCCGGACTTAGTAAAACATCAAGTACTCGCTGAATAGCATCTTCTGAGATAGAGACTTGCTTTTGGCGCATAAAGACTGACTGAAAGGTAGGCGAGTGATAATTAGTGTAGAATTCAACTACCTTAGAGAGATTAGCTTCTCGTGGCCTCCTGTTTAAGAATCCCACTTTCTTCTTTCAATTTGGGGAACCACAAATTACATGAAATGTTCTTGAAGAATTAGGAGATGCTCATTGTGGTAGTTTCTCTCTACCAAGACGGAGAACATCCGTTTACAATAGCAGTTAGTGAATCATGCGGTGTCCCTTGAAGGAAATTCTTTCTTGGCTTCATCAACTCGGATGGTCCTCTTCACCCACTTAGTAGGTGGCTTGACCTTTGAGAAGGTTTGCACCTTAGCTGGTGCTCTTTTGGTTCCCTTCTTCGCTGGTGTCTTGTTACAAGCCTTCTCTTTTCTCTCTTGATGGCCATCCTGAAAAAGGAAGAAAAAGAAGGAATATTAAACACAGAGAGATAAACACCGGAAGTAGGAAGGTGCAAGTGAGAATGAATGCCAAAGAAAAGGAAAATGTCTTAAATACATGGTAGCTACAATATGCAAGTAAGACATCCATTAAAATCACGAAGGCATGTTACTAACACTAGATGCAAGAGGGATAAAAGTATGCAAGTATAAAGCATGAGAAGAATACCTCAAGCATCAATATCAAAAATTGTAATCACATGTAAAGAAAGCACAAAATAATGAGAATTTTTATGATGAAAATTAATGGAAACCAAGCTCAATGCACATGTATTGCAAGTGTTGTGAAAAAGAAGCAATAAGTTGCAAGAATAAGATAGAAAATAAATCAAAAAATCATTAGTTCTATTTCACAAACACATGGTGTGCATATTATAAACAAGAAGTAAGTTGAGCAATCCAAGTATGTAGTAGACCCAAAATAGAATGTCAATTGTCAAACCAATACCACATAACTCAAACAAGCTAGGAAATATTAAAATAATCCACAAATTCACAAAGTATTCAAGATGAAATTCCAACACCTATAATAAAAATGCAAAGAAAGAAAAGAATTAAAAGGAAATTACAAATATCAAAACCAACATGTAATTAAGAACAATTAAAATAATGGAATGCAATGAACAGAAGAAGAATGAAAGAGTAGAAGAATGTAAGAAAAGAAACCTTGAAAAGAGGATGAAAAGAAGAAATTAAATGTAAGTAAGAGGAAGAGAAAAGGTGTGAGAAGGGAAGAGAAAAAAAAGGGAAGGTGAGGCTGCCAGAGATGGTGGTTGCCAATGGTGGTCTGCCAGTGGTAGTGGAGAGGGGAGGGAAGAAGAAATAAGTAAGAAAGTAAGAAGAAGAAAGAAGAAGGATTGGAATTAGGATTTAGAAGGGGAGAGGAGAGTGGCGTGAATCAGGGACACACTGATTTAACTGATTCGGCGCTATGACGGGTGCACGTCGTCCATGCGTACGCGTGGAAGGCCCAGAAGTGAAGGTGACAGAGGAGTGCCGGTCACGTGTACGTGTGATAAGTTTTCATGCTAGATGCACGATACTGGCAGCATTCCATTACAACTCTCTGGTTTTTGTACCAGGCAAGGCTGCACAAAAATATGATGCGTGCGCGTCGTCCACGCATACACATGGGTAACTAGAAAACACAGTGACGCGTAAGCATCGGTCACGCGTACACGTGACTACTTTTCGTGCTAAACGTACAAAACTGGCACAACTCCGGTGCAACTCTTTGGTTTTTGTACCAGGGATCGCAGCATTGACATACGACGTGTGCGCGTCGCTCACACATACGCATGGAAAGGTGAAATTGCTGGGTGACACAGATGCATCAGTGAGGCGTACGCGTGGGGTGGTTTGTGCGCTTGGTACCCCACCCGCACAATTCCAGCGCAATTGTCTATTTTTTGTACCAGAGAGCTCCTGCATCACTATGACGCGTGCGCGTCGGGGACGCGTACGCGTGAGCGCTCTTTTTTTTATATAAAAATAACTCAGAATAAAGGTAAACAAGCATATTTGATATTTAACACTGATACCCAACAAAACAGAGATAAGAAAATAAAAATAGAACTAATAAAAAGGATGGTCATACCATGGTTGGTTGCCTCCCACCTAGCATTTTTCTTTAACGTCCTTAAGTTGGACGATCCATAAGCTCAGTGCTCTTCCTTGGCTGGGTCCTTCAAAAGGAAGATCTCCAGCTCCTTATTGTTCTTCACTTTTGCACCATGATAAAGCTTTAAACGGTGGCCATTAACCTTGAAGAAGGTAGTGCTTGAGGGGTGACTTAAGTGGACAACTCTATAAGGTTCAACCTTCTCCACCACGTAGAGTCCTTCCCACCTTGACCTTAGTTTGCCCGGCATTATTCTCAACCTCAAGTTGTAGAGAAGGACTTGATCCCCAACTCTAAACTCTCTTCTCTTGATGTTCTGATCATGTACCGCCTTCACCTTTTCTTTGTAGAGTCTTGAGTTTTCATACGCTTCAAGCCAAATGCACTCCAATTCCTCTAGTTGTAATTTTCTTTCAATTCCGGCTCCTCCTAATCCTGAGTTGCATTCCTTCACAGCCCAATAAGCCTTGTGTTCCACCTCTACTGGAAGGTGACAAGCCTTTCTGTAGACTAGGCAGAACGAACTCATGCCAATCGATGTCTTGTAAGCTGTCCGATAAGCCCATAGCGCATCTCCAAGCCCTGAGCTCCAATCCCTTCTATGAGGTTTAACAATCTTCTCGAGTATGCGCTTGATCTCTCTATTAGACACCCCAGCCTAGCCATTTGTTTGGGGATGATAAGCCGTTGCCATATTGTGAATGATGCCAAGTTTCTTCATCAAACCTGTCATTCTTTTGTTACAAAAATGAGAGCCTTGATCACTAACGATTGCTCGTGGTGATCCAAAGTGGCAAATAATATTATTCCTAACAAAAGAGACAACCACGTTAGTATCATCAGTACGGATAGGAATTGCTTCCACCCATTTAGAAACATAATCAACAGCTAAAAGAATATGTAAGAAACCATTCGAGTTTGGAAATGGACCCACAAAGTCAATAACCCAAACATAAAAAATTTCACAAAACAACATGAGTTGCTGGGGCATCTCATCCCTCTTGGATATGTTTCCAAACCTTTGGCATTAGTGGTAAGAATTACAGAAAAGATTGGCATCCTTAAAGAGTGTGGGCCACCAAAATCCGCAGTCTAAAATTTTTCTTGCAGTTCTTTGAGGGCCAAAGTGGCCACCACTTTCAGAAGAGTGGCATGCCTCTAAGATAGAATGGATTTCGGATTCTGGAACACACCTTCTAATTATTTGGTCAGCGCGACATCTCCATAAATATGAGTCATCCCATATGTAATACTTGGACTCGCTCTTGAGCTTGTCCTTTTGATGTTTAGAAAAATTTGAAGGTGTGACTGACCAAATAATTAGCAATGGGTGCATACCAAGAGACCACCTCGGATATTGCTTGCAAGCTATCAAGTGGAAATGCATCATTGATAAGAGTGGAGTAACTTTTAGTGTGTTCTAGGTGACTCAAGGGGTCCGCCACTAAATTTTGGGAACCACTCCTATCTTTGATATCTAAATCAAATTCTTGCAATAACAATATCCAATGGATTAACCTTGGCTTTGACACTTTCTTAGCTAGCAAGTATTTCAAGGCCACATGGTTTGAATATACTAACACTTTGGTTCCAAGTAAATAGGTCCGGAATTTATCCAAGGCAAAAATAATTGCTAAAAGTTCTTTTTCAGTGGTAGTATAGTTAGACTGGGCATCATCTAAAGTTTTAGAAGCATAAGCTATAATATAGGGATCCTTACCTTCGCGTTGAGCCAGCCAACGCCACTCCTACTGCATAGTTAAATGCGTCGCACATTATCTCGAATGGCCTACTCCAGTCAGGTCCTCTCACAATAGGAGCTTGGGTTAAGGCAATCTTCAGCTTGTCAAATGCTTCTATGCAGTCTTCACTCAAGTCAAACTCTACGTCCTTTTGCAGCAGACGGGAAAGGGGTAGTGCAACCTTACTGAAGTCCTTGATAATATGCTAATAGAAACCTGTATGACCAAGAATGGAATTACCTCATAGAAGAGGGGTAAGGTAAACCAAAAATAATATCAACCTTTGCAGGATCAACAGATATACCAGTATTAGAAACAACATGACCTAGAACAATACCTTGTGTTACCATAAAGTGACACTTTTCAAAATTAAGTACAATGTTTGAACTAGCACATCTTTCTAATACTCTAGCAAGATTATCCAAACAAAGGTCAAAGGAATCACCATAAACACTAAAATCATCCATAAATACTTCGATACAGTGCTCAAGAAGATTCGAAAAGATACTCATCATGCACCTTTTGAACGTAGCCGGTGCATTACATAAACCAAAAGGTATTCTTTTATATGCATACGTTCCAAAGGAACATGTAAAAGTAGTTTTCTCTTGGTCTTCTGGAGCAATATGGATCTGAAAATAACCAGTATAGCCATCTAAAAAAAATAATGTGATTTACCTGACAGGCGATCAAGCATTTGATCGATGAAAGGTAGTGGATAGTGATCCTTGCGAGTGGCCAAGTTCAAGCACCTGTAGTCGATGCACAATCTCCATGAATTATGCACCCTTGTGGCCATGAGTTCCCCAAGCTCATTCTTCACTATGGTGACGTCGGACTTCTTCGGAACCACTTGTACTGGACTAACCCACTCACTATCCGATATTGGATAGATAATGTCAGCTTCAAGCAGTCGTGTCACTTTCTTCTTCACAACTTCTAGAATTGTGGGGTTCAATCACTGTTGAGGTTGACGGATAGGCTTGGCTCCCTCCTCTAGAAAAATGTGATGCTCACAAACTTGAGGGCTTATACCAACTATGTCCGCCAAACTCCACCCAATAGCTTTCTTGTTTCTTCTCAATACACTAAGCAGTCGTTCCTCTTGTTAGGAAGTAAGCTCTTTTGCAATGATCATCGGGATATTTTGATTGTCTTCAAGATAAGCATACTTAAGGTGAGGTGGAAGGGACTTCAACTCCATATTCAGCTCATGGCTTGGAACTTGTTATCTGGTAGCACTGGAGGTGGTAAGGTGTCTTCATCACATTCAGGGGATTTCCCCACACTTGCACCTTGAACCATGTTCTTGTCATAAACTATATCATGGTGGACTTCGGCCACAATCTCATCAATCATATCACACCGGAAGATAGAATGGTCTTCCGGTGGATGCTTCATAGCTTCATCAAGGTTGAAGCTCACTGCTCTTCCACCAATCTCAAAGGAATAGGTACCCGAGAAGGCATCCAATTTAAACCGAGAAGTCTTCAAGAACAGCCTCCCAAGCAAGATAGATGATGGTCTTTCGGAGTCATTAGGGGGCATCTCAAGAATGTAAAAGTCAATTGGAACAACCAACCCCTTAATACTTACTAAGACGTCTTCTGCTATGCCAACCACTGAGATTATGCTTTTATCTGCCAAAACAAAATGGGCTGCCGAGCTTTTCATCGGTGGGAGCTTCAGAGCATCATAAATAGATAATGGCATAATGCTAACACAGGCACCTAGGTCACACATGCAATCAGCAAATTGTACACCACCTATGGTGCAAGTAACCATACAAGGATCGGGATCACCACATTTCTCTGGTATAGCACCTATCAAAGCAGAAATCGAGCTACCCAAAGGAATAGTTTCTAAATCATGAATCTTCTCCTTATTCATGAACAAATCCTTTAGAAACATAGCATACCTAGGAACCTGATGAATAACATCAAAAAGGGGAATGGTTACCTCAACTTTTTAGTCCTCCTAGCTTCACTTGCTTTTTAGTCCTCCTAGTTAGATGTGGAAAAGGAATTGGAATAAACTCTTTTAAAACATTTTCCTCCTTAGAAGCTCCATCCTTCGGTTGAGCAACTTCTTCTTCAATTGTCTCTTATACCTCATCCTCATCTTCAATATCTTCTACCTCAACCACATCTTCGTCTTGAGTGGATTGTCTTGAGCTTGGCTCCTTAGGACTCCTCTCTTGCAATGTAGTGCGGGACCTTAAGGTGATGGCATTGATTCCACCCTTGGGGTTAGGTAAAGGTTGAGAGAGAAGTGCACTAGAGCTTGACGATTGAGTATTAGAGGTAGAGGGTGGTTCCATACGGGATATAAGAGCTTGGAGAGAGGATGTGAGACCGGTGAGGCTAAAGGTAAGTGAATTTTGAAGCTATTTTTGTCCTTGAAGAATAGGACGAAGTGTTTCATCTTGGTTGGAGGAAGAAGGAAGGTAGGTAATTTAGGGGACTTGTTGTTGGTTGAGTTGAGGTGCTTGAGCTTGCCTTTGGTGAGGTGGTTGGTATCGGTGGCCTTGGTTTCATTGTTGGTAGAGAAGGTTTTATTGATACCAATTTTGTTGGTAATTGTTGTGCAACCATTGGTTTCCACTATTGTCTCTGCCTCCTTGGTTGTAGTTGTCTCTCCATCCTTGGTTGGGATTATCTTGCCAACCTTGATTGTAATTACCACCCTGATTATAGTTACTTCCTTGTTGATAGTACCCTTGATTCGGACGGTTGTAATAAGCATTGGTAGCCGCCAAGGTGTTGTCCTCTTGGAGTTGTGGACATTCATCAGTATAGTGAGAATAACAAGCACAAATCCCACATACTTTCTGAGGGACTAACTGTTGACATTGTGGTTGTGGAGGAGGTTGAGGTTGTTATTGATTGAGTTAAAGTTGCTTGAGGATATTAGTCATCTCTCCTAAAGTCTTGGTAAGGGTGGCAGACTCGCTAATAGAAGAAACTTCTGCAATAGCCTTGGGATGATTATTCCTTTGCCTTGCATGTTGAGTAGACTCGGCCAAATCGATGATGAGTTGCCACGTTTCTTCCACCGTTTTGTACTTTGTCAAAGAGCCACTACTTGAGGCATCCAAAAGGATCTTATCTTGGAGTTTCATCCCTTCGCTAAAATAACTAATTAATACCAAATCATCAATCCTGTGGTGGGGGCAAGAGTCAAGAAGCTTCCTAAAGCATTCCCAATATTCATAGAGAGTTTCCGATTCACCTTGAATGATGCAAGAGATTTCCTTCCTTAACCTATCCATGACCTCTGGTGGAAAGAACTTATCCAACAATTCCTTTCTAAGCAAATCCCAATTAGTGACAACATTCTCGGGTTGAATGTAGAACCACTCATTTGCCCTTCCCTCAAGAGAAAATGGGAAAGCATATAACCAAATAGCATCCTTATCCGCATCATACCGTCTAGAAGTTGAACAAGCCGTTTGAAAGTCTCTAAGATGCTAGATGGGTTCTTGAGCGGGTAAACCATGGAATTTAGGAAGTAAATTAATCAACGCAATCTTGAGCTCAAAATCAGCATTCAAGTTTGGATGACGCGCTTGAAATGGTTGAAGAGTGAAATCCGGAGCTCCCGCTTCCTTGAGAGTGATTTTTCTAGGAGCGGCCATAGTATCAGCACCTAAATCAATAGAAGAGACGTCAATAGATTTAGTAGGAGAGGAGTTAGCTTCTTCCTCAAATGACGCTTTAGATTGAACCTCGGGCAAGATTTGTGAATTTGGAGAAACCCCTTCACCACCCTCGGAGGCTAACCGACGCTGAGCTCGCCTAATATGTGAAATGGTTTTTTCAAATTCAGGATCAAGTGGCACTATGCTCGGATCCGGTAATGAACACGTCATTCAATAAAAGAAACATAGAACTCATGGCAACAAAATATATTAAGCAAAATAAATAATAACTACTACTAATAATAAAAAAGAACACAAGTAAAAGATGCAATTATGCAAATATGAAAATAATTACACAAACCAATAGCTTAGCACACATATGCAACTCCCCGGCAACGGCACCAAAAATTGATAAGCGAATAAATGCCAGTCAATAATTATCAAAAGTATTTTTCCAAATCAACATTGCAAGTACAGTTTTAACCGACGAGATTCCCACTATCAAATTTAAAATGTGTCACAAATGAAATAAATAACCAAGAGTAAAATTCCTGGTCGTTTCCTTAGGAGTTGACACCAGATGCAAATTATTTATTGTAATTTTCCTAGAGATTTTTGAAGTTGAGAACAAGAAAAATAAATAAATAGAAATTATAACAATAAATAATTAGTAAGTGTTGTAAAATAATCAATATAAAAAGCCTTGGTTAAGAATGAGAATTGGAAATTCTATCCTTATTATCTTTCCCAAGTGTGATGGTAAAAGCTCATTGCTCTCACTTAGTTATCCTCTAAGAAGTGAAGGAAAGTCAAGTGAAACAATTAACCTTAGCTCACAAGTCCTAGTCACTTCATAGAGAAGAACTAGTGTTGGTGAGTTTTTCAATCTAATTAGCAATTTCAAATTACAGATCAATACTTGAGTATAACAATTCAAGTGGTTCCACTCAACCCCAACCAAGCAAGGAAATCTACTCCATGATCATGGGTGACATTTTCTCAAACACATGGTGGGCAAAAATAAAAGACATGATAACAAATGATGAAACAACTCAATTCAAATTACCACACAGAAGAAGCAACGAGAGCAAAATAAGTAATAACAATAGATATAAAAATTCTCAATGCATTAACAAAATCCAAAGATAACAAGATCCAAACATGAATTCAAATAATCAAATAGAAACGAGTAATAAAGAAGAAAAATATAAAGGAAATGACTCCAATTGAAGGTAACCACAGCTTCTCAAAAGATTTAATTACAAATAAAACTATGAAAAACCAAAAACCCTAGAGAGAAGTGGGAGCTTCTCTCACTAGAATTCAAAACTAAAAAACTTAGCTAAAATGTAACGTGTCTTCAGTCTCAGCTGCATCCCCACCTCTAGTCTGCATTTTCGAGCTTGAAATTGGGTCTAAATCAGCCTAGAAATCACCCCCAGCGAGTTCTGATAATTGCAACACGTGACACTCATCACGCGTACGCGTCAGCCTCGCATACGCGTCAGCCATGCGTACGCGTCAGTGGCTCTGTACAGGGCCACACGTACGCGTCAGTCACGCGTACGCGTCAGTGGTCGACGCTCCTGGTCTCATGTACGCATTAGTCACGCGTACGCGTCGCTAGAAAACTGGCTTGATCACACATACGCTTCAACCATGCTCGCGCGTCGCTCCCAGCTTCTCAAATATTTAAATTCTTGTGTTCCTTCCACTTTAGCATGCCTCTTCTTCATCCTCTATACTATTCCTGCTCTATAAATCCTGTAATCACTTAACGCACATATCACGGCATCGAATGATAATAACAGAGGATTAAAAATTATTGATTTAAAGGCCTAGGAAGCATGATTTCAATTATAGCACAAAATTAGGAAGGAAAGTTAAAAACATACAATTTACATGAATAAGCGTGAGAATAGTTGACAAAACCCACTCAATTCAGTCCAAAATATATCATAAAATAGTGGTTTATCATGTGCCTTTCCACCTTCCCCACATCCTCTAACGACAAGAGAGGAAACTTCCGTCCTGAACTTGTCATCCAAACACATTCTCAGGTTAATACGCAAGCGGGATCACTGATGAGAGAACTTTTGCGTGGTCTAGAAATTTGCGGATAAATCCTCGTTGCAAGTATAGTTTCTAAACCTTCAAAAGTCCTTTCATACAAACATTTTGGTTGTCACAAATAACAAACCCCTTTAAAATTGATAACCGAGTATTTGAACCTCGAGTCATCTTCTCAAGGAATTGCAGGGAGGTATGTTCTTATTATTGGTTATGGAAAAAAAGTATGTTTTGGGGTTTTATTAATGTATAAGATAAGAAGCAACAATAGTAAATGGCAGAGGAAATAAAATAATAACAATAAAAATGAACTCTTGGCAAGGTATTAGAAATTGGAAGTACTGGAAGTACGGACTTAGTTATCCTGAGTTACTAATTTCTTAACCAAAGCCAAGAATGTAGAAAGCTAAATTAAAATCACAAATATCTGGAATACCTCAGATAAAATACATTCAAAGTAGTAAAATCTAACATGGAAAAGTTCATAAGCCAATTGGGCAACATAAGTCAAATACAAATAAAAGCATTAGAGTATCTGAAAGTAAAAGAGGAATATAAAGTAAAAGGAATATTAAACCTGGGATTGAGAGTCACTCCTAAAACTAAGAGAAATCCTAAATCCTAATCCTAAGAGAGAGGAGAGAACCTCTCTCTCTAAAAACTACATCTACTCCTAATATTATGAATTCTGAGAGCCTCTTATGAATGGATGCAGTCCCCCACTTTACAGCCTCTAATCTGTGTTTTCTGGGCCGCAAACTGGGTCAGAAACAGTCCAAAATTTGCTGGTTTCGAATTTTGCCACGCTGGATTTCTGTCACTGCGACGCGGCCGCATGGATCACGCGGTCGCGTCACCTAGTGTTAGGGAAACTATAATATATTATATATCAAATCGAAGCCCCGGACGTTAGCTTTCCAACGCAACTGGAACCGTGTCATTTGACCCTCTGTAGCTAAAGTTATAGCCATTTGAGTGCGAAGAGGTCAGGCTGGAAAGCTTAGCAGTTTCATGTCCTGCCTATGAGCTCCCATGCAAGTTTTCATAAGCATGCAACCTCAATACATAATCATACAACTAGAACCACCACTTCTCCTAATCTTTTGCTTGCCTCAAAATTGTTTAATTCCTCAATCCTTCTTTTCAAAGAACTTTCATGTGATGCATTTTTGAAAAATTGAGTGCAAACAAGTTTTGGAGAGTATAGTGTTGTAAATCAAAAGTAATAAAACTGAAAACTAGGAAACAGCAGAATAGTTAACTAGTTTATCTAAATGCTTGAAGCTAACATTATGCAGAAAGTGAGAATGCGTTTTATGATGAAATTTTGGTGGAACACCAAACTTAGAATCCTTCATTCTCCCTTAAATTGTTTTGGTGTGAAACACCAAACTTAGCTCCTTGCAATATAGATGAAGTTAATTAACCTTTTTATTAAAATAACTATGGAAAGAAAACTACCTCAGGTTGGGTTGCCTCCCAACAAGTGCTCTTTTATTGTCATTAGCTTGACATCTTTCATCCTCTGATCATGGAAGTTGAGGCTTCTGTTGCCTTTGGTTTCCCCTCTCACTGTGGGCTTTTCCTTGATGATTGTTTCTTTTCCCGTAGCCTTCTCACTTTTTTCCATAACTGCTTTCCCTTTCAACCCAGCAGCTTTTTCACTGTTCTTTGGGTCATCTTCAGTGGCCCATAGGGATATATTTGCCTCTCTCTCGCCCAATTCAGCAAGGTTTTGAACCAGCTGTTCCATTTGCCTTTCAACTCTTCTGAGTGAGGCCTCTTGGTTCTTGCTTATCATCTCTTGATTTTTCCTTATTTCTTCCTGCTCTATTGTTGTCATTTCTTGAACTTTCATGAATCTTTCCATCATCATTTCTAGAACATAGAATCTTTGAGAGTTTGGAATTGGTTGTGGTTGTGTCAACTGTGATGGTTGATGAGAGTCATTTTGGGCGAGTGGTGAGATAGGACGGGGTTGGAAGTGTGTGTATTGATTGTTGTTGTGGGGGTGGTTTTTATGTTGGTTTTTGAAGTAGGGGTTGTTGCAGTTGAATTCCCTTGGTTTTTGATTTTGGTTTTCAACCCCTCTCCAGTTGGATTGAGTTTTCTAGGGTGGGTTGTACACATCATTCTGAGTCCTACGTTGGAACATGCTTGAGGAACTGTCTGGAGAGTATGATCGCTCATGACTTGGTTGTTCATAGTTAATTACTCCAGAACCTTTTTCAGGTTGATTCCAACAATGGGGATTTTGAGGTGAGTTCTGTGCATTTGCCACAGCATGTTGCAGTTCATCTATTTTTCTGTTAATCAGCTCCAATTGTTGCTTAAGCTGTTGATGTATCTACTCGCTTTGGGCCATGACTGCATGAATACCTTCAATTTCCTTCTCTTGTGCGAATGGTTGCACTCCTGCCTCTGGTTTAACAGTTCTCTGAGGTGGCTTCAGCTTGGCTAGGAGTTCACTCATTAGTTCTTCCCATCCGATGATGTTTCCTTGTGGGAAAGGGAAGCTCCCTCAAAAAACTTATTTCCTAATCTATTTATACACTTTCTTCAAATGGTCTTCAAGCCTTGAATTGGGCCTTTGTTCTTGATGGAATTGGGTTGATAAAGGCCTTGGTTGATTGCTCTTGGAGTTGGAGAAAGATCCATTGTGAACCGGGTTGAAAAACATAAAAGCTTGAGTAAAAGTTTGAGTAAAAGTTTGAGGCAAACTTTTACTCAAACTTTTTACACCAGCTGCCCCATTCTTGCTGCTACCAACGTTTGAGCCAAAGTTTGGGGTCAAACTTTTGCTCAAACGTTGGCCCCCTTGTAAATGTGTGTTGCGCCAACCTTTGAGCAAAAGTTTGACCTCAAACGTTGGCGCAAGCTTTTTCCTCCAGGGTGTGCAAGAGTGGCGCCAATGTTTGAGCAAAAGTTTGACCTCAAACGTTGGCGCAAGCTTTTTCCTCCGGGGTATTGATTTTGTGATGCCAATGTTTGCCAAAAAGTTTGAGGCAAACATTGGCTCAAGCTTTTCTCCCAAAAGTTTGAGCTAAAGTTTGAGGCCAAACTTTTGCTCAAGCTTTTTTTCTCTGGAGTATTTTCAACTCAATTAAAAGTTTGAGCCAAAGTTTGAGGCAAACTTTTGCTCAAGCTTTTTGTTCTCTCTTGCTCCTAGCCATTCCTTTTTTCTTCAACCTTCTTCAAAACTCTTTTCACCTATCATCAATCAACCAAACACATCAAAGCTTTGCTTAAAATCATGAGTTTGTTATTCTTTTATAATATATGACAATTATAGCATAAAATCTCATAAAATTGCATTAATTCATACATGGTTGATTGAATCAAAGGAAACACGGAAATCTACCCAATTGGCTTGCTTATGGCTCAAGAAAGTGCATAAATCAATCGAAAACAAAAGAAAAAGGCTAGTGAAACTAGGCTAAGATGACTTGTCATCACAACACCAGCCTTAAAGCTTGCTTGTCCCCAAGCAAGAAAAGAATTATGCTCAAAGGTTCTTTCAATCAGAATGGATTTGAAAAATTACATGTACTATCCTGTGAGTGAAGTGATCAAGTGACAGTGGGGTGAACTCTAAATCATATGCTCATGCAAGGGCCTCAGTGCTTACTAGTCCTTACATATTGGAACTCTTAGGTCTTAAGACTTTCATCCAAATGATATCATGGAGATCTCTCTATAGGTAATCACCTTGAAGCAGCTAATAGTTTCTGTGCTTTGGCCTTGACTCTAAGTGTCATGTCTCAAAGCGGCTCTTTAGATAAGCTTTCAATCAATACTCCTAAACCAGTTGGTTTTAAGGTATTAGGTTTTAAAGCACCCCTTAGGATTTACTTGCTCAAGCCTCTCTCTTTGACACACTTCGACCACAAGCATTTACTAGGATAATAACTATTTGAGTTCTTGTTTCTTTCCTTATTTTCATGCTTAGTAATTGATGCTCAGAGCCTTGGGCCATGTTCTTTTTGTTTTTGTATTTTCTTTATTTTCTTTTGTTTTGTTTGCTGCTTCTCAGATCAATAGATTTTTGAGAATCTCCACAATACTTCTTTGAACTTCATGTCCTGCCTATGAGCTCCCATGCAAGTTTTCATAAGCATGCAACCTCAATACATAATCTGTGGGAACACCAAACTTAGTACCTTGCCAATGGTTCTTATGCATCAGATTAACCATATGTGGAACTCTTTTTCTTTTTTTTTTTTCCAAAAGTAATAAAACTGAAAACTAGGAAACAGCAGAATAGTTAACTAGTTTATCTAAATGCTTGAAGCTAACATTATGCAGAAAGTGAGAATGCGTTTTATGATGAAATTTTGGTGGAACACCAAACTTAGAATCCTTCATTCTCCCTTAAATTATTTTGGTGTGAAACACCAAACTTAGCTCCTTGCAATATAGATGAAGTTAATTAACCTTTTTATTAAAATAACTATGGAAAGAAAACTACCTCAGGTTGGGTTGCCTCCCAACAAGTGCTCTTTTATTGTCATTAGCTTGACATCCTTCATCCTCTGATCATGGAAGTTGAGGCTTCTGTTGCCTTTGGTTTCCCCCTCTCACCGTGGGCTTTTTCTTGATGATTGTTTCTTTTCCCGTAGCCTTCTCACTTTTTTCCATAACTGCTTTCCCTTTCAACCCAGCAGCTTTTTCACTGTTCTTTGGGTCATCTTCAGTGGCCCATAGGGATATATTTGCCTCTCTCTTGCCCAATTCAGCAAGGTTTTGAACCAGCTGTTCCATTTGCCTTTCAACTCTTCTGAGTGAGGCCTCTTGGTTCCTGCTTATCATCTCTTGATTTTTCCTTATTTCTTCCTGCTCTATTGTTGTCATTTCTTGAACTTTCATGAATCTTTCCATCATCATTTCTAGAACATAGAATCTTTGAGAGTTTGGAATTGGTTGTGGTTGTGTCAACTGTGATGGTTGATGAGAGTCATTTTGGACGAGTGGTGAGATAGGACGGGGTTGGAAGTGTGTGTATTGATTGTTGTTGTGGGGGTGGTTTTTATGTTGGTTTTTGAAGTAGGGGTTGTTGCAGTTGAATTCCCTTGGTTTTTGATTTTGGTTTTCAACCCCTCTCCAGTTGGATTCAGTTCTCTAGGGTGGGTTGTACACATCATTCTAAGTCCTACGTTGGAACATGCTTGAGGAACTGTCTGGAGAGTATGATCGCTCATGACTTGGTTGTTCATAGTTAATTACTCCAGAACCTTTTTCAAGTTGATTCCAACAATGGGGATTTTGAGGTGAGTTCTGTGCATTTGCCACAGCATGTTGAATGGAATTGGGTTGATAAAGGCCTTGGTTGATTGCACTTGGAGTTGGAGAAAGATCCATTGTGAACCGGGTTGAAAAATATAAAAGCTTGAGTAAAAGTTTGAGTAAAAGTTTGAGGCAAACTTTTACTCAAACTTTTTACACCAGCTGCCCCATTCTTACTGCTACCAACGTTTGAGCCAAAGTTTGGGGTTAAACTTTTGCTCAATCGTTGGCCCCCTTGTAAATGTGTGTTGCGCCAACGTTTGAGCAAAAGTTTGACCTCAAACGTTGGCGCAAGCTTTTTCCTCCAGGGTGTGCAAGAGTGGCGCCAACGTTTGAGCAAAAGTTTGACCTCAAACGTTGGCGCAAGCTTTTTCCTCTAGGGTGTGCAAGAGTGGCACCAACGTTTGAGCAAAAGTTTGACCTCAAACGTTGGCGCAAGCTTTTTCCTCCAGGGTATTGATTTTGTGATGGCAACGTTTGCCAAAAAGTTTGAGGCAAACGTTGGCTCAAGCTTTTCTCCCAAAAGTTTGAGCTAAAGTTTGAGGCCAAACTTTTGCTCAAGCTTTTTTCCTCTGGAGTGTTTTCAACTCAATTAAAAGTTTGAGCCAAAGTTTGAGGCAAACTTTTGCTCAAGCTTTTTGTTCTCTCTTCCTCCTAGCCATTCCTTCTTTCTTCAACCTTCTTCAAAACTCTTTCCACCTATCATCAATCAACCAAACACATCAAAGCTTTGCTTAAAATCATGAGTTTGTTATTCTTTTATAATATATGACAATTATAGCATAAAATCTCATGAAATTGCATTAATTCATACATGGTTGATTGAATCAAAGGAAACACGGAAATCTACCCAATTGGCTTGCTTATGGCTCAAAAAAGTGCATAAATCAATTGAAAACAAAAGAAAAAGGCTAGTGAAACTAGGCTAAGATGACTTGTCATCAGTGTGGTGGCCGGCACGGCGGTGATGGGTGAAGCGGCGCGGCGGTGCTGGCAGCACGGTGGTGGTTCGGGTGTGGCAGGGAATGAAAGAGGGGAAGAAGAGAAGAAGGGGAGCAAGGAGGGTGAGGGATGTGGAGGGGAGGTGGCGGTCGGCGGGGTGGTGGCTGGTCGGCGGTGGTGGTTGCAGAGGAGGGAGAAAATAGGAGTGCAGAGGAGAGGGGAGAAAATGTTGACGTGAGGGGAATAGGGTTTCGCGTGGATTGGGTTAAGTGGATTCAAATCCACGCGAACGCGTGGCTCACGCGAACGCGTGGTTGAGGCGGAGAAGTAATGACATGGACGCGTCCTTGACGCGAACGCGTGAGTAAGGTATAATGAAAGTGACGCGTATGCGTAAAACACGCGTACGCGTCGCTCAGAATTGTGCTAAATGTACAATTCCAACGTCGTTTTGGCGCAACTCTCTATTTCAATTGAAGGGGGCAATATTTTCCATGCGACGTGTACGCGTCACCCATGCTTTTGCGTGGTGTGTGTGAAGTGAAAGTGACGCGTTCGCGTCATTGACGCGAACGCGTGGCCCATGCACATGCGTGGGGTGAATTTTTTTTATTTTTTTTATGCAGTATGCAGAATTCTATATGCAATGCTTATACGGATATTATGAATAAATCTAGGTACAATAAAAATAAAATAAAATAAAACAAAAAAAAAAATGAAATAAAATTAAAATTGAAAAAGGAACGACCATACCATGGTGGGTTGTCTCCCACCTAGCAATTTTAGTTAAAGTCCTTAAGTTGGACATTTGGTGAGTCCCTTGTTATGGTGGCTTGTGCTTGAGCTCATCCAGGAATCTCCACCAATGCTTGCAATTTCAATAACCTCCAGGGTCCCATACTAAGCAAGTAAAGCCTTCGAGCAAGTTAGAGCAGGTTTTCAGACTCCAGGAGTATTGATTATCAGGATAAATTCCAGGATCCCAAACAGTGCTTCTGTACCCGTCTTCGTCTTGATCTACATTTTTCCAGCCGGGTAGTATGGAATTTGAATTCTCACTAAGATGACCAAACAACTTCCAAGACTCATTCAATCAAACTCGAAACCAATCCTTATACCTCAAATTGAAGCGTAGAGCTTTATTGAATCTTGTATACCAGCTCTGAGTGCGAGCCATTTCCCTCTTACTCTTAAAGCCACAAAGAGCTCTAAGCTGGCCATCTGTTTCAAGCAGACCATATTCAAGTGGAAAAGTAAAGATAAAGGCTAAGGATTTTACCCACTTGAAGTTTGTATTGGGTGGTAATGGCCTTGGGATACGTGTTTCCAGTGGTTTTGCAAGCTCTACTCCCTTGTATTCTTCTGTGAATTCCTCCACTTCTTTGCAAACTTCTTCAATTGTAACCACATCTTAATCAAAGTCTTCGATATCTTTGAAAGAACTGAAGATTGATGGTTTAGAAGTTATAGTAAACTCTCGTTGCAAGTATAGTTACTAAACCAAGCAATCAACTTTCTTACAAAAGTTTTGGTTGTCACAAGTAACGAACCCCTTTAAAATTGATAACTGAAGTATTCAAATCTCGGGTCATCTTCTCAAGGAATTGCAAGGAAGTATGTTCTTATTATTGGTTATGAGTCTTGTAAATTGGGGGTTTTGAAAGTAAGAAACCAGTATGTTAAATGATAACAAAAATAAAATAGAAATAATAAAATAAACTCTTGGCAAGGTATTAAAACTGGAAGTCCTATCCTAGTTATCCTTATCAATTGTGATGAGAATTAGATTTTTCTCCCACTTTGTTAACCTCTAACTATGAAGGTAAATCAAGTGGATTAATTAGCTTAATCCTCAGGTCCTAGTCAATTCCTATGGAAAGACTAGAGTTATTGGAGCAACTTCCAATTTCAACCACTGCTTTATTTGACAGCTCAAGTGTTACCAATTACTTAACCTAAGCCAAAAGGGAGAAAATATCTAAATTAAATTAAAAGCATCAATGTAAATAAAGCAAAGCAATCTTAAATCTGAAATACCTCAAATAATATTAATTAAGAAAATCATAACATGAATGTAGCATAAGCCAAATTGAAAAGATAAATAATAATTAAAACTATGTAATAAAAGTAGAAAATAAATAAGGGGAACATTGAACCTGTGATGAAGAAGAAATAATCCTAAATCCTAAGACTAAATCCTTAGAGAGAGGAGAGAGCCTCTCTCTCTAAAAACTACATCTAAAACTAAAATTATGATTTATGAGCTTGTTTTTGAATGGATGCATTTCCCCACTTTATAGCCTCTAATCTGTGTTTTCTGGGCCGAAAACTGGGTCAAAAACAGCCCAAAAATCGCCCCCAGCGTATTTTGGTACGTTCAGCTGGTGGGAAAGTGACGCGGAAGCGTCGTCTACGCGTTAGTGTAGATTGGGGTTTTGCCAGGTCACGCGTCCGCGTGATCTACACGTTCGTGTCATCTGGCTTCTGGTCAGCTATGGTAAATTATATATCATTGTGAAGCCCCGGACGTTATCTTTCCAACGCAACTGGAATGGCGTCATTTGGACCTCTGTAGCTCAAGTTATGGTTGTTTGAGTGCAGAAGGTCAGGCTGGACAGCTTTAGCAGTTCCTTCAATTTCCTGTATTCCTTCCACTTTTGCATGCTTCCTTTCCATCCTCTGAGCCATTCCTACCTTGTAATCTCTGAAATCACTTAACACACATATCAAGGCATCTAATGGTAATAAGAGAGGATTTAAACATAGGGAACTTAAGGCCAAAGAAGCATGTTTTCAATCAAAGCACATAATTAGGAAGGCAAATGTAAAACCATGCAAATAGTATGAATAAATGGGTAAAGAGTTGATAAAAACCACTGAATTGAGCATAAGATAAACCATGAAATAGTGGTTTATCAACCTCCCCACACTTAAACATTAGCATGTCCTCATGCTAAGCTAAAGAGAAGCTATAAAGGAGTGAAGAGGAATGATAGAATGTATGAAATGCAATCCTATCTATATGAATGCAACTATATGCAAAATGTTTCTACCTACTTGGTTAAAAGTAAATAAGCTCCTCAAGACAAAAATAATTCAAATTCCACTAATTCAAATCATGAAAATAAAGTACAAATAGACTTGCAAGAAGAAAATAGCTCATGAAAGCAGGGAACAAGGAATTGAGCATCGAACCCTCACTGGTAGTGTATACACTCTAATCGCTCAAGTGTTTAAGGTTCAATTCTCTCAATTCTCTACTAACCTTGCTTTCTAAGGCTTGCTCTTCATCTAACAATCAACAAAAATTTAATGTACAGATACACATATCAAGAGGTCTTTTAAGGGTTGTAATGGGGTTAGGGTCAAGGTAGGATTGTATTTGGCCTAGTGGACTAAAATCTAAATCCTTAATTAACTTAAACTTTCCACCTAACTTTAGACAATCCATGTAATCGTAATATCACATATAACTATCCATTAACCATGTTTTCCACATATTCATGCATTCTAATTTCAAGTACAGTACATATGCATTGCTTTCACCACTTACTTTGGGGCATTTTGTCCCCTTTTACTTAATTGCTCTTTTTCTCTTCTTTTTCTCTTTTTCATAATTTTTTTATATTTTTTAGTCTAAATGCATATGATTAAATTATTGGATGCATGAATCATGTCCTAAAAATAGGGTCAAAATTGGTTTGCAAAGGATAATGAAAGGGTAAGGCCATATATGTAAGCTCAGTGAAACAAAGGCCTCAATCATGTAAGTGTATGCATACATCAAACCATTGAAATATAGAATTAAGCAAGACAAAGATCACAATTTTAGAGAGAAGAACACACACCAAAAATAAAATATTGGTTGGTAAAATGCAACCAATTCAAATAGGCTCAAAAAATCTCACAGGTTTTGTGTGTTTGAGCTCTAAACCATGTTCCAGTATAATATTTCTGCAAACAAGTGTAACATTAAATTTTATTCAAATTAGTGAAATACTCTAAAAGGTTTCTTGAAAAAGAAAATATTACTTCAACCAAGTGGTAAAATATGCACAAAATCAAACAAATATGTAATCAAACATGTAAATGCAACAACTAACAAGGAAAATAAACCATTGGTGTTGAGATAGAAGAGTAACTAACCCATGGAGATCGATATCGACCTCCCCACACTTAAAGATTGCACCGTCCTCGGTGCATGCTGAGTTGTGTAGGTGGACGGGTGGCTCCAACTGACGCTTTTCTCATCAAGGAATGTGCGTAGGAACTTGTGTGTCTCTCCCATGCAAACGTCTTCTGGTTTTCTTCCTGGTGGCCATCCTGAAAGAAAAAGGGAAGAAAAGTAACCCAAAGCAAAGATAAAAAACAAATAAAACATGGGTTGGTTAATGCCAAAAATGAGGGTCTCAATTACATGGTAGCTACAACATGCAAGTGAGAAAACAATAGAAGCACATGGCATAATAGTGGTGCAAAATTTTGCAACAATGAGGGAGAGTGTGGGTAAGGAGAGGTAATGTAAATTCATGTCAATGCAAAATTGATGCAGGTATAAAAGATTGGCATTGTTTTAAATAATATTACCTAACCAGAATAAAACAAGTCTCTAAGCACCTAAAATAATTCAAGAGAAGATGCAACAGTGAAATAAGAAAATTCAACACCAAAGAAAAAATAATGAATTTAAAAAAGAAAATAAAAATATGTACAGAATTAAAATATAATGAATGAAAGTATGTAAATAAATTAGGTAAAATAGAATGGAAGTGAAAAAAGATGAGAAGTTAAAAAGATAAAGTAAGAAAGAAAGAAGAAAGAAGAAAAGATGGAAGAAATTAGGATTGGGGAAGAAAAGATAAGATATTTGGCTGATTTGGATAGGCTGTGCGCCGCATGTTATGCGGACGCGTGAGTGACGCGGACGCGTGGGTCACGCGATCACGTGACCTGATTTGTGCGATTGACGCGAGTGCAGCCTCGCGTTCGCGTAACTCTCTGTTCGAAACTCATTTTGACAATTTTTGGGTGACGCGGTCGCGTGGTTGACGCGATCGTGCGGGTGGCCTTATTTCCAATATGACGTGGACGCGTGGGTGACGCGTTCGCGTGGTGGGGCTTGTGCTGCTAGCACCATTCCAGCTCCGCTCCATCATAACTCTCTGCGATACACCCCTTTACATCGATTTTACATAGCCACACGTTCGCGTGGGTGACGCGGACGCGTGGGGAGGCTATTTCTCCAAATGACGCGGCCGCGTGGGTCACGCAGACGCGTAGGCATGTTTGTGCCTAAAGCGCGCCTCCAGCCACGCTTTCGCGTGACTCTCTGTTTACTTTCTTTTCTTCACAATGCACTGGTGACGCGTATGCGTCAGCGACGCTACCGCGTCGCGTGCATGCTTTTTTTTTTTTTAATCAATGCAGTATACAGAATGCAATGTTAATATGAATGTTATGCAAAACTCCAGGTTCAATACAATAAAATAAAATAAAACTCGAAAACAAATAAAACTAAATAAAAAAAATGAAAAAGGAACGATCATACCATGGTGGGTTGTCTCCCACCTAGCACTTTTAGTTAAAGTCCTTAAGTTGGACATTTGGGGAGTCCTTTATTATGGTGGCTTGTGCTTGAACTCATCCAGGAATCTCCACCAATGTTTGTGATTCCAATGGCCTCCGAGTTCCCAAATCTTATTTCTACACCCGTCTTCAAGTTGATTATCATGATTCCATCCGGGTGGTTCAGCCTTAGAATGCTTACCGAAGCGTCCAAACAACTTCCAAGACCCATTCAATTGAGCTTTACACCAACCTTTGTGTTTAAACTTAAAGCTTCCAACCATAATGAACCTTGCAGGACAATTCTTACCACTAACCATCTTCCTCTTACTCTTAATGCCACAAAGAGCTCGAAGTTGACCATCCGTCTCCAGTAGCACATATTCAAGTGGAATTAGAAAGCTAAGGGATATGAATTTTACCCACTTGAATGTTGTGAAGGATGATGGCAACTTAGGGGGAGGGGTCTCCAATAACTTCGGCAAGGTGATTTCAAGCTCCATTCCCCTACGCTCTTCTTTAACAGCTTCCACCTCTTTGCAAGCTTCTTCAATTTCAACCTCTTCCTCTTGGTAGCTGTCTTCCAATTCAATGTCTTCTTCATTGTTCACCAAGAGTGTGGGAGGTTGTGCTTTTTCTTTTTCCATCTCCATGTCAAGTTCAATGGGAGAGGATTCAATTGCAGATAAGAATTCATCAATAATTGAATCCATCTCTTGATCAACCTCTTCAAGGTCTTCAACCATGATATGTCTTGAAGGTTGTACAACCTCTTCAACATCAATTTTAAACGTCTTTGAAGGAGGCTCTATGTCTTGACTTTCCCAAGGAGGTTCAGCATCTCCTAAGTCTTCAACAACTTCTTCTTCTTCAATAATTCCGGCTTCCTCCACTTGCTCCAGTACAAATTCATGCTCCTTGCTGTGCACCGGAGTTTCTAATGTCTCCTTCATACTACGTTCTTCATTAGATTGTCCACATGAAGCCATGGGGGTTCCTTGAGTGTCCGAACGTCGGGAAGCTAATTGTTTTATCGCTTGATTCAATTGGTGAAAGGTTGCATGAAATCTTTCCACTGTTTTCTTGTGACGATCCTTTGATTTTTGTTGTGCTCGGCTATCATAAGTAAGATCATAGTGCTCTTGGATTGACGGATATGGAGATGGTGAATATTAAAGTGGTGGTTCTGGGCGTGGTTCATATGGTGGTTGGTGTGGTGGATAAGGATTAGGGTTATATGGTGGTGTTTGGTGGTAAGGGGCTTGTGAGTATGGTGGTTCAAAGTTGTGTTGAGGAAATGGTTTATTGGCATATGATGGAGCTTGCTGGTAACTACAAGGGGGTCCACCATATCTATTGTCTTGGCATGCATTGTATGATGGTCGTTGTCCATGGTATTTTGGAAGGTGATGTTGCCAAAAGGGTTGATCAGATCCTCGTGGCTCCTTCCATCTCTGATTGTTTTGACCTCGATGCATGTCCCTGTTATAATTTCCATTCCTTACAACAACATTGGAACCAAACTCAAAGCGAGAGGGGTGAGAACTCATAATAGTAAATAAAAATTAAAAACAAAAATAAATTCAAATTTTAAATTAAAAGGTTATTTAAATTTTGAAATTGAAAATTAAATTTTTGAATTTGAATTTTAAAATTGTGAAACTTGAATTCTGAAATTTTAATTTTAATTTTTTTTGAAATTTTAAATTTGAAATTTGAAAATTTTTAAATTGAATTTTCAAAATTTTTAAATTTGATTTTTGAAATTTGATTTTTTGAAATAACATAAGATAACTAAATTTTTGAAAAATTTTTGAAAAATTTTTTTTAATAACTTAATAAAAACCAATAACCTCTTAATTTATGAAAAAAAATAAAAATAAAATAAAAACAAATAATGAAGTAAAAAGTAAATATTTACAATAACCAATAATAAGGCACACGTTTGCAATTCCACGGCAACGGCGCCATTTTGAAAGAACTGAAGATTGATGGTTTAGAAGTTATAGTAAACTCTCGTTGCAAGTATAGTTACTAAACCAAGCAATCAATCTTTCTTACAAAAGTTTTGGTTGTCACAAGTAACAAACCCCTTTAAAATTGATAACCGAAGTAATCAAACCTCGGGTCGTCTTCTCAAGGAATTGTAGGGAAGTATGTTCTTATTATTGGTTATGAGTCTTGTAAATTGGGGGTTTTGAAAGTAAGAAACCAGTACGTTAAATGATAAGAAAAATAAAATAGAAATAATAAAATAAACTCTTGGCAAGGTATTAGAACTGGAAGTCCTATCTTAGTTATCCTTATCAATTGTGATGAGAATTGGATTTTTCTCCCACTTTGTTAACCTCTAACTATGAAGGTAAATCAAGTAGATTAATTAGCTTAATCCTCAGGTCCTAGTCAATTCCTATGGAAAGACTAGAGTTATTGGAGCAACTTCCAATTTCAGCCACTGCTTTATTTGACAGCTCAAGTGTTACCAATTACTTAACCCAAGCCAAAAGGGAGAAAATATCTAAATTAAATTAAAAGCATCAATGTAAATAAAGCAAAGCAATCTTAAATCTAAAATACCTCAAATAATATTAATTAAGAAAATCATAACATGAATGTAGCATAAGCCAAATTGAAAAGATAAATAATAATTAAAAGTATATAATAAGAGTAGAAAATAAATAAGAGGAACATTGAACCTGTGATAGAGAAGAAATAATCCTAAATCCTAAGACTAAATCCTAAGAGAGAGGAGAGAGCCTCTCTCTCTAAAAACTACATCTAAAACTAAAATTATGAATTGTGAGCTTGTTTTTGAGTGGATGCATTCCCCCACTTTATAGCCTCTAATCTGTGTTTTTCGGGCCGAAAACTGGGTCAAAAACAGCCCAGAAATCGCCCCCAGCATATTCCCAACGCCTACGCATCACTATTCAATCTGCGCAACCCACGCGTACTCATGATGCACGCGTACGCGTCACTTGCGACGCACAATTAAACCACCTCGGCGCCTGATTTCAATTTATCTCCGCCCAATCCTAATTCTTTTCAATCCTACTTATTTCTTCTTCCTTCTTCCTTATTCTTTCTTCATATATATTACTTTCTTCTTTCCCTTTTACTCTTTCATTATTACATTAATTTATGTTTCTTTCTTCTTTATTTTTCTTTTAGTTTCATTATCCATGGTTTCTTTTTCTTTTCTTTTTCTTGCATTCTTATGTTGGTATTGGAATCTTGTTTGGGTATTACCTTACTATACTAAAGCTTGTGGATATTATGAGGAGTGATTTGACAATTGATATTTTAATTCGACTCTTATATACATTTGGATTATATTATTTTCATTCCTACTTTAACTTCCTCACCAAGTGTTTGTGAAAAAATACCTATGGTATCTTGAACTCTATTTTGTTTTACTCTTTTACTTGAATGCCCCTTTTTCACAACACTTGTACTCCACATGTATTTGGGATTATCATTCACAATTGTCATCATACAAGTACTCTATAAATTGGCACATTTATTAGTTGATGCTTGAGTTACGCTTCTCATGCCTACTTTTTGCATGCTTTTACCTCTTGCATCTATTTAATTATGAATTGCCTTCTTGCTCTTACTTGATGTCTTAACTACATGTTGTAGCTACCATGTATTTAAGCTATAATCTTTTCTTTGGCATTCATTATCACTTGGTATTTTATTCCCTCCGATTTTAGTTATCTATATCTTTCACCTTCTTCCTCTTTCTTTCTTCCTTAGGCATGGGTACTAAGAAAGGAAAAGAGAAGGCCACTGACAAGACACTAGCAAGGAGAGGAACCAAGAGAACACCGGCTAAGGCACTTCAATCTACAACCGTAAAGTCGCCAACAAAGCGGGTAAAGAGGATTATTAAAGTTGATGAATCAGAGAAAGCCTTTCCCCCACGGGACTCCATACGGTTGACTAACTGCGAACAGATGTTCCCCATCCTAGCAGAGAGGAACTACAACAACGAGCATCTGCTCATTGTCCCGACACACTTTGTTGATTTTGTGGAGCCCCAAATTGAGAGGAGACAGTGGGGATTTTTGAGAAGACAGCCGCAGGAAGCCAACTTATCATGGGTAGTTGAATTCTACTCCAACTTCTACTCGCACACCCTGCAGACTGTCTATGTTCGTCAGAAATAAGTCCTTGTCTCCGAGAATGCCATACAGAGCATACTGGACCTTCCACCTAGTCCTGAGGGATTGGATGCATATCAAGAGGCCTCTCTTAAGTGCCAGATGTATCAGTTCGAATGGGATAGTGTCCTTGGAGTTATAGCCCAACCTGGCAGCACCTAGATCTATGGGCTGCATCGATCAAAAACCAAGAGCATCATAGCCCAGTTACTTACCTTGGAGGCTCGCGTGTGGGCACATATTATGTCCCACTATGTCTTTCCGAGCACTCACGAGTCAACCTTCACAGCAGACATGGCTGTCCTCATCTGGTGCATCCTGACAGAGCAACCCCTCAACCTGTCCCGACATATCCGGCAAGCCATGGGACACGTACAGATTGTGGGTAACCTGCCTTTCCCCACCTTGGTTTCAGATTTAGTCTCTGCAGTAGGTGTGTCCTATCGGGCAGGAGACACAAAGGTCATGATCCCGAGAGCCGACCAGTATGTCCCGAATGGGAAGTACATCAGGCCACCAGTTCCATCTTCGAGCCGGCCTACAGGCCCATCTTTGGATATTCCTCCTTCTTCTACTCCACCCTCATCCACACCACAAGTACCATCTACCCATCAGATGTTCCTTCAGATCCTTAAGAGATTCGATTGGCAAGACCGGCGGATGGAGCAAATGGAGCGCCGTAACAAGCACCAATACAACTACCTGAAGGACCTCATTATTGGTACTCACCCACCTCCAGAACAGAAGGACACCCCGGACTCCCCTTCATCCAGAAGCACAAGAAGCCATGGCAAACCAGACAGCAGAGGCGATGCTTCCAGCCCTACCTTGCTCCTTACTAATGGCACGGAGGATCGCGCCAAACCTTAAGTGTGGACAGGTCAGTCCTTGACTTCCAGAGGTAACTAACTTCTCTCTCTTAACACCAACATTTGACTTTTTCGTTTGTTAGATAGGATGGATTGCATGATAATAATTGTTTGCATGTACGTTTTGCTTGGTTAATGTAATGAGTTTTCTTTCAAGACCCTTTTTATTGCATTTCACTAATTTAAATTGAAAATTTGTGTTAAACTTGTTTGAAGATTGTAATATGGAACATGGTTTTTGAGCTAAGAACACACAACCTGTGAGATTTGAGCTTAATTACATGGTTACACTATTTAACCATAATATTTTATTCTTGTGTGTTCTCCTCTCTATGATTGCAATCTATAGTTTGTTCCATTCTATATGTCCATTGTTTAGTGCATTTACATGCTTGCATATGATTGAGGCCATGATTTGTTATTAGCTCATTTATCCCAAATAGCCTACCCTTTCAATCACCTTTGTTTGCCACCTTGAGCCTTTTAATCCCCGTTTGTTCTATATTTTACCACATCACTAGCCTTAAGCGGAAAAATAATTAATTACCCTAATTGAATCTTTAGTTAGCTTAAGATAGAGATTGTGTGTCAATTAAGTGTGGGAAACTGTGGGAACTTGGGTTGATGAAAGTGTACAGTGTTTCATTGACAAAATATTGGAAATTTGGGTACCTACTCATGTGAGACTAGAAAAATCAAAAATCCATGTGCATTGATATGTTATGTTTACTTTTATGTTTTTAATAAAAAAAAAATCAAACCAATAATATTCAAATAAATAAATAAATAAATAAGGGGACAAAATTACCCCAATGTTAAGTTTAATAAAAGACCAATGCATATGTGATAAAATTAAAGAAAAGTTGATGCATGAGTATGTGATGCAAAAGTGGGAATTTTGGGTAACTAGGCATGAATTTAGAGTTATATAGAGTGTGTGTGTGTTTAGGTGAGAACTTAGGTTAGTCAAATATTCATATTATAGCTCACTTGGCCATACATATATCCTCACCCTTACCTTAGCCCCATTACAACCTTGAAAAGACCTCATGATGTTTGCATTGCTATACTAATTTTTTGTTGATTGGTTAGATGAAGAACAAAGTCTAGAAAGCATGACTAGAGAAGAGTAGAGTGATTAACCCTAGACACTTGAGAGATTAGAGTGCATATACACTACCAGTGAGGGTTCAATGCTTGATTTTATGTTCCCTGCTTTCATGAGCTATCTTTTTACAAGTTTACTTGTCTTTTATTGTATGGTTCGAATTAGTAGTATCTGATTTATTTTTGTCTTAGAGAGCTTATTTACTTTTAACCAAGTAGACAAAAACATCTTAGTATATAGTTACATTCATATATAGGTTGCACCTCATGAGTCTTACTTCCCCCCATTCATCCTTTTGTTTCCTTGAGCTTAGCATGAGGACATGCTAATGTTTAAGTGTGGGGAGATTGATAAACCACTATTTTATGGTTTATCTTGTGCTCAATTAAGTGGTTTTTATCAAGTCTTTGCACACTTATTCATACAATTTGCATGATTTTACAATTCCTTCCTAATTTTGTTCTATGATTGAAAAGTTGCTTCCTAAGCCTTTAAATTGTATGTTTTTAATTCCCCTTTATACCACTCGATGCCGTGATCTGTGCGTTGAGTGTTTTCAGGATTTATAGGGCAGGAATGGCTTAGAGGATGAAGAGGAAACTTGCAAAAATGGAAGGACCACAAGAAATAAAGGAGATAACCAGCGAGAACTGACGCACACGCATGGCTCACGCGTGCTGGTGAATCGGAGTTTGCACGGCGACGCGTGCGTGTGCCTGACTCGTACGTGTGACACACGAAGATGACCAGCGAGGCGTATGCGTGACTGACGCGTACACGTGACATGTGCTACTTGCAGAAATCGCAGAAAATGCTGGGGACGATTTTGGGCCACGTTTGGACCTAGTTTTTGGCCCAGAAACACAGACTAGAGCCAGGGGACAAGCAGAGACTCAGCACACATTCTCATTCGAATAGTTTTTAGTTTTGAAATTAAATCTTAGAGAGAAATTACCACTTCCTCTAGGTTTCCTTCACATTCATAGTTTTAGAGTTTTGTGCTTTTACTTTGGATATTGAGAAGAGTTACTACCTCCGTTGAAGTTTCCATTATTCTAGTTTATTTCCTTATTCTTTTACTCTTTTTAATCGCCCATTAACCCTGTTCAAATACGCATGTTTATGATTTTGGAATTATTTAATGCAAGGAACTATTTTTATTTTTAATTAATTTCCTGTTATTATTTTATTTGAATTTACATGTCTTCTTTTCTTCTTCAATTATCGTTTATGAAAATGGCATTCATGTGAATGGAGTAGACTCCCAACTTGACTTGGGGGTTGATTAAGAGGAGACCCTTGAGTTGAATTACTCAAGTGTTAATTTTAATTGGAAGTTGTTGGCCAGCTCTCCAGGCACTAACGCTAATCCTTCCCAAGGGAGAGGATTAGGACTTGTGAATAGAAGTTGGCTCAATCACTTGACTTTCCTTTATTCGGTAAGGGTTAACTAAGTGAAAACGACAACCTCTTGATATTACACTTGGGAAAATCCAACAAGGATAGAACTTCCAATTAATCTACCCTCGGTCAAGGCTTTTATTTGATTATATAAATTCTCTCGTCAATTTTCATTGCTTTAATTAATTATTATTTTAATTTCCTGTTCCCCAACTTTAAAAATTCTCAGAAAATTCCTGACTAATAAAATAGCACTCTTTTGTCAACTCGTTGGGAGACGACCTGGGAATTCTTCTCCCAGTATTTTTATTCTAATTTTGTGGCAATCCTTTCAAAATTGATGAGCGGAGTTTTCGTCGGTTAAGAACTGTACTCGCAACGTTACTTCTAAATTAAATTCTTAATCGGCAATTTTCCGCCCGTTCACTATCCCATTGTAAGTATTCCTTAATTTCTTCTTTTATTACACTACTTGTTCTATACTCTCTTATATTTTAATTTCTCTTATCAATATATACATAGTTTTTCAATTTTGAGTTTTGGTTAATGAATTTGATGTTTGATAGTTTTTACATGTTTATTGAGTTGCCATTGTTGATTTTGATCATTTATAGTTCATAGCTTTTATCATTTTCCCAATTTTGACATATTTTATGATTATGTCCTCTATATGTTTGATGAAATTCCAATTATGATTATGGGGTAAATTTCCCACCCTTGCCTTGGAGAAATGAGTATATGGATTACTAGAGTCATAATGTCCAATATTTAGTGATAATTCTTGGGTTGTTAATTCTTATTGTTTCCACTAACGCTAGCTTCTTACTAAGGTAATTAGTAAGTTAGTTAGGATTTGTGGATTAATAACAATTATGCTCACTTGACCTACTCTTTGATTTTAAGGGTTGACTTAGTGAGATTAATCCATCATAATTATCATAGTTGTGGTTATGGCAAGGAAGGAATTCCATAACTCATCCCAAGACAAGGTTCCATTTATGTTTTGAACCTTATTTCCATCAATTTTGAGTCTTTACTTGTTCATATTATATACATAGTTCTTTTATTCCTTTATTACTTTATTAATTACAATTTTGTCTTGTTCTTTTATCTCTTTATTTTTTTACTTCAATCATTGAAACCCCTTACTTTCCACAACTAAAATTGTGTGCTTATTGTCACTAGTTCATAGGGAAGAATCCCAAGGTTTAACTACTCTTGGTTATATTTTAATTTGAAAAATTAAACTCTAATTGGGCATTACTTGTTTGTTGATAACTATACATGCAACGAGGTTATTTCTCTTTTACCGAGAAGAAATTCTTAGCCGACGGTTTTTCTCTTTTAGTTTTTGCCGCTGTTGTTGGGGAGCTAGTGCAATTGGGTGCTACGATTTTGGTTGTTGTGAATATGTGAATAGTGTGAATAGATACTTTTTGGGTTGTTTGATTGCTTTTGCTATTAACTAGGATTTTGTTTCTTTTGTTAATTGATTTCTTTTATTTTTGTTTTCTATTTTCTCTGAGTTATCACCCTTTTGGTTTGGAGTATGGTTGTGATCATTTTATAGGGCTTGATAACTTCAATTTTGGATTATATCATGTGATTGGAGCATCAAATTTGGAAGGAGCAACCTCATCTGTACTACAATAAACAAATCCCTCCTCACTATGCTTACCCAAATCAAGGATATGGTGGATTTCACTTTGATTATACACGTCCACCACCATATACCTATGACCCATACCCCAACATAATCCTCAATCACCACATTTTCAAACACCACACCAATACAACCATTCACCTTCTTACGTGCTATCTCAAGATTCTCATCAATATGAACTACCTCCCACATATACAACCTTCCTCCCAAATAATGAAACCCCTCTTTCACCACAATGTGAAGTTTTCCCACCCTTGACCTAAGAACCACAAGACCTTCTAGCCTTTCTCCAAGAGCAAGAAGGATTCCGAAGAACACAAGGGCAGTTCATGGCTACCATAGCCGAAGCGGTAAACCGTTTATCCTTGCTACGCTTATCCGATCAAGGCACTCCTCTTGAAGGGTGTGAGGGAGCAATTGAAGGGCATGGAGAAGAGGAGAGCATGGAATGTCAAGTGGATAAAGAGGAGCTAAAGTTTGAAGCATAACAAGAGGAGGAAGGTGAGATAAGTGCACCGGAAGAGGTAAAGGAAGATATGAGGGAGATTGATCAAGATGTACATCATTGGTGATTTTTTGTCCTCCTTGGCCAATCCCCTTAATGATCTTGATGAACATCTTCCCATTGAGCTTGAGGGAGATATGGAGGTAGACTTCTCACAACCTCCTTGTTATGACATGGTGAAGAAGAAGTTGGTGGGGGAGCAACTCCGGTCCAAGGGCACATTGAGTGGGTGGAAATTTCATCTAGGAGCTTCATTGCCCCCATCAATATGTTATCTTGGAGATGTATTACCCACTTAAGGCTCTTCTTAAGTTGTTGCATGGTCGAGTAAAGGATGTTGGTTGCCAAGTGAATCCAAGGTTCTTCAAGAAAACCAATTCAAACTTGGAGTTCAAGTGGGATACAAGGCACAATGGAGTGATCTTCGGAGAATGTTGGGGTGCTTCAAGGGTAGAATGAGAGCTTGTCCATCCGACTTGAAGAATAAAGATCAACAAGAAGGAGACAGGATACCTAGAATATGGGATCCCGGAGGAGCTCTAAAGACCAAGCACAGATGGAGATTTAAGGAGGAGTGGAAATACAAGCCATCCAAACAAGATTCTCCTCAAACAAGTCCACCATAAGGACTATAAACCAAAGTGCTAGGTGGAAGACACCTGACCGTGGTAACATCTTTCTTACCATTTCCTTGTTCATAGTTTTTGGTTAATTGCATTTTGCTTCTTTTATCTAGCTTAGGATTAATTTGATTTTCAGTTTGGTAGGTTATTTTGGTTTGAATCATGAATTTATGGGTTTTTGGACGTTTTGGGGTTGAATTTTGGTTGAGTTAAGGCTTGGTACCTTAGATTTTGAAGAAAAATTTTTTGGGGAAAAAAAGGGCATGTGCGTGTGCACACCCTTGTGCGCACGCACACAACAACGAAATTTTGCGATTATTGCGTACGCACCACTCTGTGCGTACGCACCCCAACCTGCACACGCACACCAACCCCTCTATGCACACCTTGTGCGTAGGCACCCCATTATGTTTTGCACTCTGTGCACACGCACACCAACCCCTCTGTGCGCACGCACACTCATTTGCATCCATTTTGTCTGTAGCGCTCGCACACTCTGTGCGTATGAACCCCTATCACCTTTTGCTTCTGTGCGTACACACACATGATCCTTCCCCAAGTAAGAAAAAAGTCTTCTGTGTGTGCGCACACGGTTGTGCGTATGCACACTTTTTAATTCCCTCTCTATCCAGAGCGTTCGCACACCTTGTGCGAGCACACACCTCCCCTGCTTCACCTAGTGTGCGTATGCACACGTCCCTGTGCGTACACACAAGTGCTATTTTGAGCAATCTTTTTATTGCAATTTAAATTAAGCCTTAACATACTACCACCCCCTCATCCCTCCCTTCTGTTGCTTTTCCCCTGTTTCTCTTCTTGTTTTACTTAGATTTCATTGCATTTCATTTTTCATTTTAGTAATTATATTAGTTTTAGTTTAGTTGTTTGTTAATTAAATAAATTGTAAGTGTTGCTTGATGTTGATTGGGTTGCTTCTTGCTTGAAATTTTGGCTTAATTTTTTTTAGAATATGTGCACTGAGCATCAAGTCTTTGTTTGATTGCCTAAATACATTTTGAGTTTGATTCATATGTTGCAGCTACCATATGCATTAGACTATATCCTAGTTTGGCATCTTAACCATTAATTGTGCACTTTTACTTAAGTGAATTGAGTTGAAATTACTTGTTCATCATGATTTTCATATCAAATTCATCACATGTCTGGTACTTGTTTGTTTTTAATACTTTGCATTTTTTTGAGTGACTTAACTTAATTCTTATGACGGTTGTCACTTTTTCCAACAAGTACCTTTACAATGTGACTATTGCATTATGTTTCATGATGAATAAGGAGATTTCTGTTAATTATTGAATTGGTTATGGTTTATTGTGCTTCCATATCAATCTTGCGCTTTCACTTGCACAATTTCAACATCCAGTATCTCATATATTCAATTCACTCTAGTTGTGGTTTCCTAGGTTGGTATATGCCTTTACTCTTGTTTATTCTTTACTTGCAACCTAGGTCACTTAATTGAGAACATATGCTATTTAATCCACCCCTTTTTTTTAACATGAGGGAAGACAATTATAGCACAATCTCGACATTTATACAAGCTATATACTTCAAAAACACTTAGAATTTCATGCAATAATTGAAATCAAGCATTTTTCTTCAAAATTGCCAATTTAACCAAACCAAGATCAATGAAATCCTCATGAAGACTCTAACAAACTCAACAAAATCAAACAAAATCAGACACACTTAAAGAAACTCAACAAAATCAAACAAAGACTCTAAAACTACATGCAAGAAACCATGTACAAGGAGGATCATACCATGGTGGAATGTCTAATAAGCTATATTTTGCCAGTATAGAATTCTCTAATGGAATTATGTCGTAAGTATAGCCCTAAACTAACAAACTATAGCACATCAAACAAAGAAAGTGTGTCAACAATTCAAATCAAAAACTGAGAGTATTAGTCTCGAGTTGTTCTCCCTAGGAGTTGCCCTAAGGTGCACATCATTGGTTAGGAGTCTCTTGGTGTGAGGTTGGATGCGAGAAATGTAAACAATTGCATGAAAGTAATGAACAAATAACAATGAAGCTAAAGGACACAAGAATTTGAAATCAAGCTAAACTGAATGGCAATCAATCAATATGAGTCTTCGCTAGGGTTGAGAATTGGAAGTCCCATCATCATTATTTACATCAATTGTGACATCAATTGGTTATTGCTCCACTTAGTCAACCTCTTAGTCAACCTTTAATTATGAAGGAAAGTCAAGTGAAGGTAATCAATTTGAGTCCACAAGTCCTAGTTTAATCCTAGGGAAATACTAGAGTTAGTGACATTCAAATCAATTAGCAATTTCCAATTATCAATCAACAAAAGACCTTAATAATTCAAGTGTTTCCATTTGCCCAACCCCTAAGCCAAGTGAGAAGAACTACTCCATAGCTAAGGTTTATCAAGCAATTGGTGAGCAACAACAACAATTGAAAATGAAATTCCTCAATTCATTAATGGAAATCAAAGTAACAAAGTCTAGATCCAAGATCTACAACACTAGAGCATCAAAAGCACCAAATTGAGAATGGAAGAAGAGGATCTACAACTAGAACAATGTAAAGTTGAATAAAATTTAGATCTCACCAAAGTATCCAAGTACAATTGTGAATGAGAAAGCTAGAACCCTAGAGAGAAGTTGGAGTTTCCCTCTCTAAAAATGTAACTTCCACAAGTAACTAACTAAAGTGTGTAAAAGATGAGTTATCCTTCAATCCTTGGTTCTTTTAAACTTTTCCCGCCAGAATTTCACCCATAATTGGGTCTCAAGCTCCCCTGAAATCGCTGGTCACATTTTCATTAAAAAAATTACGTGCACGCGTCATGCATACGCGTGGGTCACGCGTACGCGTTGATTGGCTTTTGCGTTCCACGCGTACGTGTCATGCGTGCGTACGCATCGATGGGAAACCTAGCCATCCATGCGGAAGCGTCGATGTTTGCGTGCTGATTCCAAAATCTAGCTTTCACGCGTGCGCGTCGGCTGCGCGTGCGCGTGGGTGCCAATGCTCCAAAGGTCCATTTTTATGCTCCTTCCACTTAAGCATGCTTCCTTTCCCTCTTCTAGACCATTCTTACCCCTATAAGCTCTGAAATCACTTAACAAACCGATCACAACATCGAATGGTAATAAAGAGAGATAAAAATATAGCTTATTTAGGACTTAAAAAACATTTTTCAACCATTAAGCGAAATTGGGAAGGAAACACAAAACCATGCATTTCATATGGATAGGTGTGATGGAATATTGCTAAAACTACTTAATTTGAGTACAAAATGTATCATTAAATAGCGGTGCATCAAATCTCTCGTCACTTAAACCAAGCATGTCCTCATGCTTAAAGAGTAAAAGATCAAAGAACATAGGAGAAGAAGTTTATTGATATGCAATACGCCTAAATACATGCAACTAATGCAAATATATCAACCTTTTGGTTAAGGGTGAACCAACTTCGGAGAATGTATATATATATCAGCAAATAGGGCTAAAATGACAAAAAATTCATAATCTACCAATTCAATCATCAAAGTGGAGTGTATATACTTGCATGAAGAAAGCTCGTAAAAGCCGAGAATAAGGAGTTGAGCATCAAACCCTCACCGGAAGTGTTTGCACTCTATTCTCTCTAGTGTTTAGGGTTGACCACTCAATTTTCCTCTAATCATGCTTTCCCCAATTTGTTTGTCATCTAACAATCAACAATTATCCAATGCATGCATGTACCTATCATGAGGTCTTTTCTTTAGGTTGTAATGGGGCTATCATCAAGGTAAGGTTATATATATATTTAAGTGAGCTCAAGATTTGAATCTTTGATTAACATAAGCTTCCCACCTAACCTATATAGCAACCTATAGAAATCTAATATATGCCTAACTACCCACTCTTTTCTCCTTTTTTTTTTCTCACACCTTCATGCATTTTCTTTTCTTTATCATTTTCCATATGCCTTACCTTGGGGCATTTTGTCCCCTTTTTATTTCTTTCTCTTTTCTTGTTCTTTTCTTCCTTTTATTTTATTTATTTTTTTCTTTTTCTTTTTTTTCACATATAAATTTTTTTTCCATTTTTTTTGTATATATTTTTTCTTTTCTTTCTTTTCAACTACAAACTCATACAAGAGCATCAATGCACATGCCTTTATATTTAATGCATGAGATGTAGCTAATTCCCAAGACCTTCAATGAAACTTCTAAACACCCTTTTACCTCAACCAACGTCCCAAGTTTTCCCACACTTGAATGACACACACACTAGCCTAAGCTAATCAAAGATCCAAATAAGAAAAATTATTGTTTTTCACTTAGAGGCTTGTAATGTACTAATAGTAGAACAAAGGGGTTTATCATAGGCTCAAAGTTGGCTAACAAAGGTTGATGAAGGGTAAACTCTTTGGGTATGTGGGCTAAATAAAATGATGGCCTCAATCATATAAAATGCATGTCTACATAGAGTAATGGACATGAAAAATTGAACAAAGAAAGGATTACAATCATAGAAGGAGAACAATTGATGCCAGGGCATTTTGGCCAGTTTCACTGACCCTTTCTTTATGGTTTTAAGGTAGTTTCATGCATTTTCTTAGGAAATAAGCAAGTTTTGGGTAAATAATCACTTACATCTTGATTCAAGCAAACATTGTGAATTTTACATGATTTCATAAGAATTATGCATAAATTAAAGGACAAATTGAATGATGCATGTCTCATAACTTGGATTAAAGCTTTGATGCACTTTATTGCTTGATTTCAGGATAAAGGAAGCAAGGAAGAACCATGTTAGTAGCCACGTTAGTCTAGCTAACGTGACCACTAACGTGGAATGAAGGCTAGCTTGCAACGTTAATGAGAAAAGTGATTGCCAATAACGCCTTCGTAAGCCATCATAGCCCACGTCAGTTGCCACGTTAACTATGTTAACGTGGAAGCTAATGTGGAAGAGAAGTAGAACTCCAATGTTAGTGGTAAAAGTAAGTGCCACTAATGTTCTAAAAGGGGCAATTGGCCACGTTAAGAGCCACGTTAACTTAGTTAACATGAGCTCTAACGTGGAAGAAGAAGATGATGCCAACGTTAGTGATACTCACCTTTGTCACTAACGTTGGACTAAGCCCATATTGGCTACGTTAAAAGCCACGTTAACCTAGTTAACGTGGACTCTAACGTGGAGGGAGCAAGAATCACCAACGTTAGTGACACTCACC
>NC_029790.2:64827634-64848849 GCF_000816755.2 Arachis ipaensis | reverse complement strand
AGCGTTAGTGACAAAGGTAAGTGTCACTAACGCTCTCGAAGATTTGGCAAGCCTACGTTAAAGGCCACGTTAACTATTCTAACGTGAACCCTAACATAGGGAGAAAAGGGTACTCTCAACGTTATTGAAAAAGGTAAACCCCAGTAACGTTTACGAAGGGCCAAGGGTCAACGTTAGTGGTCACGTTAGTGCCACTAACGTTAAAGTTAACGTGGACCACTTTGGGTTAGGAACGTTAGTGAAAAAGGTGATTGTCACTAACATTCCCAACCCCACATTTTCACTTAACGTTAACACCACTAACGCCCTAAGCTAAAGTCCCTGCCTACTTCACACTTTCTCTGCAAGTAAAGTTGAGCCCACTGAAGAAGATAACTACTTCAACTCAAGATCCAAAGGTCCATATCCAAGACTTGAAGAGCCAACTAGAAGATCAGAAGAATAGTATAAATAGGGAGGGCTTTGAACTAGAAAGGAGCTTTTGGGCATTATTAGAATTACTCTCTGTATTTTACTGCACTTCAAGTTTAACTTTCAGAATGTACTCTCCATCTTTGCTTTCCATTCCCAGAGCTATGAACAACTAAACCCCTTTCATTAGGTTAGGGAGCTCTGTTGTAATTTGATGGATCAATAATAGTTTTCATTGTTCTTCTTCTTTCTTTTCTCTTGATTTTACTAGAAAGCTTTCAATCTTCATCCAATTGAGTAGTTATCTTGGAAAAGAAGATATTCATACTTGGATCTCTTCTGAACCTTGGAAAAGGGATGAAGAGATCATGCTAGAAATGTTATCTCATGTTGGACCAAATTGGGGTTTGGACGGATATGGTGACATATAATTCTCCTAATACTTTGATTTGGAAATACATGTGGTATAATCAGTGACCACACTTCATCTCTTCTCATGAGCAATTAGACCAAGGAATTGGCTATTGATCTGATTTGAGAGATTGAACTACCAAGGAATTGGAATTCAATCACTTAAGATTGCCAAGGAGATCAATGAATGCATTGATTGAGGAAGAGATGAAAATGAACTTGATTCCGAGAATGCAACATCTCCTAAGCCCAATGAAATCCCCATTTCTGATCTTACCCATTCTCTTTACTTTATGCCATTTACTTTCATGCTAAACTTCCCTTCCCCATTTAAGATTCTACAATTTACTTCCCGTCATTTATTTTCTGCTATTTACTTTCCCGCCATTTAATTTCCTATAATTCTCAACTCACTTTCTACTTAGCTCAACTAGAACTTTCTTCCAATTAAGGTTGCTTGACCAATCAATCCCTGTGGGATTCGACCTCACTCTACTGTGAGTTTTTACTTGATGACAATTCGGTATACTTGCCGAGGAAGATTTGTTAAGGGACAATTTTCCGTGCATCAAGTTTATGGCGCCGTTGCCGGGGATTGATTTTGTATCAACAATGATTAAATTGGTGGATAACTAGATTGGGCATTTGTTTTTATTTTGTTTGATTTAAGTTCATTTGAGTAATTTACTTTCTGTTTAGCTATTTTCTTCCCTTTCCCTCTCCCATTTTCTTAGTTGTTTACAATTCAGTCACTAACCCACTAACTGTTTGATATATTGTATCACTCACGCTAACAGCATTTCTGTAGAAATTACTGTCTGCATCTATCTTTCTTGCTTTTGCCTTGTTGGTTGTATGACAGGTAGAATAAGTGGGGCTTCAACTTCCTTTAATTCTGAACCTGAGAGTACCTTCTTTATATTAAGGAAGGAAGCAAGAGGAAAGAGAGTAGTTGGTGCTGAGAAAGAGGAAGAGTACTTTGAACCAAACATGGATGAGAACATGGAGAACCATCATGGAGAAGAAGCTCACAACCATGGCAGAGAAGGTCCAGTGCATCAGGCTGGACAAGAGAGAAGAGTTCTGGGTTCTTACATCAATCCAAACCCAGGAAACTGTGGGAGTAGCATCCAAAGGCCAACCATACATGCCAACAACTTTGAACTAAAGCCACAGCTCATCACCCTTGTTCAGAACAATTGTTCATTCGGAGGAAGTGTCCAAGAAGACCCCAATCAACATCTAACCACCTTCCTGAGGATATGCGATACTGTGAAGTCTAATGGTGTTCATCCTGACAACTATAGACTACTTCTGTTTCCCTTCTCGCTCAAGGACAAAGCATCTAAATGGCTGGAATCCTTTCCAAAGGAGATTTTAGCAACCTGGGAAGACGTGGTGAACAAATTCTTGGCAAGATTTTATCCTCCTCAACGGATCAACAGGTTGAGAGCTGAGGTACAAACATTCAGGCAGCAGGATGGTGAGACTCTATATGAAGCAAGGGAGAGGTTTAAGGACCTGACAAGAAGATGCCCGCCAGATATGTTCAATGAATGGGTGCAGTTGCACATTTTCTATGAAGGCCTTTCATATGAATCAAAGAAGGCAGTAGACCACTCATCCGGGGGATCTCTGAACAAGAAGAAGACCATTGAAGAAGTCATAGATGTCATTGAGACTGTAGCAGAGAATGACTACTTCTATGCTTCTGAAAGAGGCAACACTAGAGGAGTGATGGAGCTGAACAATGTGGATGCACTGTTAGCTCAAAACAAGCTTATTACCAAGCAGTTGGCTGATCTTACCAAAAAGATGGAGAGGAATCAAGTGGCAGCAATCACCACCTCAGCAGCAGCTCAAGAAGGAGTGAATGAAGAAGCAGAGGGTGATCAGGAACAAGCCAACTACATTGAAAATTCACCTAGGCAGCACCATGACCCATATTCCAAAACATATAATCCCGGTTGGAGGAACCACCCAAACTTTGGGTAGGGAAACCAATAGGATCAAAGCCAAGATCAGAGACGCCACAACCCCAATAACAATGCAGCTCACTAACACTCCACACAGAGGTCTTATCAACACCCACCTAACAACACCTCTTAGCATCCATACCAAAGTCAAAATGGCCCTTCTCATCCTTCCATTCTCGACTCACCATCATCTGAAGATAGACTCTCAAGGATTGAAACTCTGCTTGAAGGCATATGCAAAGAGATCCAAGATAACAAGGTGTTCAAGGAGGAGGTGCGAGCCAATATCAAGAACTAGGGAGACACCATCAAGAGACTGGAGTTTCAAGTGGGATACCTTTCTGAGAAAATCCCCAAACCTACTGATAGCTTCGCAAGTGACACAGAGAAAAATCTGAGAGGTGAAGCAAAGAAGGTCAGATGGGAAGATTGCAAGATGGTTACTATAAGTGATAAGGAGATTGAGGAAGAGCCGAACAAACCATCAGAACAACCTGAAGATACATCAACAGGAAAGCAGGAAGAGAATCATCAAGAAACCACAACTACACAGAAGGAGCTGCTGAGACTCTATGCACCCTTTCCCCAATTACTCAATGGTGGTGTAGAGAAGAGAATATACTCAAGGTTTTTTGACATATTTGCATCTCTCCATGTAAACATACCATTCATCAAGGCCCTCCAACAAATGTCCTCATACATTAAGTACATGAAGGAGCTGCTGACCAGGAAAAGCTCACTCAAGGGAGGACAAACCATAGTGATGAATAAGGAGTGCAGTGCTCTCATTCAACTAGAGCTGCCTACAAAAAGGAAGGACCCAGGGAGTTTTTACATCCCCTGTGCCATAGAAGAAACAATGTTTGATAAAGGAATCTGTGATCTGGGAGCAAGCATCAACTTAATGCCTTTATCCCTTATGAAGAGGCTGCAAATCAATGAGCTGATGCCCACAGATGTAGTCATCAGGCTGGCGGACAAAACTAAAAAACAAGCAATAGGAGTGGCTGAAAACGTGCTGGTGAAGGTTGGGAACTACTTCCTTCCCACAGACTTTGTCATACTGGAAATGGAAGAAAGTCATCTTCACCCAATCATATTGGGAAGACCATTCTTAGCTACAGCCTGAGTGCTCATAGATGTGGAGCGAGGAGAGCTAATACTGAGGATACATGACGAACAACTCACCTTCAATGTCTTCAAACCCTCAGAAGAAGCAAGTCAGGAAGGCAAGGAACTAAGGACAGAGCATGACAGAGCAATGGTGGGAGAAATAAGCATTGAGGCACAAGCTGTACACTCAGGAATTCCTTTGGGTGATGAACAAAATAATCAGCAGCTGTCACAACTAAAGGAAACTCAAGTGGAGCCAAAACCACCAGAATCATATGGGACCAGCAACAAAATCCCCCTAGGAAAAGAGACCACAAAGAGCAGGATAACAGCAAAAGAAACAAAGAAGAAGAGAACCAACCCCATCATAAAGTTGATGATCCTTGTGCTCATCCCATGCAAAACCCCATCCGTCCATCACACAACCACCCCATCAATCCATACCTTTCATTTACTCATCATTTCCCTATATAAGTGATTCCTAGTCCGTGCTTCCCTTCACATTCCAGCAACCACTTCTTCAAACTTCTCACTCTCGACGTACAATTCTCCAAGCTACACCCTATCCAAACCCAACCGAATTCCACCACTCATCACTAACCTTAACACCTTCACTTTTCAAAAATCATTCTTGGCATCATCAAGCTCCAAGAGGCAAAAGAGAAAGGAACCGATTGAGAGCAGCCCTTTTGATGAAGGGAAATTCAAAACTGCATTCCATGAACGTGAATTTGAACGGATAAATCTCAAAAAGATATTGCCTGAGTTAACATTCCAGTTCAACAAAGACGAATGCCCACAGATTCGAGAAAAGATCGAACAAAGGGGTTGGCAAAGGCTCACGAACCCAGAAGCAAAGATAAATGCAAACCTCATCAATGAATTCTATGCAAATGTGGTCAGAGAAAACAAAACCAAGGCCTCCACCTTCAAAAGTTATGTGAGAGGAACAGAGGTGGACTTCAGCCCCAATGCCATAACAAGGGTTCTTTAGCTGAAATCACCACATTTTGATGAGCCTAGTTATCACGTGAGAATAAGTAATGGCCCCGACAATGATGAACTTGAAGAAATTGTGAATGATATGTGTGTTATAGGATCTGACTAGGAAAGGTATTCAGATAGAAGACCTCGGTTCATCAGGAGAGGAGATCTCATCCCAGAAGCCAAGGGATGGTTTGAACTTGTGAGGAGATCTATCCTCCCAGCTGCAAACAATTCTGAGGTCAACGTTACTCGAGCAACTATGGTACACTGCTTAGTAAAGGGTGGAGGCATCAATGTGAACGAAATTATAGCTGAGGAGATTCAAGAATCAGCCGAGAAGAATGATCCAGGTGCTAGACTTTGGTTCCCCAGCACCATCCTTAGGCTGTGTACGAAAGCCAAGGTAGTCTTCGAGGACAGCAATCCAACTTGGGTAAGCCCTGGAAGGATGGTTACACTCCAGCGTATAACGTATGTGACACCCGCCCAACAACAAAGAAGGCCTCAAATAGGGAGAAGAACACCACAAGAAGAACCTCACCAAGAAGAACCTCAACAGAAAGAATATCAGCAAGAAGAGTACTAGGATCCAACCAATATAAATCTGGGACACATTCAAGGAGCCATTGAAGACTTGGCAAGGAGATATATGAAACGGCAAGAGCAACAACTACACGTTCAATCCCAAAGGATGGATGGTCAAGAAGAACTCCTTTCTAATTGGATGAATCAACAAGGGGAGTGGCAGAAACAACAAATGGAACATTATTCCCAGCTCACTCAAGCCATCAATCAAGTGACTGAAAGGCAAGAGCGTCAAGATAAACGCCTTCAAGAACTCAACCAACGCCAGCTAGCTTAGACGAAGGCATTCATTGAGTTCAGTGTACTTAATGAAGGACGACAACTACATAAGGAGGAGTTCAACATAAACACTCAAGCCAAGTTGAACTATATGTCTAGTCATATGCATAATCTACACTCTGCAATCCCTACGTATGATGAGGTCCAAAAAGATCTCACAGAACAAGAGGAAAGGAAGGTGAAACAGCAGAAGGAAATATTGAAAAAGAAGATTGAAGATGCTGGCTTCTGGAAGAAGTTGATTGGAAAAAGCAAGGGAAGTGGGAGTGCAAGCACTCAAGAAAAATACAAGGAGGACAAACAGGAGGGAGAGCATGAACAACCCCATGAGTAAAAGGTGGTGGAGTTCCCTCATTGTTCTATCTTTCTTTTTCAAGTCTTTTAAATAAGGAAAATCATGTATGAAATAGAACATGCTTCCATGGTAGTTTAGGAATTTCAATTCTGTCTTTAGTATTCTCCTTACTTAGGTCTATGCTTGCTGGTTCAAGTTGCCTGTTTTCATTTTCATCTTGCTTACTGTATGCTTGTCCTTTTAAGTCCAATAAAAAGAGATGTTATCAAAGACCAGAGTGATGTTCAAGTTGTAGAGCAGGTCCTTAAATTTATGGTGAAGTAATCACTTAGCTAAGTTGGTTCACCAACAAGGTGGGAAGGCAACTATCTGTCCTGAATCATATACTTGAAACACACCCCATGAGACTAGCTAAATAATAAGATCCTAATAAAAAAAAGGAAAAGAACAATAAGAGTTGAAAAAGAAAGAAAAGTTAATAAAGAATAAGGCTAGGCACCAAGGGCTTGAAACTTGAGGGATGTGTCTGTGGTGCTCTTGTACCAGGGCACGCGTTGTGCTTTATTTGCGTCGGGGAATCGACGCGTGTGTGCACGCCACGCGGACGCGTGGAGGGGAAGAAATGCGAGGCGACGCATAAGCGTCTCCCACGCGTACGCGTGGGTTGCAGGATAGCAATGGGACGCGTACAAGTCAGGCGACGTGCACGCATGGATAAGGTTGTGCCTTGGGCACAAAGTGGGTACAGAGCAGGCATAACTCTCTGGCTTTTGTATCAGAAGAAGTATGCAACAGAATCGAGGCGTACGTGTCTATCACGCTTACGCGTGGATTGCGAAATCGGCTAACGACGCGTACGCGTCACCTATGCTTACGCGTGGGTCGCCTGGCATAGTTTTGGCATAAAAGGGGCACAACCCTCTGGTTTTTATACCAGAGTGGCCAAAATTTGCAGCCGACGCGTACACGTCGCCCATGCTTACGCGTGGGTGTGCGAATTTGCAGAGGCACGCGTACGCGTCACATGCGCGTACGCGTGGGACTTGGTTGTGCCCCAGGCACAAAGTGGGCACACTAGAGGCACAACTTTCAGATTTTAGTACTATGGGCTGTGAAAATACGTCCACGCGTACGCGTGTAGCATGCTTGCGCGTGGATGCCCCCTTTTTTTTATACACATGAGGATGGCAATTATGGCACAAAATTGGTAGTAATGCATGCTAAGGGTCAAAAACATCAAAAATCTCACGTAACTCTCAACCCTAAGCATTTCTTCAACATCACAATTCAATCAAACCAATATCAATGAACTCCTCATGAGCAATTTAAAACAAAATAAGCAAAATCAACCCTACTATGAACAAACTCACAAACAAGCAATCATAAAATTCATGAATATTCAAAAGAGTTAGTAGCAAGAAACTATACACAAAGGTAGATCATACCATGGTGGGGTGTCTCCCACCTAGCACGTTTGTTTAACGTCCTTAAGTTGGACTGTCATGAGCTCAAATCTCCTCGCCTTCGGGTGCATCCTCAAGGAGGAATACCTCAACCTCTTGTTGCTTTTCATCTTTTCTCCATGGTATAGCTTTAGACGATGACCATTAACTTTGAAGATGTTGGGGTTTGAAGGATGTCTTAGTTGGTAGACTCCATATGGTTCCGCTTTCTCCACTCTATAAGGGCCTTCCCACCCAATGTTCTGAAAACCGGACCGGACCAGCCGGTTCGACCGGATTAACCAAGAACCGATCAGTTAGCCGGTCCGGTCAACTCCTAAAACCGGCCTGCAAAAAAATGGTGAAAAAATTTGCCGAACCGGTGGTTAACCGGTGAACCGAACGAACCGGCCAATTTTTTTTTAAGTCTGGTTCTCCCCTTCAACACCAAACGGCATCGTTTTGGTTTAATTAGAAAAAAAAAACAAAACGCGTAGCCCAAATGCCCCCAATCCCTTCTCCCTTTTCTCACTCTCAGGGTCACCAATATACCAAAATCAAAACCCCTAATTCAAAGGTTCTTTGGAGAGCAGCGGAAGAATGAGGCTTGTCAAAGCACGGCAGCGGTGGAGGAAGGAGGTGGTGGAGCTGTGGTTGATGTGCATGGCTTCCCGAGCTTTTCTGCTTTTCACTTCTCTCTTCTCTCTCACTCTCAGTCTCTCCAAAATGGCAAAATCCCCCAATCTATGTCGCTCTTAGTCTCAGACGCCGCCAGTCTTCTCTGTCGTCCCCGTCGTCAGCCGCCTCTTTCTCATCGTCAAAAATGCCTCTGTCTCCGAGACATCTCTCCTCTGTCTGTATCGAGCACCTCTCTGTCTGAAGTGCGAACGTACCTGTGCCGCCGTGGGCTCTTTGCCGTCGCCCGTGAGTTCTTCAATTTTCATCGTCCCTCAACATCTTCATGGTCTTGTTTATTTTCACTGATTTCTTCCCTTTTCACTTTAGTTTTTTATTTGTTTCCTCTGTTGTGTTTGTTAATTTTATTTATTCTGATTTCTGAGTTGCTGCACTTGTTTGTTGCTGATTTGTTTGATTCTCAGTTGATGGTGTTATGATGGATTACTTCACTACATTATTTATGTTGAAATTTTTTTGGTTTTTGTTTTTTTCAATTAATTTTTTATTCAGTAAGGAATTTAGGGAAGATTTGTGTTCATAACTTCAGATGCAGAGTTCTTGTTTTGAGTTATTCTGCTTTTCAATTTTTTTATTTTGTTAATTATATGGATTAATCATTTTGTAATTCTAAATTTTACCGAATATAAATTTGATAAAAGTTTAATTTTGGGACTCTGGTTTTTGAATTTTTCTATATTGAATTTCACTATATAAGTTCAATTGTGCTCTATTGAATTCTGCTATATTGAATGTTGGTGGTGAAAGTATCTGAAAGTGATGCTTCTGAACCTGCCATAAGGATGTCCCTCATGCATCTCCACCTGAAGATTGTAGAGAGAATGGTGATGTGAAGATGGAAAAGGAATGGCTCTTGATAAACTGTGCAACACATCAAAGGAGCAGGTCAAGAGCAATGAAGAATGCAACAGGGCAGTGGAGTCAATGAGTAATGCAGATGGAAAAGTTCACAGGGAATTGAAGCCACTAAGAGCTCTAGAGGTTATAGATTGTTTTTTAAGTTTGTGTTCCATTTACATAATTCATTTGGTATAGGCATGATCATTGTACATTTAATAGCTATTGGATAATTTCCCCTTCAATGCATTATGGAACTCGTGTTGTGTTTAATGTGTTTTTATACTAAATTTTTAATAATTTTATTTAATATTTAATTAAACTGGTTGAACCCCGGTTGAACCAGTGAACCAGTCACCTCATCGGTTCATTAACCGGTCTGGTTCTCGCAACCTTGTTCCCACCTTGACCTTAGCTTTCCGAGCATCAACCGTAACCTAGAGTTATAGAGGAGAACTAGCTCTCCGGCTCTAAACTCTCTTCTTCTTATGTTTCGATCATGCACCGCTTTCATCTTTTCCTTGTAAAGCCTTGAATTTTCATAGGCTTCCAATCTAAGGTTCTCAAGCTCCACTAATTGTAGCTTCCTTTCAACTCCAACCCCAAATCCGTTGTTTAACTCTTTTACGGCCCAATATGCTTTATGTTCAATCTCCACCGGGAGATGGCAAGCCTTCCCATAGACCAACCGGAATGGGCTCATACCAATCGGCATCTTGTAAGTCGTTCGGTAGGCCCAGAGCGCATCATTGAGCTTAGTACTCCAATCTTTTCTATGAGGCTTCACAACCTTTTCCAATGCATGCTTGATTTCCAGATTGGAGACCTCGGCTTGGCCATTCGCCTGTGGGTGGAATGCCGTGGCCACCTTATGGATGATGCCATACTTCTTCATTATCCCTGCCATTCTTTTGTTGCAAAAGTGCGAGCCTTAATCACTCACGATTGCTTGTGGTGATCCATAGCGGTAAATAATGTTATTCCGAACAAAAGAAAGCATTACATTAGCATCATCGGTTCTAGTGAGGATTGCCTCCACCCACTTCTAGTGAGCAAATAATGTTGGTAGCACTTCCGTGCTGTTTCCCCTGTCCGTTTCTCCCTTCCTACATTTCTACTTCTTCTCTGTCTTTCTGCTCCCTTTACTATTTTATATTAATTCTGTAATTAGCTTAGTTAGTTAGTTTAGTTTAATTAGGTGGTTAGAGAACCTGGGCTGAGTAGTGGATTTAGGCTTGTGTGAATTGATGCTGCTGCCTGGTTATTTGCTTTTGCTGATTGCTGTTGGAAAAATTCCTGATTTAATTTGCACTTCATTATTGGATTCAATCATGCTCAAGTGTCAGAATTCATGCTGCTTGCAAGTGGAATAATTACTGTCATGGAATGGTAGTTGCAACTTGAATTCAATGAATGGCATGCTACTTGAATCCACTATCTCTGTTCATTGGGTAGATTTAGTGCTGTATTTTATGCTAGCATTCTTGCTCACTGTTTGAAGAAACATGTTATTTGTTGCTGGCTGGTTTAGTGGTAAAAGTGAGTGCCATTAATGCTCCAAAAGAGCAATTGGCCACGTTAAGAGTCACGTTAACTCAGTTAACGTGAACTCTAACGTGGAAGAGGAAGATAATGCCAACGTTAGTGACACTCACCTTTGTCACTAATGTTGGACTAAGCCCATATTGGCTACGTTAAGAGCCACGTTAACTTAGTTAACGTGAACTCTAACGTGGAAGGAGCAAGGAATCGCCAACGTTAGTGACACTCACCTTTGTCACTAACGTTGGAGATGGCAATCAACACCACGTTAGTGGCCACGTTAATGTAATTAACGTGAAGCACTAACGTGGGAAAGGGGCATTTTGAAGCGTTAGTGAAAAAGGTAGGTGTCACTAACGCTCTCGAAGATTTGGCAAGCCTACGTTAAAGGTCACGTTAACTATACTAACGTGAACTCTAACATAGGGAGAAAGGGGTACTCTCAACATTATTGGGAAAGGTAAACCCCAGTAACGTTTGCGAAGGGCCAAGAGGCAACATTAGTGGTCACGTTAGTGCCACTAACGTTGTAGTTAACGTGGACCATTTTGGGTTAGGAACGTTAGTGAAAAAGGTGATTGTCATTAATGTTCTCGACCGTACATTTTCACTTAACGTTAACACCACTAAGGCCCTAAGCTAAAGTCCATGCCTACTGCACACTTTCTCTGCAAGTGAAGCTGAGCCCACTAAATATGATAACTGCTTCAACTCAAGATCCAAAGGCCCATATCCAAGACTTGAAGAGCCAACTAGAAGATCATAAGAGTAGTATAAATAGGAGTAGTTTTGAACTAGAGAGAGGCTTTTGGATTGGGAGAACTACTCTCTGTATAATTTTACTTTCTCTGCAACTTCTAGTTTTACTTTGAGAATGCATTCTCCATCTTTGTTTTCCATTCCCAGAGCCATGAACCACTAAACCCCTTTCATTGGGTTAGGGAGCTCTGAAAGATCATTCCATCTTCTAGAAGCTATGAAGCCATGAACCACTAACCTGAATGAAGGTATGAAGCACCCTCCGAAAGATCATTCCATCTTCTAGTGCGATATCATTAACGAGACTGTAGCTGCAGTTCACTAAGAAGAAGTAGAAAGGATGCACATGGAGCAAGGTACAAGTGTGGGGGAAACCCTCTGAACACAATGTGGACACTTTGCCATCATCACTGGCTCTAGATGATCAAGTACCTAGCCATGAGCAGAAAATGGAGTTGAAGCCCCTTGCACCTCACCTCAAGTATGCTTACCTTGAAGATAATAAGAAGCTCCCAGTTATCATTGCAAGGGAACTCACATCCCAACAGGAGGAGCAGCTGCTTAGTGTGCTGAGAAGACACAAGAAAGGAATTGGGTGGAGCGTAGCGGATATAGTAGGCATCAGCCCTCAAGTTTGTGAGCACAGGATATTTTTAGAAGAGGGAGCAAGGCCTATCCATCAACCTCAAAGAAGACTGAACCCCACCATCTTGGAGGTTGTTAAGAAGGAAGTCACCAGACTACATGAAGCTAATATCATCTACCCCATCTCAGATAGCGAATGGGTTAGCCCAGTACAAGTGGTGCCCAATAAGTCTGGAGTTACAACAAGGAAGAATGAGCATGGAGAGCACATAGCAACTAGAGTGCAGAATTCATGGAGAGTTTGCATTGATTTCAGGAACCTCAACCAGGCTACTCGTAAGGATCACTATCCACTGCCATTCATTGATCAAATGCTTGATCGTCTGTCAGGTAAATCACATTACTGCTTGTTAGATGGTTATACAGGCTATTTTCAAATTCATATAGCTCCTGAAGATCAAGAAAATACTACTTTTACATGTCCCTTTGGAACGTATGCATACAAGAGGATGCCTTTTGGCTTGTGTAATACACCGGCTACTTTCCAAAGGTGCATGATGAGTATTTTCTTAGATCTTATAGAGAGCTGTATGGAAGTTTTTATGGATGACTTTAGTGTGTACGGTGATTCTTTTAACCTTTGCTTGGATAGTTTAGCTAGAGTAGTAGACAGGTGTGTTTGTTCAAATCTTGTATTAAATTTCGAAAAATGTCATTTTATGGTAAAATAAGGTATTGTTCTAGGACACATTGTTTCCAATACAGGTATTTCTGTAGATCCAGCAACGGTAGATGTCATTTCTAGTTTACCTTACCCCTCCTCCGTGAGGGAAGTCCGTTTGTTCCTTGGTCATGCAGGTTTCTACAAGAGATTCATCAAGGAATTCAGTAAGGTAGCATTGCCTTTATCCAGACTGTTGCAGAAGGATGTTGAGTTCGAGCTGAGTGAGGACTGCATGAAAGCATTTGATAAGCTAAAGATTGCCTTGACTCAAGCTCCAATTGTGAGAGGACCAGATTATGCACGGAAACTTGTCTCTTAACAGATTTCCCTCGGCAAGTATACCGAATTGTCGTCAAGTAAAAACTCACAATAGAGTGAGGTCGAATCCCACAGGGATTGATTGGTCAAGCAACTTTAATTGGAGGAATGTTCTAGTTGAGCTAAGCAGAATTTGATTTGAGAATTGCAGGAAATTAAATGGCGGGGAAAGTAAATGGCAGAAAATATAAATGCTGGAAATAAAGAGCTGAATATAAATGACGGAAAGTAAATTACAGAATCTTAAATGGGGAATGGAGAATTTAGCATGAAAGTAAATGGCCGAAAGTAAAGAGAATGGGTAAGATTAGAAATGGGGGATTCATTGGGCTTAGGAGATGTTGCATTCTCCGGATCAAGTTCATTTTCATCTCTTCCTCAATCAATGCATTCATTGATCTCCTTGGATTCCTCTTCCAAGTTTCTGAAGAGATCCAAGTATGAATAGCTTTTTTTCTAAGACAACTACCCAATTAGATGAAGATTAAAAGCTTTCTAGTAAAATCAAGAGAAAAGAAAGAAGAAGAATAATGAAAACTATTATTGATCCATCAAATTTCAACAGAGCTCCCTAACCCAATGAAAGGGGTTTAGTGGTTCATGGCTCTGGGAATGGAAAACAAAGATGGAGAATGCATTCTCAAAGTAAAACTAGAAGTTGCAGAGAAAGTAAAATTATACAGAGAGTAGTTCTCCCATTCCAAAAGCCTCTCTCTAGTTCAAAACTACTCCTATTTATACTACTCTTCTGATCTTCTAGTTGGCTCTTCAAGTCTTGGACATGGGCCTTTGGATCTTGAGTTGAAGCAGTTATCATCTTTAGTGGGCTCAGCTTCACTTGCAGAGAAAGTGTGCAGTAGGTATGGACTTTAGCTTAGGGCGTTAGTGGTGTTAACGTTAAGTGAAAATGTGGGGTCGAGAACATTAGTGACAATCACCTTTTTCACTAACGTTTCTAACCCAAAATGGTCCACGTTAACTTCAACGTTAGTGGCACTAACGTGACCACTAACGTTGCCTCTTGGCCCTTCGCAAACGTTACTGGGGTTTACCTTTCCCAATAACGTTGAGAGTACCCTTTTCTCCCTACGTTAGAGTTCACGTTAGTATAGTAAATGTGACCTTTAACGTAGGCTTGCCAAATCTTCGAGAGCGTTAGTGACACCTACCTTTTTCACTAACGCTCCAAAACGCCCCTTTCCCACGTTAGTGCTTCACGTTAATTACATTAACGTGGCCACTAACGTGGTGTTAATTGCCATCTCCAACGTTAGTGACAAAGGTGAGTGTCACTAACGTTGGCGATTCCTTTCTCCTTCCACGTTAGAGTTCACGTTAACTAAGTTAACGTGGCTCTTAACGTAGCCAATATGGGCTTAGTCCAATGTTAGTGACAAAGGTGAGTGTCACTAACGTTGGCATTATCTTCCTCTTCCACTTAGAGTTCACGTTAACTGAGTTAACGTGACTCTTAACGTGACTAATTGCCCTTTTGGAGCTTTAGTGGCACTCACTTTTACCACTAACACTTGGAGCTTCCTTTTCCACCACGTTAACTACCACGTTAATGTAGTTAACGTGGTACTTAACGTGGGCTATGATGGCTTCGATGACATTATTGGTGATCACTTTTCTCATTAACGTTGCAAGCTAGCTCCCATTCCACGTTAGTGGTCACGTTAGTTAGACTAACGTGGCTTTTCCTTGCTTCCTTTGTCATGAAATCAAGCAAATAAAGTGCATCAAAGCTCTAATCTAAGTTATGAGTCATGCATCATCCAATTTGTCATTAAATTCATGCATAATTCTCATGAAATCATATAAAATTCACAATGTTTGCTTGAATCAAGATGTAAGTGAAATTCTACCCAAAACTTGCTTATTTCCTAAGAAAATGCATGAAACTACCCTAAAATAGTAAAGAAAAGGTCAGTGAAACTGGCCAAAATGCCCTGGCATCACAACACCAAACTTAAAGCTTACTTGTCCCTAAGCAAGTACTGAAACATGAGAATGACGAATGAAATGATAAGAGGAATGAATCATTATTGTGGAAGTCATGTCCTTGGTTTTATGGGGTTTCATGCATAGCAACTTAGGTTCATTCCTTTACTGGCATTCAGACCTTTATCATGCCCTGGAACACTCACTTGATTGCACCCTTTGAGACTTTTATTTATTGATCCCTTTGTCTTTTCAAGGTTTATTGCATCCTTAGGCTAAGTACTCTGTGAGGGGGCGACTCTTTAAAATAAGCTTTCAGCCAATACTCCCGAACCAGTTGGTTCAAGGTGCTAGGTGTTGAAACACCCCTAAGGACTTACTCCCTCAAGTCTCTCTCCCCCATACATGCACACCACAGGCACATGGTTTGTTATTTTCTTTCCTTGAGGCCTTGGTGTCCAGCACCTCTTTGGGTTTACTAAATGTTCTGTAGCAAGGTTGCTCTTGATAGTGGATTTTCAGTTGATAATCCCGGGTTAGTTAACCCAATTTACCAAGTGATAAAGCACTCCTAAGAACTTATTCATCCAAGCATATCCTTGGTACAAGAGCACCACAGACACATCCCTCAAGATTCAAGCCCTTGGTGCCTACCCTTATTTCTTATTACTTTTCTTTCTTTTTCAACTCTTATTTTTCTTTTCCTTTTTCTTATTAGGATATTGTTATTTAGCTAGTCTCATGGGGTGTGTTTCAAGCATATGACTTCAGGACAGATAGTTGCCTTCCTACCTTGTTGGTGAACCAACTTAGCTAAGTCATTATTACACCACAAGCTTAAGAACCTACTCCACAATTGATTATCACTCTGGTCTTTCATAACATCTCTTTTTTGTTTGACTCAAGGGACAAGCATACAAGTGAGCAACGTGAAAATGAAGACAGGTAACTTGAACCAGCAAGCATAGACCTAAGCAATGAAAATACTAAAGACAGAATTGAAAATTCCTAAGCTACTATGGAAACATATTCTATTTCATACATGATTTTGCTTATTTAATGCTTTGAAAAAGATGGAACAAAGAGGGAACTCCACCACCTTTTACTCATGGGAGTGCTCATGCTCTCCCTCTTATTTGTCCTCTTTGTGTCCACTTGTGTTTCCTCGTATCCATGCTAGTCTGGCTTTTTTCCACTCCTGAAGTGCCTTCCTTACTGATTAATGACTCTTTTCTACCCTCTCTCTTTCTTCTCGCGCTAATTTATCCTTTACTTCTTCATATCTTGTGATTCCCGGATGCAGTACAAGCAGTTGTCCAACTAAGTACCCGAGCCTGGCTTGAGTGTTTACATGATGTCCAGTCTCGTTCATGTAAACTCCCTCTGCAAACGCTCTGTATTTGTCAAAGAGTTCTGCCTGTTCCAATTGTTTCCGATGCATTTCATCTATGTGTGCACCTTGATGTGCTTGGATGTTGATTAGCTTTTGGATGGCTTATTGTTGTTGATCTTGCCTTTGCTCTATCCTGTGGAAGGATTCACCCTAATGTTTCTCGTATTCCAGTTGCTGCTCCATCATTTGCTTTTGCCATTCCCCCTGTTGATTCATCCATCCAGAAAGTAATTCTTCTTTACGGCTTACAAATTGTAAATGTAACTCTTTCTATGCCCTTTGATTTTCCAAGTATTGTCTAGATAAGCCATCAATCGCTTCCTGTAGTTGGTGCATGTTTAAAGGGGCTTGCTCCTCTAAGTTTTGTCTTTCTACTACTTGATGGGCTGGCCTCTTTCTTGGCTTTCGTTGAGGTAAGGGAGATGCAACAGCATGCATCCGTCGAACAGTAATTGGGATGCCCACTTTTATCCACTCGGGGTCCTCATCCTCGAACACCACCCAGCCCTGTCACACAGACAAAAAATAGTGCTGGGGTAGTCTATCCTTCCTCCAGAATTGCTCTTTTCAGCCATCTTCCTAATACCTTGGGCTATCAGTTCATGGACCTTGATCTCTCCCCCTTTAGGTATACATTGCACCATTGTTGCTCTCTTAAGATTCACCTCTAAGTTATTCCCGACAGGAAGGATGGATCTCCTCACAATTTCAAACCACCCCTTTGCTTCAGGGGTGAGGTCCCCTCTTTTGATGAACTTGGGTTTCCCCTGAGGATCTCGTACCCAATCAGCTCCTTGCACGCAAATATCTTGTATAATCTGGTCATGATTGGGGCTGCTATCTATTCTGGAGTGATAGCTTTCTTCTGCAAATGGTATGGTCCGTAGCTTTAACACCCTCATGATGCTCATGGGGCTGAAGTCCACGGTTACCCCTCTCACGAAGCTTATATAGGAGTCATCTGCCTTATCATACCTGACTGCATTTGCATAAAACTCTCTTACAAGAGTTGCATTTACTTTTATGATTGGATCAGTAAGGAGCTCCCATCTCTTCTTTTCCACCTTCTCTGTGATTTCGGGGCACTCAGTTTTTCTGACTTGAAAGCCTAGCTCATATATGATCTCCTTATCAACCATCCATCCATATTGCAATGCATGGTGAAAGGTTCTGAATTTCTTCTCATCGAAAGGGCGTTGCTCCATAGGCTCCTTCCCTTTTCTTCTCTTAGAGCTTGATGATGCCATAAGTGACTTTTTGAGATGTGAAGGTGTTAAAGGGTGTGGATAGATGGTGAAATTCGGCCGGATTAGGATAGGATATAGTTAAGGGAGTGAGGGAGAGTGTTTTTGATGGGGTAAGAGGTATTAGGTTCCGAGAGTTAGAAGTACAAAGAATGAGAATTTGGGATGTGGAAAGGGTATGGAATAAGAACCACTTTATATAGGGAGATGGTGAGTGAATGAAAGGTGTGGATTGATGGAGTGGTTGTGTGATGAACGGATGGGGTTTAGCATAGGAAGAGCACAAGGATCATCAACTTTATGAAGGGGGGTTGGTTTGATTTCCAAGCGTGTCACTCTTCCAATGTTGCATGGCAATATTTCCCAATGCATCCCCCTTGAAAACACGTGTATAGTACTCTCCTTTTGTGGTGGCCGAATCCTCCTTCTTCAATTGTCCAATCAATTCTTTCCAATCCTCCTCTCATTTCTCCTACAGGATAAAAGAACAAAATTAATAAGATTGAAAGTTGGCGGCAAATATTGGAAAAGTGGGATAACTACTTTTCAAAAGGAAGAAAAACAATTTTTTTTTTGTTTTTGTTTTTAACTAACTAAGTGCTATTCATGAATGCAAACCAACTGACTAATTAATTCCCCATATATGCAACATTGGTGACACCAAACTTAGTTTGTGGTCATGTGGTGTAAAAAGAATTGTTTAAGGTGCTAAGAGTGACATGCTATGAGTTGCATTCATGTTCTCTTAGTGTGCCTTGAACACCAAACTTGTTCTCCACTATATGTTGCATAAAAGGATTCATTCAAGGATATGTCAAAGCTGATTTGGAATTCATGAACCTTGCATTATTAATTACTTCAAAAGCATATAAAACATGGGTTGCCTTCCATGAAGCGCTTCTTTAGCATCACTAGCTTGACATTCTACCCTTTGTCAGGGTGGTTGGTAATGCTTCTAATCTTCCCCTCTTACAGTAAACTTATATCCATTGGCTTCATCAAGGATCTCTACATGTTCTAGGGAGAGAACTTTGTTGATGGTGAAAACCTTAGGTAGCTGAGATGGGATGGTGGGGAGATGAGGTGGGATATCTAGGAAGTAAGCTGAGATCACTTTATCCCCTGGAGAGAAATCCTTTGTAGGGATCTTCTTATTTCTCCACCTCCTTGGTGCCTTCTTCTTTGTTCCTTTTGATGTTGCCCTGCTCTTTGTGACCTCTTCTTTCAAGGAAATTTTGTTGCTGGTTTCATATGACTCTGGTGGTTTAGGTTCTTCCTGATCTTCCTTGGGCTGTGACAACTGCCGATAATCTTGTTCATCAACCAAAGGGGTTGCCAGGTGTACAGCTTGTGCTTCAATGCTTGTTTCTTCCACCAGTGCTTTGTCGTGCTCTCCCCTTGGTTCCTTGCTTTTCTGATCTGCTTCTTGTGAGGGTTTAAAGACATTGAATGCGAGTTGTTCGTCATGTATCCTCAATATTAGCTCTCCTCGCTCAACATTTATGAGCGCTCTGGTTGTAGCTAGGAATGGTCATCCCAATATGATTGGGTGAAGGTGGCTCACTTCCATTTCTATTATGACAAAGTCTGTGGGAAGGAAGTAGTTCCCAACCTTCACTAACACGTTTTCCACCACTCCTACTGCTTGTTTTTGAGTTTTGTCAGCCAGCCTGATGACTACATCTGTGGACATTAGCTCATTGATCTGCAACTTCTTCATAAGGGACAAAGGCATTAAGTTGATGCTTGCTCCCAGATCACAGAATCCCTTATCAAACATTGTTTCTCCTATGGCACAGGGGATGTGAAAACTCCCTGGGTCCTTCCTTTTTGTAGGCATCTCTGGTTGAATGAGAGCACTGCACTCCTTATTCATCACTATTGTTTGCCCTCCTTTGAGTGAGCTTTTTCTGGTCAGCAGCTCCTTCATATACTTAATGTATGAGGGCATTTGTTGGAGGGCCTTGATGAATGATATGTTTACATGGAGAGATGCAAACATGTCAAGAAACCTTGAGTATATTCTCTTTTCTACACCACCCTTGAGTCTTTGGGGAAAAGGTGCATAGAGTCTCAGCAGCTCCTTCTGTGAAATTTTGGTTTCTTGGTGATCCTCATCCTATTTCTCTGCTGATGTATCTCCAGGTTGTTCTAATGGTTTGTTCGGCTCTTCCTCAATCCCCTTATCACTTATAGTAACCATCTTGCAATCTTCCCATCTGACCTTCGTTGCTTCACCTCTCGGGTTCTTCTCTGTGTCACTTGGGAAGCTATCAGTAGGTTTGGGAATCTTCTCAGAGAGGTATCCCACTTGAAATTCTAGCCTCTTGATGGTGTCTCCCTGGTTCTTGATATTGGCTCGCACCTCCTCCTTGAACAGTTTGTGATCTTGGATTTCCTTACATATGCCTTCAAGTAGAGTCTCAATCCTTGATAGTCTTTCTTCCGATGATGGTGAGTTGAGATTGGAGGGATGAGAAAGGCCATTTTGGCTTTGGTATGGATGTTGAGGTGTGTTGTGAGGTGGGTGCTGATATGATCTCTGTGTAGAATGTTGATGAGTTGCATTATTGTTGGGGTTGTGGCATCTCTGATCTTGGCCTTGGTCTTGCTGATTTCCCCACCCAAAGTTTGGGTGGTTCCTCCAACCAGGATTATAGGTTTTGGAGTATAGGTCATGGTTCTGACTAGGTGAATTTCCAATGTAGTTGGCTTGTTCCTGATCACCCTCTGCTTCTTCATTCACTCTTTCTTGAGCTGCTGTTGAGGTGGTGATTACTGCTACTTGATTCCTCTCCATCTTCTTGGTAAGGTGATGAGAGGATAATTTATACGCTTTTTGGCATTGTTTTTAGTATGTTTTTAGTAGGATCTGGTTACTTTTAGGGATGTTTTCATTAGTTTTTATGTTAAATTCACATTTCTGAACTTTACTATGAGTTTACGTGTTTTTCTGTGATTTCAGGTATTTTCTGGCTGAAGTCGAGGGACTTGAGCAGAAATCAGATTCAGAGGTTGAAGAAGGACTGCTGATGCTGTTGGATTCTGACCTTCCTGCACTCAAAGTGGATTTTCTGGAGCTACAAAACTTGAAATGGCGCGCTTCCAATTGCGTTGGAAGATAGACGTCCAGGGCTTTCCAGCAATATATAATAGTCCATACTTTGGCCAAGAATAGACGACGTAAACGGGCGTTCAACGCCAGCTTTCTGCCCAAATCAGGCGTCCAGCGCCAGAAAAGGAGCCAAAACCAGAGTTGAATGCCCAAACTGGCACAAAAACTGGCGTTCAACTCCAAGAAGGACCTCTACACGTGCAACACTAAAGCTCAGCCCAAGCACACACTAAGTGGGCCTCGGAAGTGGATTTATGCATCAATTACTTACTTCTGTAAACCCTAGTAGCTAGTTTATTATAAATAGGACCTTTTACTATTGTATTAGGTATCTTTGATCAGTTGTATGCTATCTTAGATCACATTTGAGGGCTGGCCATTCGGCAATGCCTGGACCTTTCACTTATGTATTTTCAACGGCAGAGTTTCTACACTCCATAGATTAAGGTGTGGAGCTCTGCTGTTCCTCAAAGATTAATGCAAAGTACTACTATTTTCTATTCAATTCATCTTATTTCGCTTCTAAGATATTCATTCGCACTTCAACCTGAATGTGATG
>NC_029790.2:64827302-64827501 GCF_000816755.2 Arachis ipaensis | reverse complement strand
ACCAGAATCTGTAAGCTAGAATGATGGAGGCATTCAAGAGAATCCGGAAAGTCTAAACCTTGTCTGTGGTATTCCGAGTAGGATTCAATGTTCAATGAACTGTGACGAGCTCCTAACTCGCGATTGCAGGGCGTTAGTGACAGACGCAAAAGGATAGTAAATCCTATTCCAGCATGATCGAGAACCGACAGATGAATAG
>NC_029790.2:64814467-64819216 GCF_000816755.2 Arachis ipaensis | reverse complement strand
TTTTTGGCGCCGTTGCCGGGGATTGTTCGAGTTTGGACAACTGACGGTTTATCTTGTTGCTCAGATTAGGTAATTTTCTTTTTGTTTTGTTTTCAAAAAAATCTTTCAAAAATTTTTCTCTTGTTTTCGAAAAAAAAAATTTTTTATTCAAAATTTTTAAGAATGAATTCTAGTGTTTCATGAAGCATGTAAAGCCTGGCTGGCTGTAAAGCCATGTCTAAATTTATTTGGACTGAGGCTTGCAATTTGTTATCAAGAGCAATATACTCTGGTGTTAAATGTTGAAGCTTGGCTGGCCATTGGCCATGTCTAGTGTTTTGGACCGGAGCTTTCATTGAAAGCTTGGCTGGCTAGTGAGCCATGTCTAATTCCTGGACTGAAGCTTTAGACTAACATGGCAAGATTCCTGGAATTCATATTAAAAATTTTGGAATCCTTATTTTCTCTTTTACAAATAATTTTCGAAAAAAAAATCCAAAAAAAAATTAGAAAATCATAAAAAGCAAAAATATTTTTGTGTTTCTTGTTTGAGTCTTGAGTCATGTTATAAGTTTGGTGTCAATTGCATGTGCATCTTGCATTTTTTTCGAAAATTCATGCATTCATAGTATTCTTCATGATCTTCAAGTTGTTCTTGGTAAGTCTTCTTGTTTGATCTTGATGATTTTTTGTTTTGTGTCTTTTCATGTTTATCATATGCATTCTTGAGGTCTTAGTGTCTAAGCATTAAAGAATTCTAAGTTTGGTGTCTTGCTTGTTTTCTTTGTATTAAAAATTTTTCAAAATTGTGTCTATGATGTTCATCTTAACATTCATAGTGTTCTTGGTGTTCATCTTGACATTCATAGCATTCTTGCATGCATCACATGTTTTGATCTAAAAATTTCATGCATTGCATCTCTTTAGTGTTTTTCTCTCTCATCATAAAAATTTCAAAAAATCAAAAAAATATCTTTCCCATTTTCTCTCATCAAATTCGAAAATTTGGATTGACTTTTTCAAAAATTTTTAAAATCAAATTGTTTCTCATGAGTCAAATTAAATTTTCAATTTGAAAATCTTATCTTTTTCAAAATCTTTTTCAAAAATCAAATCTTTTTCAAAATTCTTAGTATTTTCGAAAATTCCAAAAATATTTTTGAAAAATCTTTTTCTTATTTTTATACCAAATTTTCGAAAATAACAATAACAATTACTGTTTTGATTCAAAAATTTGAAGTTTGTTACTTGCTTGTTAAGAAAGATTCAAACTTTAAGATCTAGAATCATATCTTGTGATTTCTTATGAATCAAGTCATTAATTAAGATTTTAAAAATCAAATCTTTTTCAAAACTAATTTCTAAAATATCTTCTTATCTTACCTTTTTCAAAAAGTTGGTTTCAAAATATCTTTTCTAACCTCCTAACTTCTTATCTTTTCAAAATTTGTTTCAACTAACTAACTAACTTTTTGTTTGTTTCTTAACTTTTTCAAAACTACCTAACTAACTCTCTCTCTTTAATTTTCAAAAATATCTACCCTCTTTTTCAAAAATTTCTTTTTAATTAACTAATTATTCTTATTTTTATTTTTGATTTTAAAAATTTTCGAAAAAATACTAACATTTTTCAAAAACCATTTTTGAAAATCACTAACCTTTTTTCAAAAATTATTTTCGAAAATTTTTTCCTCCCCCATCTTATTCTATTTATTTATTCATCTACTAACATCTCATCTCACATCTCAACCCTCCTCACAGTTGTGTTTCTTCATTATATTACATTCTTTGTCTCCCCCTCTTCTTCTACTCACACAGGGATCCCTATACTGTGGTATAAAGGATCCATATTATTATTATTATTTCTGTGCCCTCTTCTTTGTCATATGAGCAGGAGCAAGGACAAGAATATTCTTGTTGAAGCAGATCTAGAACCTGAAAGGACTCTGAAGAGAAAATTAAGAAAAGCTAAATTACAACAATCCAGAGATAACCTTTCAGAAATTTTCGAACAGGAAGAGAAGATGGCAGCCAAAAATAATAATAATGTAAGGAAGATGCTTGGTGAGTTTACTGCACCTAATTCCAATTTACATGGAAGAAGCATCTCCATTCCTGCCATCGGAGCAAACAACTTTGAGCTGAAACCTCAATTAGTTTCTCTGATGCAACAGAACTGCAAGTTTCATGGACTTCCGTCTGAAGATCCTTTTCAGTTTTTAACTGAATTCTTGCAGATATGTGATATTGTTAAGACTAATGGAGTAGATCCTGAAGTCTACAGGCTCATGCTTTTCCCTTTTGCTGTAAGAGACAGAGCTAGATTATGGTTGGATTCTCAACCCAAAGACAGCCTGAACTCTTGGGATAAGCTAGTCACGGCTTTCTTAGCCAAGTACTTTCCTCCTCAAAAGCTGAGCAAGCTTAGAGCTGATGTTCAAACCTTCAGACAGAAAGAAGGTGAATCCCTCTATGAAGCTTGGGAAAGATATAAATAGTTGACCAAAAAGTCTCCTTCTGACATGCTTTCAGAATGGACCATCCTGGATATATTCTATGATGGTTTATCTGAGCTATCAAAAATGTCACTGGACACTTCTGCAGGTGGATCCATTCACCTAAAGAAAACGCCTGCAGAAGCTCAAGAACTCATTGACATGGTTGCTAATAACCAGTTCATGTACACTTTTGAGAGGAATCTTGTGAGTAATGGGACGCCTATGAAGAAGGGAGTTCTTGAAGTTGATACTCTGAATGCCATATTGGCTCAGAATAAAATATTGACTCAGCAAGTCAATATGATTTCTCAGAGTCTGAATGGAATGCAAGCTACATCCAACAGTACTCAAGAGGCTTCTTAATCAAGCTATTGACATTAAAGAAGCGCTTGTTGGGAGGCAACCCAATTTTTATTTATCTAACTATATTTTTCTTAATTATATGTCTTTATAGGTTCATGATCATGTGGAGTCACAAAATAAATATAAAAATTGAAAACGAAATCAAAAATAGCAGAAGAAAAATCACACCCTGGAGGAGCATCTGTCTGGCGTTCAGCGCCAGAACAGAGCATGGTTCTGGCGTTGAACGCCCAAAATGGGCAGCTTCTGGGCGCTGAACACCAGAACAGGCATGGTTCTGGCGTTCAACGCTAGAAATGGCACACAAATGGGCGTTGAACGCCCAAAATGGCCACCAACCTGGCGCTGAACGCCCAGAGTTGGGTGCAAAGGCATTTTTACATGCCTAATGGGTGCATGGATGTAAATCCTTGAACACCTCAGGATCTGTGGGCCCCACAGGATCCACTCAGGATCTGTGGACTCCACAGGATCCACTCAGGACCTGTGGACCCCACAGGATCCCCACCTACCTCCACTCACTTCTTCTCACCACTCTCTTTCACACAACCCCATAAACACTCTTCCCCAAAAACCCTTCACCAATCACCTCAAACTCTCTTCCCCATCACCTCTTCACCACTCACATCCATCCACTCTTCCCCATAAACCTACCTCATAAACTCCACCTACCTTCAAAATTCAAAACCAATTTCCCACCCAAACCCACCCATATGGCCGAACCTTAACCCCCCCTCCCTTCCCTATATAAAGACCTCCATTCTTCATCAAATTCACACAACACACCCCTCTACACCCTTCTTGGCCGAAAACACTTACCACTCTCCCTCTCCTCCATTTCTTCTTCTTCTTCATCTGTTCTTTCTTTTATTGCTCGAGGGCGAGCAAAATTCTAAGTTTGGTGTGGTAAAAGCATAAGCTTTTTGTTTTTCCATTACCATTGATGGCACCTAAGACCGGAGAATCCTCTAGAAAGGGGAAGGGGAAGACAAAAGCTTCCACATCCGAGTCATGGGAGATGAAAAGGTTCATCTCCAAAGCCCATCAAGACCACTTCTATGATGTTGTGGCTAAGAAGAAGGTGATCCCTGAGGTCCCTTTCAAACTCAAAAGAAATGAGTATCCGGAGATCCGACATGAAATTGAAAGAAGAGGTTGGGAAGTTCTAACAAACCCCATCCAACAAGTCGGCATCCTAATGGTTCAAGAGTTCTATGCCAATGCATGGATCACCAAGAACCATGATCAAAGTAAGAACCCGGATCCAAAGAACTATGTTACAATGGTTCGGGGGAAATACTTGGATTTTAGTCCGGAAAATGTGAGGTTGGCGTTTAACTTGCCCATGATACAAGGAGATGAACGCCCCTACACTAGAAGGGTCAACTTTAATCAAAGGTTGGACCAAGTCCTTATGGACATATGCATGGAAGGAGCCCAATGGAAGATTGACTCCAAAGGCAAGCCGATTCAACTAAGAAGATTGGACCTCAAGCCTGTAGCTAGAGGATGGTTGGAGTTCATTCAATGCTCAATCATTCCCACTAGCAACCGGACTGAAGTTACTATAGACCGGGCCATCATGATCCACAGCATCATGATTGGAGAAGAGGTGAAAGTTCATGAGATTATACCTCAAGAACTCTACAAGGTGGCTGACAAGTCATCCATTATGGCAAGGTTAGCCTTCCCTCACCTCATTTGCCATCTATGTTACTCAGCTGGAGCTTTCATAGAAGGAGATATCCTCATTAAAGAGGACAAGCCCATCACTAAGAAAAAGATGGAGCAAGCGAGAGAGCCCAGTCATGGAGCTCAAGAGGCACAAGAAGCTCATTTCCATGAGATCCCGGAGATGCCTCAAATGCACTTTCCTCCACAAAACTATTAGGAGCAAATCAACACCTCC
>NC_029790.2:64810341-64814390 GCF_000816755.2 Arachis ipaensis | reverse complement strand
AATAGAAAAAAAAATAGAAAGAAAAAGCAAGCAGAAAAAGCCAAAAGATCTTAAAACCAAGAGGCAAGAGCAAAAAGCCAATAACCCTTAAAACCAAAAGGCAAGGGCAAATAAAAAGGATCCCAAGGCTTTGAGCATCAGTGGATAGGAAGGCCTAAAGGAATAGAATCCTGGTCTAAGCGGCTAAACCAAGCTGTCCCTAACCATGTGCTTGTGGCGTGTAGGTGTCAAGTGAAAACTTGAGTCTGAGCGGTTAAAGTCAAGGTCCAAAGCAAAAAAAAAAGAGTGTGCTTAAGAACCCTGGACACCTCTAATTGGGGACTTTAGCAAAGCTGAGTCACAATCTGAAAAGGTTCACCCGATTATGTGTCTGTGGCATTTATGTATCCAGTGGTAATACTGGAAAACAAAGTGCTTAGGGCCACGGCCAAGACTCATAAAGAAGCTGTGTTCAAGAATCATCATACTGAACTAGGAGAATCAATAACACTATTCGAAATCAGAAGTTCCTATAGATTCCAATCATTCTGAACCTCAATGGATAAAGTGAGATGCCAAAACTATTCAAGAGGCAAAAAGCTATAAGTCCCGCTCATTTGATTGAAGCTCTGTTTCATTGATAGTTTGGAATTTATAGTATATTCTCTTCTTTTTATCCTATTTGATTTTCAGTTGCTTGGGGACAAGCAACAATTTAAGTTTGGTGTTGTGATGAGCGGATAATTTATATGCTTTTTGGCATTGTTTTTAGTATGTTTTTAGTAGGATCTGGTTACTTTTAGGGATGTTTTCATTAGTTTTTATGTTAAATTCACATTTCTGGACGTTTCTATGAGTTTGCGTGTTTTTCTGTGATTTCAGGTATTTTCTGGCTGAAATCGAGGGACTTGAGCAGAAATCAGATTCAGAGGTTGAAGAAGGACTGCTGATGCTGTTGGATTCTGACCTCCCTGCACTCAAAGTGGATTTTCTAGAGCTACAGAACTCGAAATGGCGCGCTTCTAATTGCGTTGGAAAGTAGCCATCCAGGGCTTTCCAGCAATATATAATAGTCCATACTTTGGCCAAGAATAGATGACGTAAACTGGCGTTCAACGCCAGCTTTCTGCCCAAATCTGGCGTCCAGCGCCAGAAAAGGAGCTAAAACCAGAGTTGAACGCCCAAACTGGCACAAAAACTGGCGTTCAACTCCAAGAAGGACCTCTACACGTGCAACACTAAAGCTCAGCCCAAGCACACACCAAGTGGGCCCCGGAAGTGGATTTATGCATCAATTACTTACTTCTGTAAATCCTAGTAGCTAGTTTATTATAAATAGGACCTTTTACTATTGTATTAGGTATCTTTGATCAGTTGTATGCTATCTTAGATCACATTTGAGGGCTGGCCATTCGGCCATGCCTGGACCTTTCACTTATGTATTTTCAACAGTAGAGTTTCTACACTCCATAGATTAAGGTGTGGAGCTTTGTTGTTCCTCAAAGATTAATGCAAAGTACTACTGTTTTCTATTCAATTCATCTTGTTTCGCTTCTAAGATATCCATTCGCACCCAAGAACGTGATGAAGGTGATGATTATGTGTGACGCTCATCACCATTCTCCCCTATGAACACGTGCCTGACAAACACTTCCGTTCTACATGAAAGAAGCTAGAATGAATATCTCTTAGATCTCCTAACCAGAATCTTCGTGGCGTAAGCTAGAATGATGGTGGCATTCAAGAGAATCCAGAAAGTCTAAACCTTGTCTGTGGTATTCCGAGTAGGATTCAATGATTGAATGACTGTGACGAGCTTCAAACTCGAGAGTGCTGGGCGTTAGTGACAGACACAAAAGGAGGGTGAATCCTATTCCAGCATGATTGAGAACCGACAGATGATTAGCCGTGCTGTGACAGAGCATGTTAGCATATTTTTCACTGAGAGGAGGGGATGTAGCCACTGATAATAGTGATGCCCTTGCATAAAGCCAGCCATGGAAAGGAGTAAGACTGATTGGATGAAGATAGTAGGACAGCAGAGATTCAGAGGAACAAACGCATCTCTATACGCTTATCTGAAATTCTCACCAATGAATTACATAAGTATCTCTATCTTTACTCTTTATTAATTAATATTCGAAAACTCCATTATCTCTTTATATCTGCCTGACTGAGATTTGGAAGGTGACCATAGCTTGCTTCATACCAACAATCTCCGTGGGATTCGACCCTTACTCACGTAAGGTATTACTTGGACGACCCAGTGCACTTGCTGGTTAGTTGTATCGAAGTTGTGAACCATGGTATTGGCACCATGTTCTTGGCGCCATTGCCAGGGAAAGAAAGAGCCATGAATTTTACATAATCAAAGCGTAATCATGATTGCGCGTACCAAGTTGCTCACGTTGCCAAGGATTGTTTGAGCCTGGACATCACAATTTCGTGCACCATAAGGTCAGCCAGCTGCTTGGTGATCATCTTGTTTTGAGCTAGCAGTGCATCCATGTTGTTCAGCTCCATCACTCCTCTAGTGTTGCTTCTTTCAGAAGCATAGAAGTATTCATTCTCAGCTACAGTCTCAATGACATCCATGGCTTCTTCAATGGTCTTCTTCTTGTTCAGAGATCCCCCGGATGAGTGGTCTACTGCCTTCTTTGATTCATAAGAAAGACCTTCATAGAAAATGTGTAACTGCACCCATTCATTGAACATATCTGGCGGGCACCTTCTTGTCAGATCCTTAAACCTCTCCGATGCTTCGTAGAGAGTCTCACCATCTTGTTGCCTGAAAGTTTGAACCTCAGCTCTCAACATGTTGATTCTTTGAGGAGGATAGAATCTCGCCAAGAATTTGTTCACCACATCTTCCCAGGTTGTTAAGCTCTCCTTCGGGAAAGATTCCAGCCATTTAGATGCCTTGTCCTTGAGTGAGAAGGGGAATAGAAGCAGTCTGTAGGTGTCAGGATGAACACCATTAGACTTCACAGTATCACATATCCTCAGGAAGGTGGTTAGATGTTGATTGTGATCTTCTTGAACACTTCCACCGAATGAACAGTTGTTCTGAACAAGGGTGATGAGTTGTGGCTTTAGTTCAAAGTTGTTGGCATGTATGGTTGGCTTTTGGATGCTACTTCCACAGTTTTCTGGGTTTGGATTAATGTAAGATCCCAGAACTCTTCTCTCTTCCCCAGCATGATGTACTGGGCCTACTCTGCCATGGTTGTGAGCCTCTTCTTTATGATGGTTTTCCATATTCTCATCCATGTTGGTGCACGAATTATGAATCACACTTTTCACAACTCGTACCACTAACCAGCAAGTGCACTGGGTCGTCCAAGTAATACCTTACGTGAGTAAGGGTCGAAGATTGTTGGCTTGACGCAATCTATGGTTATCTTATAATTCTTAGTCAGGATATCAATTATAATTATCAGTTTGGATTGTGGAAAATAAAAGAGCATGAATTAAATACTTGTTCTGCAGTAATAGAGAATATGTTGGAGTTTTGGAGATACTTTGTCTTTTGAATCTCTGCTTTCCCCCTGTCTTCTTCTTCACACACGCAAGGTTCCTCCTATGGCAAGCTATGTGTTGGTGGATCACCATTGTCAATGGCTACCATCCGTCCTCTCAGTGAAAATGGTCTAGGTGCGCTGTCACCACACGTCTAATCATCTGTCAGTTCTCACTCATGCTGGAATAGGATCCATTGATCCTTTTGCATCTGTCACTACGACCAACCCTTGTGAGTTTGAAGCTCGTCACAGTCATTCAATCCCTGAATCCTACTCAGAATACCACAGACAAGGTTTAGACTTTCCGGATTCTCAAGAATGCCGCCAATAGATTCTAGCTTATACCACGAAGATTCTGATTAAGGAATCCAAGAGATATTCATTCAATCGAAGGTAAAACGGAGGTGGTTGTCAGGGACGCGTTCATAGGTTGAGGATGATGATGAGTGTCACGAATCATCACATCCATCATATTGAAGTGCGAATGAACATCTTAGATAGAAACAAGCGTGTTTGAATAGAAAACAGAAATAATTGCATTAATTCATC
>NC_029790.2:64790211-64810298 GCF_000816755.2 Arachis ipaensis | reverse complement strand
CCCTTGCCTTTTGGTTTTAAGGGCTATTGGCTTTTTCTGCTTGCTTTTTCTTTTTCTTTTTCTTTTTCTGTTATTTTTGCCATTTTTTTTTCTGCAAGCTTTTGTATTCACTGCTTTTTCTTGCTTCAAGAATCATTTTTATGATTTTTCAATTATCAAATAACATTTCTCCTTTTTCATCATTCTTTCAAGAGCCAACATATTTAACATTCATAAATATCAAATTCAAAAGACATATGCACTGTTCAAGCATTCATTCAGAAGACAAAAAGCATTTCCACCACATGTAAATAATTAGAATTTTTCTTATTAAAAACTCGAAAAATATTGCCTCCATATTCTAAAGAAAATCTGCTATTTTATTCATATTTAATGATGATGAGAAAAAAATAAATTTTAGCTTAATTGGAGATAAAATCAGAATATAGATACTAATTACTACTACTCATATATAACTTCTAAGGTAAAACTCAAATAAGAACAATTATCATAGAGTTAAGGCTAAGATTAGAACTCAACAACCTTGAATTTGGGAGGTGGATGCCTCTTTAGTCTGTGGAGTGCTTGGCCCTTCAAGAGATAGTTTCTGACGCTTTAATTCCTTTAGTTCACGCCCTTGCTCTTCTTGTTCTCTAAGCAATTTGCAGAGCATGCTGTTTTGATTTTGCTGTTCTTCCTTCAGTTGATCCATAGCTTCTTGCAACTTGTGACAGATGCTTCTAGGCACTCCCAGTATTCAATTTGAGGGATTTCCGGGAAGAACTCCTCTGCTTTTCTCTTGATGGGGTCGTCTTACACTTGTTGTCCTTCCATAGACTTTTTGGTGATTGGTTGCTCAACTAAGATATACTTATCCACTCCTATCTTTATCCTAGCATCTTTACATAACAGAGAAACTAAGCTTGGATAGGCCAATTTGGCATCCTTGGAGTTCTTGCTTGCAATTTTTTAAAGCTCACAGGCAATCAACTGATGAACTTCCACTTCTTTTTCCAGCATAATGCAATGAATCATCACTGCTCTTCTGATGGTGACTTCAGAGCGGTTTCTAGTGGGCAGTATAGAGCACCCAATGAAGTCCAGCCAGCCTCTGGCGACTGGTTTGAGGTCTCCTCTCTTGAGTTAGTTCGGGACACCCTTTGTGTTGGTTGTCCACTTGGCTCCAGGGAGGCATATGTCCTCTAGGATTTTATCCAAGCCTAGGTTTGATCTCATCATTCTCCTATTAAAGGAGTCTGGGTCATCTTGCAGTTGAGGCAGCTTGAAGATCTCCCTTATTTTATCAGGGTAGGTGTGAACAACCTTCCCTCTGACCAAAGTTCTATAGTCATAGAATGCGGTTCCAGCTATCTTCTGCCTATCTGTCTGCCATAGATTAGCATAGAATTCCTGAACCATGTTTCTTCCCACCTTTGTTTCAGGATTAGCTAGGACTTCCCAGCTCCTATTTCGAATTTGCTCTTGGATCTCCGGATATTCATCTTCTTTCAGATCGAATTTAACTTCCGGGATCACTGACCTTAGACTCATTATTTTGTAAAAATGGTCTGAATGTTCTTTGGTTATGAACATTCCTTGATTCCAAAGTGGTTTTGGAATATTCTCTTTCTTGCCTCTTGAGTCGGTTTGTTTTCCCTTAGGAGCCATGATCTTAGTGGGTATTGGTTTAGTGATCACGGATAAACACACCAAACTTAGAGGTTTGCTTGTCCTCAAGCAAAAGAAAAGAAAGGAGAGGGGTAGAGGGAGAGCTAGGTGCAATTGTTGATGGAGGAGGAGGGAGGCCGAACCCAAATTTAAAGGGATGGGGGGTGGATTTTCGAAAAATTGGGAAAGATAAGATAAAAAGATTGAGTTGAAAAAGATAAGATAAAAGATATAGTTTAATTTTGAAAAGATATGATAGATTTTTTAAAAAGATAAATCTGAATTTTGAAAAAGATGATGTGAAGACTTGAAAAAGATTTTGATGAGTTGAAAAGATTTGAGAAGGAAAAGAGATAGATTTATTTTGAAAAGGATTTGAAAATAATTTGAAGGGGATTAAGAAAAAGGGTTTATGAATTAAGATACATATGATATCCTTTGAAAAGGGATTTGAAAAATTAGGATTTGTAACATGTTTGTGAAAGAAATCATGAATTGAAACATAAAAATTGGAAAAAATTTGAATTGAAAACGAAATTGCCTACTCCCCACAATCTTGGCGTTAAACGCCCAACTGCTGCATGTTTTGGGCGTTTAACACCCAGTTGCTGCTTGGTTTGGGCGTTTAACGCCCAGCTGTTGCTTCTAGCTGGCGTTAAACGCCAGAAACTCCTTTGTCATTGGGCATTTTTCTGAACGCCCAAGATGCTGTAAATCTGGCGTTAAACGCCCAGAAGTTGCTTCTTTCTAGCGTTTAACGCCCAGATGGATATCTTTACTAGCGTTAAACGCCCAGTAGATGCTTCTTTTGGGCGTTTAATGCCCAGTTGTGTTTCTTACTGGCGTTTTCTTGCTAGTAAGCTCCTTTTTCCTGTTTTGTGCTCTGAATTCTTCTGTAACCCTGTGGACTTATGCAATTGATTCTTTACCTTGTTAATCTTAAGCTCATATAAATAAAATGAGGAATAAAATAAAATAAAATAACAGAAAAAGTTTTGCTAATGGCTGGGTTGCCTCCCAGCAAGCGCTTCTTTATTGTCTTTAGCTGGACCTTTGCTGAGCTTTTAATCTAGCCTCAGTCTTGAGCACTCCTGCTCAACATTGCCTTCAAGATAGTGCTTGATTTTCTGTCCATTAACAATGAACTTCTTATCAGAATCAATGTCTTCAAGCTCCACAAAACCATATGGTGATACACTTGTAATCACATATGGTCCCCTCCACCAGAATTTCATTTCCCGGGGAATAGCCTGAGCCTAGAGTTAAACAACAGAACCTTTTGTCCTGGTTCAAAGACTCTAGATGACAGCTTTCTGTCATGCCACCTTTTTTATTTCTCTTTATAAAGCTTGGCATCAAAGTTTAGGAATCTGGTTGCCCAGTAGGCCTTATGTTGAGCAATCTTTTTTTCTCTAGCTCATTCAGCTGGAGCAATGTTTTTTTCTCCAGCTAATTTGGTATCAAAGTTTAGGAATCTGGTTGCCTAGTAGGCCTTATGTTCCAGTTCCACGGGCAGATGACAGGCCTTACCATACACAAGTTGGTATGGAGAGGTCCCTATAGGAGTCTTGAATGATGTTCTATAAGCCCACAGAGCATCATCCAAGCTTCTTGCCCAATCCTTTCTACGGGTACTTACAGTCCGTTCCAGGATTCTTTTTAGTTCTCTGTTAGAAACTTCAGCTTGCCCATTTGTCTGTGGATGATATGGAGTCGCCACCTTATGGCGAATCCCATATCAGACCATGGTAGAGTAAAGCTGTTTGTTGCAGAAGTGAGTGCCCCCATCACTGATTAGTACTCTAGGGACACCAAACCTGCTGAAGATATATTTCTAGAGGAACTTCAGCACTGTTTTAGTATCATTGGTGGGTGTGGCAACAGCCTCTACCCATTTTGATACATAGTCGACTGCCACTAGAATATAAGTGTTTGAGTATGATGGTGGGAAAGGTCCCATGAAGTCAATTCCCCATACATCAAACAACTCAATCTCCAAGATTCCCTGTTGAGGCATGGCGTAACCATGAGGCAGATTACCAGCTCTTTGGCAACTGTCATATTTACGTACAAACTCTTGGGAATCCCTATAGAGTGTAGGCTAGTAGAAGCCACATTGGAGGACCTTGGTGGCTGTTCGCTCACCTCCGAAATGGCCTCCATATTGTGATCCATGGCAATGCCATAAGATCCTCTGTGCTTCTTCTCTAGGCAAACACCTACGGATTATTCTGTCTGCACATCTCTTAAAGAGATATGGTTCATCCCACAAGTAGTACTTTACATCAGTAATTAATTTTTTCTTTTGTTGCCTGCTGTACTCCTTGGGTATGAACCTTGCAGCTTTATAGTTTACAATATCTGCAAACCATGGTGTTTCCTGAATGGCAAATAAATGCTCATCAGGAAAGGTCTTAGAGATCTCAATAGAGGGGGAAAACTCCCCTTCTACTAGTTCTATCTGGGACAGATGATCAGCCATTTGGTTCTCTGTCCCTTTTCTGTCTCTTATTTATATATCAAACTCTTCTAGAAGCAACACCCATCTTATGAGCCTGGGTTTTGAATCCTGCTTTGTGAGTAGATATTTAAGAGCAGCATGGTCAATGTAAACAATCACTTTTGATCCTACTAAGTATGATCTAAACTTGTCAATGGCATAAACCCCAGTACTGCACCAATGGCGTGGTCACTGGCATCACACATTAATTCAAATGGTAAAGTCCAGTCTGGTGCAGAAATAACTGGTGCTGTGACCAGCTTAGCTTTCAGAGTCTCAAACGCTTGCAGACACTCTGTGTCAAACACAAATGACGTGTCAGCAGCTAGCAGATTGCTCAAGGGTTTTGCAATTTTTGAAAAATCCTTTATAAACCTCCTGTAGAATCCTGCATGCCCCAAAAAGCCTCTGATTGCCTTAACATTAGCAGGTGGTGGTAATTTTTCAATTACTTCCACTTTAGCTTGATCCACCTCTATCCCTTTGTTTGAAATTTTATGCCCAAGGACAATTCCTTCAGTCACCATAAAGTGACATTTTTCCCAGTTTAAAACTAGGTTGGTCTCTTGGCATCTTTTCAGAACAAGTGCTAAATGGTCAAGGCATGAGCTGAATGAGTCTCCAAATACTGAAAAGTCATCCATGAAGACTTCCAGAAATTTCTCTACCATATCAGAGAAGATAGAGAGCATGCACCTCTGAAAGGTTGCAGGTGCGTTACACAGACCAAAAGGCATTCTTCTGTAAGCAAATACTCCAGAAGGACATGTGAATGCTATTTTTTCTTGGTCTTGAGGATCTACTGCAATTTGGTTGTAACCTGAATAGCCATCCAAAAAGCAGTAATATTCATGACCTGCTAGTCTCTCTAGCATCTGGTCTATGAATGGTAAAGGAAAATGATCCTTTCTGGTGGCTGTGTTGAGCCTTCTGTAGTCAATACACATGTGCCACCCTCTAACTGTTCTTATAGGAACCAGTTCATTTTTTTCATTATGAACCACTGTCATGCCTCCCTTCTTGGGAACAACTTGAACAGGGCTCACCAAGGGGCTATCAGAAATAGGATAAATAATCCCAGCCTCCAGTAATTTGGTGACCTCTTTCTGCACCACTTCCTTCATGGCTGGATTTAGCCACCTCTGTGGTTGAACCATTGGCTTAGCATCATCCTCCAATAGGATTTTGTGCATGCATCTAGCTAGGCTTATGCCCTTAAGGTCACTTATAGACCACCCAAGAGCTGTCTTGTGTGTCCGTAGCACTTGAATTAGTGCTTCCTCTTCCAGTGGATTTAAAGCAGAGCTTATGATCACTGAAAAAGTGTCACCTTCTCCCAGAAATGCATATTTCAGGGATGGTGGTAATGGCTTGAGCTCAGGTTTAGGAGGTTTCTCCTCTTCCTGAGGAAGTCTCAGAGGCTCTTTCAATTCCTCTGAACCCTCCAAATCAGGCTGAACATCTTTAAAGATGTCTTCCAGCTCTGATTCGAGACTCTCAGTAATATTGACCTCCTCTACCAAAGAGTCAATGAGATCAACTTTCATGCAGTCTTTTGGTGTGTCTGGATGCTGCATGGCCTTGACAGCATTCAACTTAAACTCATTCTCATTGACTCTCAGGGTTACTTCCCCCTTTTGGACATCAATGAGAGTTCGTCCAGTTGCTAGGAAAGGTCTTCCTAGAATGAGAGTAGCACTCTTGTGCTCCTCCATTTCCAGCACCACAAAGTCAGTTGGATAGGCGAATGGCCCAACCCTAACAATCATGTCCTCAATCACGCCTGATGGGTATTTAATGGAGCCATCAGCAAGTTGGAGACATATCCGGGTTGGTTTAACTTCTTCAGTTAAACTAACCTTTCTGATAGTGGATGCAGGTATTAGGTTGATGCTTGCCCCAAGATCACGTAAAGTTGTCTTGGTGCAATAACCCTCTAATATGCATGGTATTAAAAGCTTCCGGGATCTTTAAGCTTTTCTGGAAAGCTTTTCAGAATGACTGCACTGCATTCTTCAGTGAGGAGAACTCTTTCAGTTTCTCTCCAATCCTTCTTATGACTCAAGATCTCTTTCATGAACTTGGCATAAGAAGGTATTTGCTCAAGTGCCTCTGCAAACGGAATCTTTATTTCAAGAGTCCTGAGATAATCTGCAAAGCGAGCAAATTGCTTATCCTGCTCCTCTTGGCAGAGTTTTTGAGGATAAGGTATCTTGGCTTTATATTCCTCAACCTTAGTTGCTGTAGGTTTATTTCCTACAGAGGTGGTTGGAGAAGCCTTTTAAGAGGGGTTGTTATCAGCACTTGTGTGTGTCTGATCCCTCACTGGCATTTGAATACCAGGGTTAGAAGCTGGAGTGGCATTGGATGCCAACTCCTTACTTGTTCCTGGTGTTTGAACGCCAGAACTGAGCTTCCATTGGGCGTTTGACGCCAAATCCTTGCTTGTTTCTGGCGTTTGAACGCCAGAGTTATTCCTCTCTGGGCTCTTACTTTCCTCAGAGGGATTTCGGATAGCAGGTTGTTCATTTCTTGGCTTCCTGCTGCCTTGAAGTGAGGTATTTAATGTTTTCCCACTTCTCAATTGAACTGCTTGGCACTCTTCTGTTTTTTGTTTTGATAACTATTGTTCTGTTTGCTTCAACTGTACCTCCATATTTATATTAGCCATTCTTGTGTCTTGTAGTATCTCCTTGAATTCGGTCAACTGTTTTGTTAAAAAGTCTAATTGCTGATTGAATTCAGTAATTTGTTCTGCAGGACTAAGTTCAGCAGTTACTGTTTTAGCCTCTTCTTTCATAGAAGATTCACTATTTAGGTACAGATGCTGATTTCTGGCAACTGTATCAATAAGCTCTTGAACCTCTTCAATTGTCTTTTTCATGTGTATAGATCCACCAGCTGAGTGATCTAGAAAAATTTGAGCTTTCTCTGTAAGCCCATAATAGAAGATGTCTAACTGCACCCATTCTGAAAACATTTCAGAGGGGCATTTTCTTAGCATCTCTCTGTATCTCTCCCAGGCATCATAAAAAGATTCATTATCTCCTTGTTTAAAGCCTTGGATGTCCAGCCTTAGCTGTGTCATCCATTTTGGAGGGAAGTATTGATGCAGGAATTTTTCTGACAGCTGTTTCCATGTCCTTATGCTAGCCTTAGGTTGGTTATTCAACCACCTCTTAGCTTGGTCTTTTACAGCAAATGGAAATAGTAATAATCTGTAGACATCCTGATCTACTTCCTTATCATGTACTGTGTCAGCAATCTGTAAAAACTGTGCCAGAAACTCTGTAGGTTCTTCCTGTGGAAGACTGGAATGCTAGCAACTTTGCTGCACCATGATAATGAGCAAAGGATTCAACTCAAAGCTACTGACTCCAATGGAGGGTATACAGATACTACTACCATATGAAGTAGTAGTGGGGTTGGCATATGACCCCAGAGTCCTTCTGGACTGTTCATTTCGACTTAGATCCATGATGGAGAAAAGGGAATTGATATGAATAGCAAATAGAATATATTTTTATTTTTATTTTTTTTGTAAAAAGGGAACGAATAAATAAATAATAAAAGAAGAAAGAATAAAATAGTTTAAAATTAAATATAGAATTCGAAAATTAAGAACAAAAAATTTAAGACTAAAATAATTACTTAATTAAGAAGATTTGAAAAATTTTGGATATGATTTTTGAAAAAGATTTTAAATTTTGAAATAAAAATCTGAATTTTAAAAGCAAATTTCGAAAATTCACTTTAAAATAGAGAGAAAAGATATTTTTGAATTTAATGAGGAAAGAGAAAAACAATAAAATGGCACAAGACTTAAAATTTTTAGATCTACTGCTCCTTATTTTCGAAAATTTTGGAGGAAAAACACCAAGGAACACCAAACTTAAAAATTTTAAGATCAAGACACAAGGAAAACTCAAGAACACCTTGAAGACTCACAAGAACAACAAGAACATGAAGAAAGAACACCAAACTTAAAATTTTTAGAAAATCACAATAAAATTTTCGAAAACTAAAGCAAAGTTAACAAGAAAACACCAACTTAAAGTTTGGCACAAGATTTAATCAAAGAAAAATTATTTTTGAAAAAGTTTTTTTTTAAAAAAGGAGATAGCCAATTACCAAGAACATAAGCACAACGCTCTAACCAATTGAGCTATAAATTTAAAGTGTTGTAACAAAGGTATTTAATGTATAAAAATATTTTATTTTTTAATTTTTTTTGGATACTAATAATTCGAAAATGCACAAGAAAAACAAGAAAAATCACAAAACAAGAAAAACTAAAGATCAAACAAGGAAAATAAACAAGAACAACTTGAAGATTAAGAAAGAACAATGAACACAAATTCGAAAATTTAAAAGAAAATAAAAACATGCAATTGACACCAAACTTAAAACATGACACTAAACTCACGGAAAAACTAAAAATCAATAAAGAAAAAAATATTTTTGAAAATTTTTGAAAAGAAAATAAAAGACTCTGACACAAAAGACAAAAACTTCCTAATCTAAGCAACAAGATTCACCGTCAGTTGTTCAAACTCAAACAATCCCTGGCAATGGCGCCAAAAACTTGGTGCACGAATTGTGAATCACACTTTTCACAACTCATACCACTAACCAGCAAGTGCACTGGGTCGTCCAAGTAATACCTTACGTGAGTAAGGGTCGAATCCCACGGAGATTGTTGGCTTGAATCAATCTATGTTTATCTTGTAATTCTTAGTCAGGATATCAATTATAATTATCAGTTTGGATTGCGGAAAATAAAAGAGCACGAATTAAATACTTGTTCTGCAGTAATGGAGAATATGTTGGAGTTTTGGAGATGCTTTGTCTTTTGAATCTCTGCTTTCCCCCTGTCTTCTTCTTCATGCACGCAAGGTTCCTCCTATGGCAAGCTGTGTGTTGGTGGATCACCATTGTCAATGGCTACCATCCGTCCTCTCAGTGAAAATGGTCCAGGTGCGCTGTCACCGCACGGCTAATCATCTGTCAGTTTTCACTCATGCTGGAATAGGATCCATTGATCCTTTTGCGTCTATCACTATGCCCAACCCTTGTGAGTTTGAAGCTCGTCACAGTCATTCAATCCCTGAATCCTACTCGGAATACCACAGACAAGGTTTATACTTTCCGGATTCTCAAGAAAGCCGCCAATAGATTCTAGCTTATACCACGGAAATCTTTATTAAGGAATCCAAGAGATATTCATTCAATCGAAGGTAGAACGGAGGTGGTTGTCAGGCACGCGTTCATAGGTTGAGGATGATGATGAGTGTCACGAATCATCACATCCATCATATTGAAGTGCGAATGAACATCTTAGATAGAAACAAGCGTGTTTGAATAGAAAACAGAAATAATTGCATTAATTCATCGAGGCACAGCAGAGCTCCTCACCCCAACAATGGAGTTTAGAGACTCATGCCGTCAAAGAGTACAAAGTTCAGATCTAAAAATGTCATGAGGTGCAAAATAATCCTCTAAAAGTTGTTTAAATAGTAAGCTAGTAATCTAGGTTTACAGAGAATGAGTAAACTAGGATAGATAGTGCAGAAATACACTTCTGGGGCCCACTTGGTGTGCTGGGGCTGAGACTTAAGCTTTACACATGCTTAGGCTGTTTCTGGAGTTAAACGCCAGGTTGTAACCTATTTTGGGCGTTTAACTCCAACTTGTAACTCGTTTCTGGCATTTAACGCCATACTGCAACATGGAACTGGCGTTGAATGCCAGTTTACGTCGTCTATCCTTGAGCAAAGTATGGACTATTATATATTGCTGGAAAGCCCTGGATGTCTACTTTCCAACGCAATTGGGAGCGCGCCAGTTGGACTCGTGTAGCTTCAGAAGATCCATTCCGAGTGTAGAGAGGTCAGAATCCAACAACATCAGCAGTCCTTTTTCAGCCTAAATCAGATTTTTGCTCAGCTCCCTCAGTTTCAGCCAGAAAATACCTGAAATTACAGAAAAACACACAAACTCATAGTAAAGTCAAGAAATATGAATTTTTTCCTAGAAACTAATGAAAATATACTAAAAACTAACTAAAACATACTAAAAACTACATGAAATTAACCCAAAAAAGCGTGTAAAATATCCGCTCATAACATGTCTGGTTCAAAATACTCCTCCTCTTCCTCAGCACTAACGACTCTCTTTCCTCTTGCTTCCCTCCTCAATCTAAGAAAGGTCCTCTCAGGTTCAGAATCAAAGGAAGTTAAAGCCCTGCTTCTTCTACCTGTCATACAACCCACAAGTCACAAGCAAGAAAGATAGATGCAGACAGTATTCTCTGCAGAAATGCTGTTAGTGTGGGTGATGCAATATATCAAACAGTTAGTGGGTTAGTGAACTAAATATTAAAAAAAGAATGCAGATAACACCACAAACGGGTAAGGGGTAAAGGGAAGGAAATAACTAAGACTAAAAGTAAATTACTCAAATGAAATTAAATCAAACAAAAGAAAAAAATACTCAATATAGTTATCCACCAATTTAATCATTGTTGATGCAAAATCAATCCCTGCAATGGCGCCATAAACTTGATGCACGGAAACTTGTCTCTTAACAGATTTTCCTCGGCAAGTATACCGAATTGTCGTCAAGTAAAAACTCACAATAGAGTGAGGTCGAATACCACAGGGATTGATTGGTCAAGCAACTTTAATTGGAGGAATGTTTTATTTGAGCTAAGCAGAATTTGATTTGAGAATTGCAGGAAATTAAATGGCGGGGAAAGTAAATGGCAGAAAATATAAATGCTGGAAATAAAGAGCTGAATATAAATGACGGAAAGTAAATTGTAGAATCTTAAATGGGGAATGGGGAATTTAGCATGAAAGTAAATGCCGAAAGTAAAGAGAATGGGTAAGATTAGAAATGGGGGATTCATTGGGCTTAGGAGATGTTGCATTCTCCGGATCAAGTTCATTTTCATCTCTTCCTCAATCAATGCATTCATGAATCTCCTTGGAAATCTTAAGTGATTAAATTCCAATTCCTTGGTAATTGAATCTCTCAAATGTTGATCAATAGCCAATTCCTTGGTCTAATTGCTCATGAGAAGAGATGAAGTATGGTCACTGATTATACAAAATGTATTTCTAAATCTAAGTATTGGGAGAATTATATGTCACCATATCCGCCCAACCCCCAATTTGGTCCAACATGAGAAAGCATTTCTAGCATGATCCCTTCATTCCTCTTCCAACGTTCCGAAGAGACCCAAGTATGAATAGCTTTTTATCACAACCCTAATTTTCGAGTACATGAGATCTTTTCTGAAAGTACGGATTTCTCCAAAAGATCAATAAAGGGAATACCTCTTCTGTATCATCAAGCATCTTAATCCTCATTGTCATTTTATTATCTTTAACTCAGGGCCTTGGTTGAGACAAGCCCGACAACGAAATCGTGAAGAACCTAGTTTTTGAACCGTATCGGTTAGGAGTTTTGATTGTAGTTTTTGTAAATAGTCTCAGTTTTATGAACCAGACTCGACTCATGAGAGAAGAGAGATAATAGTATAATATTATTATTATATTAGTATTAGAATATTCTTGAACGATATTATAAGGTTACCTAGTCTGTTTTAGTTAAAAACAGGAAATCGGTTTAACCGGGTTCACAATTTACTGGTGCAGCTTAGCACCAGCACTCTCTGATGACTTTAGCAATGCTAAGGCCTCATTATACATGTTTTATTCTCATAATAAATATGTTACTAGTGTCATTTATGCTAGTAGCTCAGAAAATAATTTTTAGAGATGTTTTTACAAGTGTTCCGATACATCTAGTTTTAGTAGTTATACACCTGAGATATTTTAATATTATTTTAACCCACCTCCAAGCCAACCAATCACAACTCACCTTACACCCCCATGACACTCCAAGGCTGGTCATTTACTCCCTTTGGCCGAAATTGAAAGGAGAGAAAAAAGTGCTTTAAGAACAATTCAAATAGTAACTGGATTTGGAGCAGCAAATCAAGGTAGGATGTCACGAAATTAATCTTGATTATTTGTGTTTGAGTTGTGTGAATGTTGTATGATTTGTCTGTGCTAAAAATTGGTTGCATATATGATTGATTCTTGGTGAAAGTTTGTTGAAATTTTGATGAAATTTGATGATATTCAAGCTATGAATGTTGTTCTTGAGGGCTGCTTGAAAAACGAACCCTAAGCCTTAAATTGGGGTTCAATTTGTGTTAAAATCATGCAGAAAAGATGAGGTTTTAGTGGTAGGAAATTTATTTTGAATTTTGGTAAAAATCGGTTGCTAAAAAGACTGAAAAACCGGTAAAAATAGAGAAAGAATTTGAAGAATATACGAAGAACACTTTGAGTGTAGTGAAGAACAGGCCTTAGATCTTGAAAAGGGAAAAGAAGTAAAATTTTTGTTGTTAGGGGGGGTTATTTGGTAATTTCCGAAAGTTAGGGTGGTTAAAGTAGAAATATTAAAAGTTACGGGTGGTAAAAAGTGAATTTTAAAGGTTAAAAGTAAAAGTAAGTTAATTTTCGAAAATTTAATGATAAAATAATAAATAATAATAAAATATTCACATTCTTATGCAGTACCTCTTTCTTTCTCTGTTCAATCATGCTATACAAACTCTACAGCTTTTACTTTTACAACATCGTAACTCAAACCATTTCTCTTTATCACATTACTCTTTTCTCTTTGTCTTATTACTCTGCTCTGATTACTCTTTTCTCTGTATCTCTTTACTTTTCTCTGGTTACTCTGTTCTCTGTGTTTCTTTACTCTGCTTTGATTTCTCTTCATAACATATGTATTTAAAGCTTATGTAAATTTCGATATGAATAGTTAGCCTGTCCCAAGTATAGGTTCATTAAGTCTATACTGAAACAGTTTAACTTTTCATATTATACCTAACCTTGGGTGCAACTCAAGAACTAACTATGTTGCTCCTAGTTCGTTTACTAATCTCTGTCTGTTTTCCTGTCATTAAAACTTTACAGACTTTTCTTTGGTGTTTATCTTTTCTTTAACTTTTTATCTTTCATTTATCTTTGCATCACTAACATGTTATTACCACTCTCTAAGTGTTTTATGAAGGTAATTATGAGATTCTGCACTTAAAGTTGTCTTTCTAAAGCTTTTACAAAAAACTGCCTTTTCCGCATTATTTTATTATTTTTATTAAAATATTACTTTTAATTAAATATTATTATTTAATATTTTATTATTATTTTTTATTTTATCATTAAATTTTCGAAAATTAACTTACTTTTACTTTTAACCTTTAAAATTCACTTTTTACCACCCGTAACTTTTAATATTTCTACTTTAACCACCCTAACTTTCAGAAATTACCAAATAACCCCCCCAAACACCAAAAAGTTTACTTCCTTGCCCTTTTCAAGATCTAAGACCTGTTCTTCACCACACTCAAAGTGTTCTTCGTGTTCTTCGTATATTCTTCAAATTCTTTCTCTATTTTTACCTATTTTTCAGTCTTTTCAGCAACCGATTTTTACCAAAATTCAAAATAAATTTCCAGCCACTAAAATCCCATCTTTTCTACAAGATTTTAACACAAATTGAACCCCAATTTAAGGCCTAGGGTTTGTTTTTCAAGCAGCCCTCAAGAACAACATTCATAGCTTGAATATCATCATATTTCATCAAAATTTCAACAAACTTTCACCAAGAATCAATCATATATGCAACCAATTTTTAGCACAGACAAATCATACAACATTCACAGAATTCAAACACAAATAATCAAGATTAATTTCGTGACACCCTACCTTGATTTGCTGCTCCAAATCCGGTTACTCTTTGAAGTGTTCTTAAAGCACTTTTTCCTCCTAAAACACATCAAAAACAACTTTAAATCCATAAACTCTCAACTGACCAAATCTCCCTCAGCACGTTAGGAGGAGATATCTCACCTTAGACTTGCTGGAAATTAACGTTTCTTGGCCCTCAAGTCAAGTTAAGCATGATTCCTAAGGAAGAACATCAAGAAAACACATGTTTTGCATGGTTTTCCTTGAAAACCGAATTGAAGAGGGAGGGAGACAGCCATCTCACCTTATTTCCATCCTTGATAAGTTACATGGTTATGTAGAGGAAGAAGAGATGATCATTTTGGTGAAATCGGAGTTTTGATTTGAGTTTTGGTTCAGAAGAAATTAAGCTTTGAAGATTAAGTGTTCATGAAGTTTTCTCTCTTTTCTCTCCTTTCAATTTCGGCCAAAGGGAGTAAATGACCAGCCTTGTAGTGTCTTGGGGGTGTAAGGTGAGTTGTGATTGGTTGGCTTGGAGGTGGGTTAAAATAATATTAAAATATCTCAGGTGTATAACTACTAAAACTAGATGTATCGGAACACTTGTAAAAACATGTCTAAAAATTATTTTCTGAGCTACTAGCATAAATGACACTAGTAACATATTTATTATGAGAATAAAACATGTATAATGAGGCCTTAGCATTGCTAAAGTCATCAGAGAGTGCTGGTGCTAAGCTGCACCAGTAAATTGTGAACCCGGTTAAACCGATTTCCTATTTTTAATTAAAACAGACCAGGTAACCTTATAAAATCGTTCAAGCATCTTCTAATACTAATATAATGATAATATTATACTATTGTCTCTCTTCTCTCATTAGTCGAGTCTGGTTCGTCCAACTGAGACTATTTACGAAAACTACAATCAGAACTCCTAACCGATACAGTTCAAAATCTAGGTTCTTCGTGATTTCGTTGTCGGGCTTGTCTCAACTAAGGTCCTGAGTTAAAGATAATAAAATGACAATGAGGATTAAGATGCTTGATGATACAGAAGAGGTATTCCCTTTACTGATCTTCCGGAGAAATCCGTACTTTCAGAAAAGATCTCATGTACTCGAAAATTAGGGTTGTTACATTCTACCCTCCTAAAAGAAAATTTTGCCCTCAAAATTTCAGCCACGTGCAAGAATCCTTCTTCAAGCGGTCTATTTCCTTCAAGCCATCCTGACGAAGAGATCGGTCCGTTCCTTACAGCATCCAAATCTCACACAGCCATAGCCATGAAGATCATAATAGCTATGAAGATAGTTGTGGCTCATGTCGATTTGTCATTCGGAGCTCAATTAAACCATGCCTATTCACAGTCATTGAGGTCTTATCCGCACCAAACAATTAATATTAAGGTGATCAGTCTTAATATCTCAAGTTAAGTATGAACATTCCCAAAATGAGCACTCATAGACATTCATGCCCAATGTATCTTAAAGATACCCTAACAGCATGAGACACATAAGCAGAGTATGCAGTGAAGCATAGTCAGTCCATTCCCCAGGCTCTAATGGGAACGAACTGCTCTGGTACCAAATTATAACGACCCAATTTTCAGTACGCCTAGGACATACCAGAAACTAAGTGCTACCAATTTGTCATCGTAATTATTATCTATTATTTATTATAGGAGCCTGATTCGTTGTTAGAAGCGTAGTTAGTTAGCGAGGTACTTTTTTTTTTAAAATATTTGGATTAATAAACAGAATCATTTATAATCAATTCACAAATAATTACAGATAAAACAGTTATAAATAACCACACATAAATACATCACAAGTAGTTGACAACATTCGGTGATTCAGCCTTTATTAGAATATAGACTGTTAGTTAGAACACCCCTAGATATAGCTAAATAATATCTATATACATATATATACAAACAACATCCCAGGTCCTGACCTGTTCAAGAGGTCCCTAAGCTGGCACCTAGGCTAGCCTAGACTCTATACTCGCCTAGTCCCTCTACACTACTAAAGCGAGGGAAAGTACATTCTAAGTCTTCAAAAATCAAGTCAGGTGGAACGTCATCAAAAGTTAGAACATCATCTGCTACTCCTCTGCAGGATCAGACATTGCCATAGGACGTCTCTCTGGTACCTCATGAAGTATCCACACAACAGGAGTCTCGTACACAGGATTTAGGTTAAAGTTCACGTACAAACGGGGCGTAGACATCGGCTGGTCTCATAGTAAATACATATAAACAGAGAATGATATTCACCCTAGACTCAGAAGACTACCTAGAGCGGAATCCCTTTTTACAAACAGTCGTCGGTGAACTACAGAAAGGAACTCTTGCTTCCATATGAAAGGGGAAGGGAGAGAGAAGGGGTAAGAACCGGGGAGTTCTTAGTAGGGTCGGGGTTATTAGTTAAGTTCATTAATTATATGTTGTTTTGCAAACGAATGGCAAAATATAGAAAGCAGTAAATAGAAGATGAAGATAAATAGAGGAAATAGAGAAATAGAAAACAGAACACAAATAGAAGGATACAAGAAAATACAAAACAGACACAGAGAATAGAATACAAACAAGGAAAGCATACATTCATACCACAATCATAACAAAGGAAATGCACAACCAAGTATGATGCATGTCTAGCCCTAGCGCAGGTAATGAGCTCATTTGTCGGTTACATACCCGCTCCAGACGTTACCCGGAGTCCTCTGACCAGGTAAGGCTTTCCTGTTGGCAATGTCCCTCGCAAGAGTCCTTTGACTTGTGACGCAAACCACTGCAAGAGTCCTTTGACTTGCATGGCGGAGCTAGTTAACTTATATCTGCCCAACACACTCTCTGTAAGAGTCCTTTGACTTACAGGAGCATACACACACTCTCACTGTAAGAGTCCTTTGACTTACAGGAGCATACACACACTCTCACTGTAAGAGTCCTTTCACTTACAGGAGTATATTCTAGTCGTGTGTTCTCAATACCTCTGTAAGAGTCCTCTGACTTACAGAATAGCATTATAGCTAAGTATCCCAGGAAAGCACTCTGAGTAGTCGTACCACCATCTATTTGACTTCCTTCACGCAGCAGATCATCACATAATCATTCTCATTATCATCATTCATTATCATTCTCATTATTCATCATCACTTTCACATTCTTATGCAGTACCTCTTTCTTTCTCTGTTCAATCATGCTATACAAACTCTACAGCTTTTACTTTTACAACATCGTAACTCAAACCATTTCTCTTTATCACATTACTCTTTTCTCTTTGTCTTTTTACTCTGCTCTGATTACTCTTTTCTCTATATCTCTTTACTTTTCTCTGACTACTCTGTTCTCTGTGTTTCTTTACTCTGCTTTGATTTCTCTTCATAACATATGTATTTAAAGCTTATGTAAATTTTGATATGATAGTTAGCCTATCTCAAGTATAGGTTCATTAAGTCTATACTGAAACTGTTTAACTTTTCATATTATACCTAACCTTGGGTGCAACTCAAGAACTAACTATGTTGCTCCTAGTTCGTTTACTAATCTCTGTCTGTTTTCCTGTCATTAAAACTTTACAGACTTTTCTTTGGTGTTTATCTTTTCTTTAACTTTTTATCTTTCATTTATCTTTGCCTCACTAACATGTTATTACCACTCCCTAAGTGTTTTATGAAGGTAATTATGAGATTCTGCACTTAAACTTGTCTTTCTAAAGCTTTTACAGAAAACTGCCTTTTCCGTATTATTTTATTGTTTTATTAAAATATTATTTTTAATTAAATATTATTATTTAATATTTTATTATTATTTATTATTTTATCATTAAATTTTTGAAAATTAACTTACTTTTACTTTTAACCTTTAAAATTCACTTTTTACCACCAGTAACTTTTAATATTTCTACTTTAACCACCCTAACTTTCAGAAATTACCAAATAACCCCCCCAAACACCAAAAATTTTACTTCCTTGTCCTTTTCAAGATCTAAGGCCTGTTCTTCACCACACTCAAAGTGTTCTTCATGTTCTTCGTATATTCTTCAAATTCTTTCTCTGTTTTTACCTGTTTTTCAGTCTTTTCAGCAACTGATTTTTACCAAAATTCAAAATAAATTTCTAGCCACTAAAACCCCGTCTTTTCTACATGATTTTAACACAAATTAAACCCCAATTTAAGGCTTAGGGTTCGTTTTTCAAGCAGCCCTCAAGAACGACATTCATAGCTTGAATATCATCAAATTTCATCAAAATTTCAACAAACTTTCACCAAGAATCAATCATATATGCAACCAATTTTTAGCACAGAAAAATCATGCAACATTCACAGAACTCAAACACAAATAATCAAGATTAATTTCGTGACACCCTACTTTGATTTGCTGCTCCAAATCCGGTTACTCTTTGAAGTGTTCTTAAAGCACTTTTTCCTCCTAAAACACATCAAAAACAACTTTAAATCCACAAACTCTCAACTGACCAAATCTCCCTCAGCACGTTAGGAAGATATATCTCACCTTAGACTTGCTGGAAATCAATGTTTCTTGGCCCTCAAGTCAAGTTAAGAATGATTCCTAAGGAAGAACATCAGGAAACACATGTTTTGCATGGTTTTCCTTGAAAACCGAATTGAAGAGGGAGGGAGACAGCCATCTCACCTTATTTCCAGCCTTGATAAGTTATATTGTTATGTAGAGGAAGAAAAGAGGATCATTTTGGTGAAATCGAAGTTTTGATTTGAGTTTTGGTTCAGAAGAAATCAAGCTTTCAAGATTAAGTGTTCATAAAGTTTTCTCTCTTTTCTCTCCTTTCAATTTCGGCCAAAGGGAGTAAATGACCATCCTTGGAGTGTCTTGGGGGTGTAAGGTGAGTTGTGATTGGTTGGCTTGGAGGTGGATTAAAATAATATTAAAATATCTCAGGTGTATAACTACTAAAACTAGATGTATCGGAACACTTGTAAAAACATCTCTAAAAATTATTTTCTGAGCTACTAGCATAAATGACACTAGTAACATATTTATTATGAGAATAAAACATGTATAATGAGGCCTTATCATTGCTAAAGTCATCAGAGAGTGTTGGTGCTAAGCTACACCAGTAAACTGTGAACCCGGTTAAACCGATTTCCTGTTTTTAACTAAAACAGACCAGGTAACCTTATAATATCATTCAAGCGTCTTCTAATACTAATATAATGATAATATTACACTATTATCTCTCTTCTCTCATGAGTCAAGTCTGGTTCATCAAACTGAGACTATTTACAAAAACTACAATCAGAACTCCTAACCGATACGGTTCAAAAACTAGGTTCTTCGCGATTTCGTTGTTTGGCTTGTCTCAACTAAGGTCCTGAGTTAAAGATAATAAAATGACAATGAGGATTAATATGCTTGATGATACAGAAGAGGTATTCCCTTTACTGATCTTTCGGAGAAATCCGTACTTTCAGAAAAGATCTCATGTACTCGAAAATTAGGGTTGTTACACTTCTTTTCCAAGACAACTACCCAATTGGATGAAGATTGAAAGCTTTCTAGTAAAATCAAGAGAAAAGAAAGAAGAAGAATAATGAAAACTATTATTATTCCATCAAATTACAACAGAACTCCCTAACCCAATGAAAGGGGTTTAGTGGTTCATGGCTCTGGGAATGGAAAACAAAGATGGAGAATGCATTCTCAAAGTAAAACTAGAAGTTGCAAAGAAAGTAAAATTATACAGAGAGTAGTTCTCCTAATCCAAAAGCCTCTCTCTAGGTCAAAACTACTCCTATTTATACTACTCTTCTGATCTTCTAGTTGGCTCTTCAAGTCTTGGATATGGGCCTTTGGATCTTGAGTTGAAGCAGTTATCATCTTTAGTGGGCTCAGCTTCACTTGCAGAGAAAGTGTGAAGTAGGCATGGACTTTAGCTTAGGGCGTTAGTGGTGTTAACGTTAAGTGAAAATGTGGGGTCGAGAACGTTAGTGACAATCACCTTTTTCACTAACTTTCCTAACCTAAAATGGTCGACGTTAACTTCAACGTTAGTGGCACTAACGTGACCACTAACGTTGCCTCTTGGCCCTTCGCAAACGTTACTGGGGTTTACCTTTCCCAATAACGTTGAGAGTACCCCTTTCTCCCTACGTTAGAGTTCACGTTAGTATAGTTAACGTGACC
>NC_029790.2:64785898-64789742 GCF_000816755.2 Arachis ipaensis | reverse complement strand
AAGCAGTTATCATCTTTAGTGGGCTCAGCTTCACTTGCAGAGAAAGTGTGAAGTAGGCATGGACTTTAGCTTAGGGCGTTAGTCGTTAGTGGTTTAAGTGAAAATGTGGGGTCGAGAACGTTAGTGACAATCACCTTTTTCACTAACTTTCCTAACCTAAAATGGTCGACGTTAACTTCAACGTTAGTGGCACTAACGTGACCACTAACGTTGCCTCTTGGCCCTTCGCAAACGTTACTGGGGTTTACCTTTCCCAATAACGTTGAGAGTACCCCTTTCTCCCTACGTTAGAGTTCACGTTAGTATAGTTAACGTGACCTTTAACGTAGGCTTGCCAAATCTTCGAGAGCGTTAGTGACACCTACCTTTTTCACTAACGCTCGAAAACGCCCCTGTCCCACATTAGTTTTTCACGTTAATTACATTAACGTGGCCACTAACGTGGTGTTGATTGCCATCTCCAATGTTAGTGACAAAGGTGAGTGTAACTAACGTTGGCGATTCCTTGCTCCTTCCACGTTAGAGTTCACATTAACTAAGTTAACGTGGCTCTTAACGTAGCCAATATGGGCTTAGTCCAACGTTAGTGACAAAGGTAAGTGTCACTAACGTTGGCATTATCTTCCTCTTCCATGTTAGAGTTCACATTAACTGAGTTAACGTGACTCTTAACGTGGCCAATTGCCCTTTTGGAGCGTTAGTGGCACTCACTTTTACCACTAACGCTTGGAGCTTCCTTTTCCACCACGTTAACTACCACTTTAATGTAGTTAACGTGGTAATTAACATGGGCTATGATGGCTTCGACGACGTTATTGGCCATCACTTTTCTCATTAACGTTGCAAGCTAGCTCCCATTCCACGTTAGTGGTCACGTTAGTTAGACTAACGTGGCTTTTCCTTGCTTCCTTTGTCCTGAAATCAAGCAAATAAAGTGCATCAAAGCTCTATTCCAAGTTATGAGTCATGCATCATCCAATTTGTCATTAAATTCATGCATAATTCTCATGAAATCATATAAAATTCACAATGTTTGCTTTAATCAAGATGTAAGTGAAATTCTACCCAAAACTTGCTTATTTCCTAAGAAAATGCATGAAACTACCCTAAAATAGTAAAGAAAAGGTCAGTGAAACTGGCCGAAATGCCCTGGCATCACCAGACTGGAGCCAACCTTTTGAGATTATGTGTGATGCCTCCAACCATGCAGTAGGAGCGGCGCTGGCTCAGCGCGAAGGTAAGGATCCTTTCGTAATTGCTTATGCCTCTAATACCTTAGACGCTACTCAGTCTAATTATACTACCACTGAAAAAGAGCTTCTGGCTATTGTTTTTGCTCTGAATAAATTATGAGCCTACTTACTTGGTACTAAGGTGGTAGTGTACTCAGACCATGCAGCTCTAAAATATTTATTAGCTAAAAAAGAGTCCAAACCAAGGCTAATACGTTGGATATTACTGCTGCAAGAATTTGATTTAGAAATTAAGGATAGGAGTGGTTCCCAGAATTTAGTGGCAGACCACTTGAGTCACCTTGAACACATTAAGGATGACTCCACTCCTATTAATGATGCTTTTCCATTTGATAGCTTGCATGCAATATCTGAAGTAGTTCCTTGGTATGCGCCTTGATGAGCGGATAATTTATACGCTTTTTGGCATTGTTTTTAGCATGTTTTTAGTAGGATCTAGTTACTTTTAGGGATGTTTTACTCATGTAAACCCTAGTAGCTAGTTTATTATAAATAGGACCTCTTACTATTGTCTTTTAGACCATCTTTGGATTACCTTATGATCCTTTGATCACGTTATAGGGGGCTGGCCATCTCGACCATGCCTGGACCTTCACTTATGTATTTTTAACGGTAGAGTTTCTACACTCCATAGATTAAGGTGTGGAGCTCTGCTGTTCCTCATAGATTAATGCAAAGTACTACTGTTTTCTATTCAATTCATCTTATTTCGCTTTTAAGGTATCCATTCGTACCCAAGAACGTGATGAAGGTGATGATTATGTGTGACGCTCATCATCCTTCTCCCTTATGAACGCGTGCCTGACAAACACTTCTGTTCTACATGAATTGAGCTAGAATGAATATCTCTTAGATCTCCTAACCAGAATCTTCGTGGCATAAGCTAGATAAGCTAGAGCATTCAAGAGATACTCTCCCTAGCAATACAGAAGAGAACCCAAAAGGAGAGTGCAAGGCCATTGACATAAGCGCCATGGCCGAACCTGTGAGGAGAGGAGAGGACGTGAATCCCAAGGAGGAATACCTCCAGGGACGTCCAGTGATTAATAAGGAGCTTCCCTCTGGGGAACCAAAGGACTCTGAGGCTCATCTAGAGACCATAGAGATTCCATTGAACCTCCTTATACCCTTCATGAGCTCTGATGAGTATTCCTCTTCAGAAGAGAATGAGGATGTTACTGAAGAGCAAACTGCCAAGTTTCTTGGTGCAATCATGAAGCTGAATGCCAAATTATTTGGCATTGATACTTGGGAAGTTGATCCTCCCTTGTTCATCAATGAACTAAGTGATCTGGATCAACTGACATTGCCTCAGAAGAGACAGGATCCTGGAAAGTTCATAATACCCTGCACCATAGGCACCATGATCTTTAAGGCTCTGTGTGACCTTGGTTCAGGAATAAACCTCATGCCCGTCTCTGTAATAGAGAAACTGGGAATCTATGGGGTACAAGCTGCTAAAATCTCATTAGAGATGGCAGACAGCTCAAGAAAACAGGCATATGGACAAGTAGAGGACGTGTTAGTAAAGGTTGAGGGCCTTTACATCCCTGCTGATTTCATAGTCCTAGATACTGGAAAGGAAGAGGATGAATCCATCATCCTAGGAAGACCTTTCCTGGCCACAGCAAGAGCTGTGATTGATGTTGACAGAGGTAAAATAGTCCTTCAATGGAATGAGAACTCCCTTGTATTCAAAACTCAAGGATCTCCCTCTGCAACCATGGAGAGGAAGCTTGAAAAGCTTCTCTCAAAGCAGAGTCAACCAGAGCTCCCACAGTCAAACTCTATGTTTGGTGTTGGGAGGCCACAACCAAACTCTAAGTTTGGTGTTGAACTCCCATATCCAAACTCTAAGTTTGGTGTTGGAGAGTTTCAACAAAGCTCTGCACATCTGTGAGGCTCCATGAGAGCCCACTGTCAAGCTATTGACATTAAAGAAGCGCTTGTTGGGAGGCAACCCAATGTTTATCTAATACTTATTTTTATTGTTTTTCATGTTTTCTTAGGTTCATGATCATGTGGAGTCACAAAATAAATAGAAAAATTGAAAACAGAATCAAAAACAGCAGAAGAAAAATCACACCCTGGAGGAGCATCTGTCTGGCGTTCAGCGCCAGAACAGAGCATGGTTCTGGCGCTGAACGCCCAAAATGGGCAGCTTCTGGGCGCTGAACGCCAGAACAGGCATGGTTCTGGCGTTCAACGCCAGAAATGGCACACAAATGGGCGTTGAACGCCCAAAATGGCCACCAACCTGGCGCTGAACGCCCAGAGTTGGGTACAAAGGCATTTTTATATGCCTAATGGGTGCAGGGATGTAATTCCTTGAACACCTCAGGACCTGTGGACCTCACAGGATCCACTCAGGATCTGTGGACCCCACAGGATCCACTCAGGATCTGTGGACCCCACAGGATCCCCACCTACCTCCACGCACTTCTTCTCACCACTCTTCATCCCTTCTGTTTTACATTTACCACTCACATCCATACACCCACTACCTTCAAAATTCAACATCTCTCTCCCACCCAATCCCACCCATATGGCCGAATACACACAACCATCCATCTCCTCCATATCTTCTTCTT
>NC_029790.2:64784962-64785610 GCF_000816755.2 Arachis ipaensis | reverse complement strand
ACATGGAAGAGAACGCACGCCCCTACACAAGGAGAGTCAACTTTGGTCAAAGGTTGGACCAAGTCCTTATGGACATATGTGTAGAAGGAGCTCAATGGAAGATTGACTCCAAAGGCAAGCCGGTTCAACTAAGAAGATTGGACCTCAAGCCTATAGCTAGAGGATGGTTGGAGTTTATTCAATGCTCAATCATTCCCACTAGCAACCGGTCTGAAGTCACTATAGACCGGGCCATCATGATCCATAGCATCATGATTGGAGAAGAGGTGGAAGTTCATGAGATTATACCTCAAGAACTCTACAAGGTGGCTGACAAGTCCTCCACCATGGCAAGGTTAGCCTTATCTCACCTCATTTGCCACCTATGCAATTCAGCTAGAATTGACATAGAGGGAGATATCCTCATTAAAGAGGACAAGCCCATCACTAAGAAAAAGATGGAGCAAGCAAGAGAGCCCAATCATGGAGCTCAAGAGGCGCAAGAAGCTCATTTCAATGAGATCCCGGAGATGCCTCAAATGCACTTTCCTCCACAAAATTATTGGGAGCAAATCAACACCTCCCTATGAGAATTGAGTTCCAATATGGGACAACTAAGGGTGGAACATCAAGAGCACTCCATCATGCTTCATGAAATAAGAGAAGATC
>NC_029790.2:64762048-64784926 GCF_000816755.2 Arachis ipaensis | reverse complement strand
CGAAAACAAAGTGCTTAGGGCCACGGCCAAGACTCATAAAGAAGCTGTGTTCAAGAATCATCATACTGAACTAGAAGAGTCAATAACACTATTCGAAATCTGAAGTTCCTATAGATGCCAATCATTCTGAAACCTCAATGGATAAAGTGAGATGCCAAAACTATTCAAGAGGCAAAAAGCTATAAGTCCCGCTCATATGATTGAAGCTCTGTTTCATTGATAGTTTGGAATTTATAGTATATTCTCTTCTTTTTATCCTATTTGATTTTCAGTTGCTTTGGGACAAGCAACAATTTAAGTTTGGTGTTGTGATGAGCGGATAATTTATACGCTTTTTGGCATTGTTTTTAGCATGTTTTTAGTAGGATCTATATCTCGACCATGCCTGGACCTTCACTTATGTATTTTTAACGGTAGAGTTTCTACACTCCATAGATTAAGGTGTGGAGCTCTGCTGTTCCTCATAGATTAATGCAAAGTACTACTGTTTTCTATTCAATTCATCCTATTTCGCTTCTAAGGTATCCATTCGTACCCAAGAACGTGATGAAGGTGATGATTATGTGTGACGCTCATCATCCTTCTCCCTTATGAATGCGTGCCTGACAAACACTTCTGTTCTACATGAATTGAGCTAGAATGAATATCTCTTAGATCTCCTAACCAGAATCTTTGTGGCGTAAGCTAGAATGATGGCGGCATTCAAGAGAATCTTACTTGGACGACCCAGTGCACTTGCTGGTTAGTTGTATCGAAGTTGTGACAATTATGAATTAAGATCAGAGCACCAAGCTTTGGAGCCATTACCAGGATTTGTTCGAGCCTGGAGATCACAATTTCGTGCACCACGCCTATAGCTAATTATCTAGTTAGCCATACCTTCTCTCCCAATTTTACTAAGCATAAAAAGGACAAGCTGAAAAGCGAGTCCAAATATTATATATGACATGACCCATATGTATGGAGGTATGGTGCTGACCAGATAATTAGAAAGTGTGTGCCTCAATCAGAATTCCATTCCATTTTAGAGGGCTGCCACTCCTCTAAGAGTGGTGGACATTTTGGTCCTCAAAGAACAGCTAGAAAAATTCTGGACTGTGGATTCTGGTGGCCTACTCTTTTTAAGGATGCTACTGCCTTCTGCAAATCTTATTCCCCATGCCAAAGATTTGGAAATATATCCAAGAGGGATCAGATGCCCCAACAGCTTATGCTATTCTTTGAAATTTTTTATGTTTGGTGCATTGACTTCATAGGTCCATTCCCAAACTCTAGTGGTTTCTTATATATATTGTTAGCTGTAGATTATGTTCCTAAATGGGTAGAAGCAATTTCTACCCGTACTAATGATGCTAACACTGTTGTCTCCTTTGTTAGAAACCATATTATCTATCGCTTTGGATCACCATGAGCAATTGTGAGTGATCAAGGCACTCACTTTTGTAATAGAAGATTAGCAGGTCTACTGAAGAAGCATGGGATTATCCACAAGGTAGCAACAGCTTACCATCCCCAGACCAATGGGCAAGCCAAGGTGTTTAACAGAGAGATAAAGTGCATACTGGAGAAGATTGTCAAGCCTCATAGGAAGGACTGGAGCACCAGACTTGTTGATGTGCTTTGGGCTTATCGAACAGCATACAAGACACCCATCGGAATGAGTCCCTTCTGCCTAGTATACAGAAAGGCTTGTCACCTTCCAGTAGAGGTGAAACACAGGCTTTCTGGGCTGTGCGGGACCGCAACATGGGATTTGAGAAGGCTAGTGCTGAAAGGAAGCTGCAACTTAGCAGAACTGGAAGCTTATGACAACTCCAGACTATATAAAGAGAAGGTGAAGGCTGTGCATGACAAGCATATCAAGAGAAGAGAGTTCAGACCTGGGGAGCTAGTTCTCCTCTATAACTCAAGGCTGAGACTCATGCCAGGAAAGCTGAAATCCAGATGGGAAGGCCCCTACATAGTAGAGAAGGCAGAGCCATACGGAGTCTTTCACCTGAGTCATCCTTAAAGTTCCAACTTCATCAAGGTCAATGGACAACGCTTAAAGCTATATCATGGTCAGAAGATGAAGGACAATAAAGAGCTAAAGGTCTTCCTCTTGGATGACCCACCAACAGAAGCAGAATGAGCTTATGGACCGTTGATGAATCCATATTTGATGATGACTTTTGGTTAGAATTGAATGGATTTTCATCACATAAACTCACACTTACTCCCTTGAATAGCATGCTTTTGATCTCTCCTCCCAATTTGTGCTTGATCATGAAAATATGCTCTTGTATACTTAATTTAATCAATTTTATTCCATTTTCCTTCCATTCGATGCCTTGATGTTGTTGGTGAAGTGCTTTTAGGTGTATAAGGTTGGAATGTTTTGGAGAAAATGGAAGAAGAGCATGCAAAGTGGAGGAAGCAAGAGAAATCAAAGGAGTGAGCTCAGAGACGTGTGCGTGCTCACAGCTACCTGTGCGTACGCACCGCCTTCCAACCAGAGTGCGTGGAGTGCAGCGAGCGCGTCGCACGTCCATCCATGCATCGCGTAATGTGCGTGCGCACACCTTCTTGTGCGTCCGCACAGGTGTCCGCACATGACTTCATTAAAATAGCACGTACCTCGCGATTTGAGGGCTTTAGAGGCCTATTTTTGAAGTCTTCTAGCTCATATTGGAGGGGAGAATGTAGCCATAACATACCATATCATTTTTGTATAGTTTAGGAGTAGTGGTACGAAGTTTTAGTTTAGTTTTTCTCTAAGTTTTTCATCATCTCTATTAGGATTTATATTAGGGTTTTACATTCAAGTGCCATTTCCATTTTTGATCTTGGATTTTGCAAGCTCTCATTGTAAGTAATTTCTTGTTATTACTCTTTATAGTTACATTGTCATTGCTCTTTCTTCTAATTCAAGTTATAGTTCAATTTTGCTTTTCTCTTGCAATTTCAATTTCTTGTTTATGAATTTGATGTTGGATGTTGATTATATGCTCTCTTGTGTTATCTTTGTTGATTGAGATCAATTGTTGCTTTAGTTTTAAGGCTTTACTCATTTTGCTCACCAGGTGTTTGACAAAATGTCAAACATGGTTTTAGGCTAAATTTTTGGTTCTTGGCTTTGGGAAAGTGAGCAATTGGATTTCTAGAGTTGGAATGTCCAATATTTAATTTCAATTCTTGGGTTTTTAATTGTCCTTGTTCCCAGTAACACTAATTTGTTGCTAAGATAATTAGCAAGCAAGTTAGGATTTATGGTTAAGTACACTTATGCTCATTTAACTTACCTTCCGATGTGAGGGTTGATCAAGTGAGACTAATCCATCATAATTGTCATAGTTGTGGTTGATCAAGTTAAGCACCCTTTGCTCACTCCAAACCAAGACTCTTTATCTTTATGCTTTCAATCTTTTATACCTTTATAAGTTGATTTCTTTCATACTTTACTTGTTTATATTACATAGTCAGTTCTTTAATTTCTTAATGCATTCAATCATTTTTGCATGTTCTTTTATTGCTTTATATGTTCATTTCTTCATTCACAACCCATTGATCACTACAACAGGAATTCCACACTCATTGTTCTAAAGTTCTCCTTGGGAGACAACTTGGGAGTCTAATACTCTCGGTTTTAATTTAGTTTTGCTTGTAACATATCTTGTGAATTTCCAATTTGATCCGAAGGGTCAATTTGTCGGGTTGGGACTATACTTACAATGTTAAATCTGTTTCCTTTGGATAACCGAGTTCCTAACCCACATGCGAATTGAACCTCCGTCCTATCAAATTTTGGCGTTGTTGCCGGGGAGTTCACTTTATGTGCAATGAGTGCTACAATTTTTGGATGTTGTAAATATGTGAATATTGTGAATACTTGATTTTGGTTTGCTACTTAGCACTAATTGTAGATACCACATTCCTCTTAGATTAACTTTCGTAGTTTTTGGTTGTTAAGTTGGTTCTTGTTTACTTGTCTATTTGTGTTTTGCCCTTCATAATTCCATGGTTTTATTGCCTCCTCAGTTGAATGGCACGGTCGCTTCTAGACCCGAGCTTGGCCACTTTTGATCCGGAAATTGAACAAACTTTAGCTTGTTTAAGGCAAGCTTGGCGCCGGCTAGCTTTTGTAAATAGTGAATCGGGTTTGCTTGACGAGCACTCCCATTCACTATCACCAACCATCCATGACCATCATTCTCCAATCAACGAGGAGACTCTATATTCCTCCGTGGGGAGTACTGAATTCTCTTTGAGTGACTCAGGTGACACCAAAATGGCAGACCCACCTAGGAAAATCACCTTGAAGGAGGCCGGAGCTCCTGATCTTAACTTGCAACCACTACAGATCTTGTGTCCGGCCTTAGACCCAAATTTTGAGCTCAAGTCTGGCACAATAAACTTGTTCTCCAAGTACAATGGATTGCCTAGAGAGGATCCCTTGAAGCATCTCAAGGATTTCCATGTTGCTTGTGCAACTGCAAGAAGACATGGGGCTGATGAAGCTACAGTGTTGGTCTTTGCCTTTCCTTTTTCTTTGGAAGGAAAAGCGAAGGAGTGATTTTATACTCAGACGGGTGAGGTTAGATCCAACTGAGACTTGTTGCGTAAAGAGTTTTTGGAAAAGTTCTACCCTCCCCAGAAAACAGACAAGTTGCGAAGAGAGATTTCTTGCATTGTGCAACGGGATGGGGAGACCTTGTATGAATATTGGAAGAGATGCAAGAAGTTGCTAAAGGCTTGCCCTCACCATAAGATTGATGAGCTGGTTCTTATCAGTTATTTCTGTCAAGGAATGCATCACCAAGACAAGCTTTTCCTTGATGCCACGAGTGGAGGTTCATTGACTAAGAACAAGATCGCTGCGGAGGCATGGGAAGTTATATCAGACTTTGCAGACTCAACTCAGCACTCAAGGGCGAGGAGCCCACAACCAAAAGCTGTGAATGAAATTTCTCCCTCCGGAGATGCTATTTTGACCAAGACCCTTGGTGAAATGACAATTATTTTGCGACAACTCACCCAAGGGCAACAAATTCCCCAAGCTTTGATAAGTGCTCAACCTCAACCTCAAAGGATCGAAGGACCACCAAGGATATGTGGTGTTTGTTCGTGTAACACTCATTACACCGATGAGTGTCCTCAGCTCAAGGAGGACACTACATTGGTGGTAGCTAACTCTTACCCACAAAAGCCAAATTATAACCAAGGATCCAACCAACATAGAGGAAACCAAAACCAAGGGTGGAGGGATAACTCAAACAAAAGGTGGAACCAAGCTCCTCAAGCTCATCCCAACCAAAACACCCAAGTCTACTACTATCAACAACCCCAAGGTAAACCACAATACCAACAACCATACTAACAACCATACCAACAACCCCCACAATCTCAACCTCAAGGGAAATACCAACACCCGCATAGTAGGCCTAGCCCTCCTCAAGTTAACCAAGCCCTTCCCTCTAACCAACCTCACATGAATGACACAATTCACACCTTCATGCAAGAACAACGAGAGTTCCACAAGAAACAAGAAGCATATATGGCTACAATAGCCGATGCCCTTTCACGTCTAACTCTTCCTCCTCCAACCACGCAAAATACCCAACAAGCTTCAACCTCAAGTAGTTTACCCTCCCAACCTCAACGTAATTCTAAGGTAGCATCAATGCCATTATCTTTAGGAGCGGCACCAAATTGGATAAGAATGTTGCCATACCTACAAAGTTGAGTGAGGAGACAAACAACGAAGACGTGGGAGATGAAGTGGAAGTGATGAGGATGAAGATGAAGGTGTTGATAAAAGCAAAGAAGAACCACCTAAGGTCATGGAGCCAAAGAGAAAGACGTTGCTTGAAAAGCCTTTGCCCATTACATTCCCATCTTTAGCCAAGAAGGCTAAGAAACAAAAAGAGCTTGACCCCACTATGGTGGAACTTTTCAAGAATGTTGAAGTCACTGTTCCTCTATTCTAAGCAATTCAACAAGTGCCATGATATGCCAAGTTCCTTAAAAATATTTGCACTCACAAAGAAAAGCTTGGCAACCTTAACACAAGGCCGGTAGATGATTCTATCTCTTCCTTACTTCCTGAAAAATGCAAGGATCCCAGCCCATGTTTGGTCACTTGTTTGATTGGCAGAATTAAATTCATGGATTGCATGTGTGATCTGGGGGTGTGCATGAGCATTATGCCGCTCCCCGTTTACGAAAGATTGAATTTGGCACCCCTAAAGAGGTTCGGAGCGAGGTTCGTGCTAGCCGATAAGAGTATTGTGTCTGTTGTTGGGATTGCCAAAAATGTCCTAGTCAACATTCAAGGATTGCTCTTCCCAGTTGATTTTCACATCTTGGAGACACCTCCCATTGACTCAAGCAAGCCATCATCCATACTCCTTGGAAGGCCATTCTTAAAGACAGCCCGTTTTAAGCTGGATGCACATTCGGGAGTCTATTCTTTTGAGGCGGATGGCAAGTTGGTCAAGTTCACCATGGAGGAGTCAAACAAGTCCGTTCTTGAAGCGTATTCTATTTTCGGTTGTGACATAGTTGAAGATCAAGTCATAGAGGATGGCAAGGAGTAAAAAGAAGAGGATGTTGCCAAGGAATCAAGTTCAAAGGATGTTACTCAACCCAAAAATGCCAAGGAGTTGGAGATTTTCCTCCTTGGTGAAGTTCTCAAATGACCAATGAAGCCATGCAAGTTCAACTTAGGACTCTAAACCAAAGTGCTTGGTGGGAGACACCCCACCATGGTGACATTATTCCAACTCTATCTCTTGTTTATTGTCTTTTGCATTATTTGCCTTTTTGTGATATAATGGTTAGTTTAGGTTTGATTTGATGAATTTTGAGTTGTCCAAGATATATTGACTATGGACTATGAATTTATGCTTATTTGAATGGTTTGGGTATGGTTTATTGATATGCTAAGGGTAGGAACCTTGGTTTTGAGAAGAAATGAATTTTCTGAAACGGGGCACCTGTGCGTCCGCACAACCCTGAATTTTTCGCTGTGTGTGCGGATGCACCAACCTGTGCATCCACACGAGCCTTGCTTTGCCCTCTGGTGGCAGTGCCAGCACAGCTTGTGCGTGCGCACTGCCGATTATCCCTACCCTGAGCGAGCGCTCATTCGCGTGCGACCGCACGCACTTCCTTTCCTGCTCCATCTGTGCGGCCGCACAAAAGTGTGCATCCGCACGCAACTCGTTAGCCCTCTGATGGCAGTGAGGGAACGGCTTGTGCGTGGGCACAACCTACCCCACTCCCAACCTCTATGCGTGCGCACGGACCTATGTGCGCACGCACGCGAACCTTTGTCCTCAAGCTTTTCTAAAAAAAAAAATATGTGCAGTCGCATGTCTTCGTGCGTCCACACGTCCTTTTGCAACCTCTCTGGTCACAGCGATCGCACGCTGTGTACGTTTGCACCGCTCCAAGTTTTCATCTCTATGCATCTGCACAGGACGCGTTCTAGGCAATAACAAGGCAACTTGCCCTGTTGGAAGGCAGCCCTCTCTTTCCTTTTTCTTCTTCACAGTTGCCCTCTCTCCCTCTTCTCTGCCCAGCCCGCCGGTTCTGGCCGCCGCCAGTCCACCGCCGGTGACCTCTCTTTTTTCCCCTTTCTTCCCTTCTCTTCTCTCTTTTCCTTCTTTCTTTCCTTCTCTTTTCTATATACACCAACGGTGAGCTCTCCGTCTTCCGGTGTTGCTTTCTTTTCTGGCGAACCCAACCGCCGTAATTTTGCAGTGGCCATAAGAAGTGCCATTGTTTCCCACCTCATTCTTGTCTTTTCAACCTTTATATCAAAGGTTCTTGTTTTCCTTTTCTCTTTATGTTAATATTTTCTTTGCAAGTGTTTCCATTCCTTTTATATTGCTTTGAATTTATTAATTGCATTCTTTCTTGTTTCCTTGATTTGCAAAGTGTTGTTGTTTGATTTTTGGGACTGGTTCTGAGCATATTTGAGCTTAATTGTGATGAACTTGCACATTGCATACCACATGTTTGATGAAATGCCTCTATGAACACTTTGTTTGATTCATATGACTTGGCCATCATATGTGTTCGATTTATCTCTTGTTAGGCATCCTGTATGAATTGTGCAACTTCAATAATGACTTTTGATGGTTGTTAAGTAAATTCACCGATGCATTTCCTTGTTTGTTCATAAAAAAATTTTTTGATATAGTAACCCCTGTACAATGGCTCAACCTTAGTTGATGTCTTGATCAAACATCTTTTGCACTCAAATTAAGACCACTTTATGTGTGATTACCACTTCTTGAGAATGAACAATTGCTAATTCCCTTTTGGCGCTTGCTTAAATCTTCGAGTTGTTAATTGCTTAAGGGTGTGATTGCCGGAGTGATCGGCCGGTGTGTGTATTCCAACCGCGCGCATTATTGGAATATATACATCGTGTTTCTTTAAATCTCACAGTTTATATAAGCTTCTTTTAAAGTTATTAATGCTTCCTCAATGATTTTTACTTTAATGTTGCCCTGTGATCTCGAAATTATTTTGTTTGTATTTTCAGGATGAGAAAGAAGGGTAAGGCACCTGCTTCTTCGCCGGTTGGGAAAACTACCGCTCGCTCTCCTGATATTTGGTGGAATTGCCGCGGTAATAAACCGGATACCTTGGTTAACTGAAGAGCCGACTCTCAATACGAGGCCATTGAAAAACATAAAATTCATTGGGAGCGGCCGTTGAAGTTCCAAGCCAATACAAAGTGATTATTCACCAAAGGATCGCCTCGCTTCATTGGGAGTTTCTCGAGCGAGAACCCATTGAAGTCAATGAAACTATGGTGCGGAAATTCTATGCAAACTACCAAGATTGGGAAACAGAGTCAGTCCTTCTCCTGGGTAAGATGTTGGATACCTCCAATCAAGCTCTGGAAGCTATCCTTAACATCTCCCACATTGCATTTGCGAAAGACAGATACTCCAAGATAAAAGACGATGTCTTCGAAGGAAGAATATCTCTGACTCCCATTCTTAAGAAAATAGGCCGTCCTGGTGCATCTTGGGAGTATAGCAAAGGGAAGAATTCTGTTCCCACCAGTATTGCATACTCTGATTTGAATGTTGAAGCTCGTATATGGCATCAAATTGTGGCGGACTATATCATCCCGAGTACCCATACCACCCATGTGAGATTTAGAACTGCTTTGCTACTTTGGGCTATTATGCAAGGGAAGCATATAGCCATCTTGCCCTTATTGCGCAAATCGATTTGGAAATTGATTGAGAAGAAGAATGTCAGCATTCCATTTCCATCGATAGTGATGCATTTAGCAAAATACAGCGGGGATAGAGAGGCAACCAATGGATATAATGCTTGAGTTTTCTAGAGGCAACAAATTTATTCTGAGGGGAGATTTGGAAAGATCAACAAAAACAACCCCCTCCAAGAGGAAGGCACCTATAGCACCACCATCAAGTCCACCGACCCTATCAACTGCTTTACCTTTTCTCCGTCATCTTTTGGATCTATTCCGCGACATCTCAAATGATATCCACCACATGGAGCATTTGGAGCACAAGCGTTTTGAGTGGATAGTGACAAGGTTAGAAGGAAGAGACCCCGGCCTGATTCCTACACCTTCATCCGAGCTAGTTGGAGAAGAGCTTGATACAGTTGACCATCCCATTTCTGAGCCCACCAGTTGAAGGTGGCCCCCTCTTCATCCTCCCGGATCGCGAGCATGCACGGAGGACCGTGCACAATTTAAGTGTGGGGAAGGATCGATGACTTCAAGGGGGGTAAAAATTTCTTTCTTAAAGACACTTTGCAATGTCTCTTCTAGTACTTTTTCTTTATTTTTGAGTAGTTTTATTTCTATTGCATCTTGTTTGGTTTGTTGTGAATATTTCTTTATCGTTTATGAATATTTAGTAGTTAATGTTTGCATCTTGCATGATATGATGAATAAGTATGGAAACACCAAGGAATTCCCATGAAATCCTTTTCTAAGGGCATACCATTGATTGAATTGAAGAAAACATTTGTTTTACCAACTTGCTTGGAGTATTTTGTTAGTAGAACATAGAAAAAGAGCTCGAACAACATACCTTGGAGTATTTTCTCAATCATAATGTTATTCTTGTGTGTGATTGTACTCCTTTTTTATTGTGATCATTGATTTGCATGATTCTTTATGTCCTGTATTTGTGTTTGGATGCATTTAGCATTATTAAGGCCATCTTTGATGATAAACTCACTAACCTATATGGCCAACCTTGCATTCACCTTTGTGAACCCCTTTGAGCCTATGAATCCCCTTTTGTTCTGATGATAGCACATTACTCCCCTTAAGCGAAAAACCATTGATGTCCTTGAATTATTCCTTGATTAGCTTGGGTGGATTAGTGTGTAAATTCTAAGTGTGGGAGAATTTTAGGAAGCATTGGTGAAAATTTTTGGTAACGAGGTAATACTCATGCATTCCATTAATTGAAACATATGCATTCATAGTTCAATTATTAAAAAAAAAAAAACTAGTGCCTAACAAAGTATGAATAAAAAGCACAAATAAAGGATGCATATGCCATGTTTGAAAAGAAAATGCATGAGTAAGATGAGATATAAAAAGGAAATGGGTGAGAAGGTTGCATTGTTATGTGTATATAGGTGATGTAGGATTAGGTGGACATTCAAGCTAATCAAAGAATTAATTCTTTAAGTCCACTTGACCAAACTTCATCCTAACGAAACCCTAGCCCTATTACATCCCTTTAAAGACCTCATGATATTTGTTATTCATGAATTAATACTAGTTGATTGTTAGATGAATTGCAAGTCTTTGAAAAGCATGATAAAAGGAGAATTGAGTGGTAAAACCCTAAACACTGAGCGAATTGAGTGGATACACATCCGGTGAGGGGTTCGATTGCTCAATTCCATGTTTTTACACCTCATATCGCGTCTTCTTGCAAGTTGTCTGATTGGGTAGTTTTCAGAACTTCAATTCAATTCTTTGGACATTGATCTTAATGCATGAATCCTCTGCATTGACCCTAAAAGTTCTCTTGTTTCTACCAACTCTCATCATAATACATATTAGAGATTAGTTTTTAGATAGTTGCATGCATTTAAGTAGTATATAGCATAAGTCATTCTCCTTTTTCATCTATCTCCTTTGTGTGTTGAGCATGAGGACATGCTAGTGTTTAAGTATGGGGGAATTGATGAACCCATATTTGATGATGATTTTTTGTTAGAATTGAATGGATTTTCATCACATAAACTCGCACTTATTCCCTTGAGTAGCATGCTTTTGATCTCTCCTCCCAATTTGTGCTTGATCATGAAAATATGCTTTTTTATACTTAATTTAATCTATTTTATTCCATTTGCCTTCCATTCAATGCCTTGATATTGTTGGTGAAGTGCTTTTAGGTGTATAAGGTAGGAATGGATTGGAGAAAATGGAAGAAGAGCATGCAAAGTGGAGGAAGCAAGAGAAATCAAAGGAGTGAGCTTAGAGACGTGTGCGTGCGCAGCACGCACAGCCTTCCAAGCAGAGTGCGTGGAGTGCAGTGAGCGCGTTGCACATCCTGGCATGCATCGCGTAGTGTGCATGCGCACACCTTCCTGTGGGTCCGCACAGGCCTGGATTTCTCGCGAAGTGTGCGGACGCACGTGTCTGTACGTCCGCACAGGTGTCCGCACATGACTTCATTAAAATAGCATGTGCCTCGCGATTTGAGGGCTTTGGGGGCCCATTTCTGAAGTTTTCTAGCTCATATTAGAGTGGAGAATGAAGCCATAACATACCATATCATTTTAGTATAGTTTAGGAGTAGTGGTAGGAAGTTTTAGTTTAGTTTTTCTCTAAGTTTTTCATCATCTCTATTAGGGTTTATATTAGGATTTTACATTCAGGTGCCATTTCCATTTTTGATCTTGGATTTTGCAAGCTCTCATTGTAAGTAATTTCTTGTTATTACTCTTTATAGTTACATTGTCATTGCTCTTTCTTCTAATTCAAGTTATAGTTCAATTTTGCTTTTCTCCTGCAATTTCAATTTCTTGTTGATGAATTTGATGTTGGATGTTGATTATATGCTCTCTTGTGTTATCTTTGTTGATTGAGATCAATTGTTGCTTTAGTTTTAAGTCTTTACTCATTTTCCTCATGTTTAAGCTTTTTGCCCATCAAGTGTTTGACAAAATGTGAGCAATTGGGTTCCTAGAGTTGGAATGTCCAACATTTAGTTTCAATTCTTGGGTTGTTAATTGTCCTTGTTCCCACTAACACTAATTTGTTGCTAAGGTAATTAGCAAGCAAGTTAGGATTTGTGGATTAAGTACACTTATGCTTGATGAGCGGGTAATTTATACCCTTTTTGGCATTATTTTTAGGTAGTTTTTAGTATATTTTAGTTACTTTTTATTATATTTTTATTAGTTTTTATTCAAAAATCACATTTCTGGGCTTTACTAGGAGTTTGTGTGTTTCTCTGTGATATCAGGTATTTTCTGGCTGAAATTGAGGGACCTGAGCAAAAATTTGATTCAAAGGCTGAAAAAGGACTGCAGATGCTGTTGGATTCTGACCTCTCTGCACTTGAAGTGGATTTTCTGGAGCTACAGAAGCCCAATCCGCGCTCTCAATTGCGTTGGAAAGTAGACATCCTGGGCTTTCCAACAATATATAATAGTTCATACTTTGCCCGAGATTTGATGGCCCAAACCGGCATTTAAAGTCAGCCTAAAAATTCTGGCGTAAAACGCCCAAACTGGCACCAGAATTGGAGTTAAACGCCCAAACTAGCACCAAAGCTGGTGTTTAACTTCAGGAACAGCCTAAGCACTAAAAAGCTTCAATGCTCAGCCCAAGCACACACCAAGTGGGCCCCAGAAGTGGATTTCTGCACTATCTATACTTAGCTACTCATTTTCTATAAACCTAAGTTACTAGTTTAGTATAAAAAACTAATTTTAGAGATTCATTCAGGAACTTATGACATTTTTACACTTCATATTGTATTTCTGACGGCATGAGTCTCTAAACCCCATAGGTGGGGGTGAGGAGCTCTACTGTGTTTCAATGGATTAATTTAATTACTACTGTTTTCTATTCAATCACTCTTGATTCTATTCTAAGATACTCATTCGTACTTCAATCTGAAGAAGATGATGATCCGTGACACTCATCATTATTCTCAATTCTACGAACCCATGCCTGACAACCACTCCGATTCTATCTGAGCTCAACGTAGTCATTGGGCGACTACTTGAGTGCGTATCTCTTAATTTCTACTCCACGGAGCGAGTCTGGAGGTTAGAACCTTTGTGGTATAGGCTAGAACCAATTGGCAGCATTTCTGAGATCCGGAAAGTCTAAACTTTGTCTGTGGTAATCCGAGTAGGATCCAGGAAGGGATGACTGTCACGAGCTTCAAACCTATGAATGTTGGGCACAGTGGCAGTGTGCAAAAGGACAAGGGTCCTATTCTGATACTAGTGGAAACCGACAGATGATTAGCCGTGCAGTGACAGCGCATATGGAGTTGTTTTCATCCGAGAGGATCATACAGCTTGCCATTGAAGGAAGCCATGCGTGTTTGGAGAAGAAGACAGTAGGAAAGCAGAGATTCAGATGACAGAGCATCTCCGGAACCTCAGCCTGTTTCCCATTACTGAATTACAAGTACTATTTATTTCATGTTATTTATTTTTCATAAATATAATCACTCCTATCATTAATCTCCTGACTAAGATTTACAAAATAACCATAGCTTGCTTCAAGCCGACAATCTCCGTGAGACCGACCCATACTCACGTAAGGTATTACTTGGACGACCCAGTGCACTTGCTGGTTGGTTGTGCAGAGTTGTGAAATGTGTAATCACAATTTCTTGCATCAATGCTCATTTAACTTACCTTCCGATGTGAGGGTTGATCAAGTGAGACTAATCCATCATAATTGTCATAGTTGTGGTTCCAACAAGGAAAGGACCCTTAGCTCACTCCAAGCCAAGACTCTTTTTCTTTATGCTTTCAATCTTTTATACCTTTATATGTTGATTTCTTTCATACTTTACTTGTTTATATTACATAGTTGGTTCTTTAATTTCTTAATGCATTCAATCATTACAATTTTGCATGTTCTTTTATTGCTTTATATGTTCATTTCTTCATTCACAACCCGTTGATCACTACAACTGAAATTGCACACTCATTGTTCTAAAGTGCTCCTAGGGAGACGACTCGGGAGTCTAATACTCTCGGTTTTAATTTGGTTTTGCTTGTGACATATCTTGTGAATTTTCAATTTGATCCGAAGGGTAAATTCGTCGGGTTGGGACTATACTTACAACGTTAAATCCGTTTCCTTTGGATAACCGAGTTCCTGACCCACATGCGAATTGAACCTCCGTCCTATCAACCGTCCAACTTAAGGACGTAAAAGCAAAGTGCTAGATGGGAGACAACCCACCATGGTATGATTTTTCCTTTTTATTCTTAGTCTTATTTAATTCTATTTTATTTTCATCTGCATTTTGTATTTTGCATTCTGCATTAAAAAAAAAGAAGCACTCGACGCGCAAGCGTCGCTGACGCGTACACGTGATGATTGGATTTTTAACTGTTTAGAATTCATAAATGAATTCTCATTGCAAGTATAGTTTCTAAACCAACAAATAATCCTTTCATACAAAAGATTGTTTGTCACAAGTACAAACCCCTAAATTTATAAACCGAAGTATTGGAACCTCGGGTCATTCTCCCTAGGAATTGTGATAAAGTGTCTTGTTATTGGTTATGGAGTATGTTTGGGGTTTTTGGAATAACGGACAAGAAAAGTAAATGAAAAAGGCAATAAACTAACAACTAGAAAGGTCTTGGCAAGGGTTGATGGTCAAGGATCTCTATCCCTATCACTAACCACAACATGAGAATTGGAAAGGATCAATGACGTTAGGGATTTTTGCTAGTAAAGAATGTCATAAAAACAGTCGCGTTGTAGATATAGTCTCTAAACCAACAGAAATCCCTTCGTACAAACGTTTTGGTTGTCACAAGTAACAAACCCCTTAAATAAATTGTTAACCGAAGTATTCAAACCTCGGGTCGTCTTCTCAAGGAACTACAGGGACGCATGTTCTTACTATTGGTTATGGAGGTTGTAAATTGGGGTTTTGAGAATGAAAAGCGAATAGTTTAATTAGCAAATAAAGTAAATGAAGAACAAGTAATTTAAATAGCAAGTGAAATAAATAAATGACTATAAATAAACTTTTGGCAAGGTATGAGAAATTAGAGGTCCTATCCTGGCTATCCTTATCAATGATGATGAGAATTTAATCTTAATTACACTTTGTTAACCTTTACTAAGATAAAGGAAGGTCAAGGGATTAATTGGTTTGATCTTCGGATCCTATTTATTTCCTAAGAAAAGATTGGGATTATTGAAGTTCAATTCAATTAACAAAGATAACAATTATCAATCATGTTTAAGTTTGACAACTCCTGAGTTACTGATTTCTTAACCAAAACCAAAAGGGGAAGTAAATCTATTGGAATAAAAATGTCTTCAGAATAAAAGCAACAATAGCATAAATAAAAGAATGCAATGTCAAACTGAAATACTTCAAATAGCATTAATTCAAATAAAAATCTGTAACATGGCAGAATTCATAAATCAAATTGCAAAAGTAAATAATCAACTGAAGTAATGGAATGAATAAAAGTGAAAGGGAAGCTTAAAGCAAAGGAACATTAAACCTGGAATCGAGGGTTACTCCTAAAGAGAGAAATCCTAAATCCTAATCCTAAAAGAGAGAGGAGAGAGCCTCTCTCCAAAACTAATTATAATTAATGGAAAGTAAAAATTGGCGAGCTCCCTTTGAATGGATGCATTCCCTCACTTTATAACCTCTGGTTATGCCTTCTAGACTTGGATTTGGGCCAAAAAGGGCTTCAGAATTCGCAATGAGCGTTTTCTGCAATTTCTGGTGCGTGGCCTCTGTCACGCGTCCGCGTGGGTCACGCGGTCGTGTCATTCGGAACTTTTCTTGTCACGCGGTCGCGTCAGTCATGCAGCCACGTCATATGTGTTATTCTTAAGGCGTGCGGTCGCATCAGTCATGCGGCCACGTCGCTATTGATTCGCGCTTGGCATGCGTCCGCGTCGCCCATGCGATCGCGTGGATGCCAGTTTCTTCAGAAACTCTATTTTGCACTTTCCTTCCATTTTTGTATGTTTCCTTTCCATCCTTTAAGTCATTCCTGCCTTAGAGGATCTGAAACTACTCAACACACTAATTACGGCATCGAATGGAAATAAAGGTAATTAAAATAATTAATTTAAAAGCATAGGAAACATGTTTTTCACATACATCACATAATAAGGAAGGGAAAGTAAAACCATGCAATTAATATGAATAAGTGGGTAAAGGGTTGAATAAATCACTCAAACTAAGCACAAAATATATCATAAAATATGGGTTTATCAAGCTCTCCACACTTAAACAATAGCATGTCCTCATGCTAAATCCAAGGTAAAGAGTAAGGTAAGATTAAAGTGGTGGATTGTTATGCAATGCAACCTATTCTAAATGCAACTACCTAAATGAGTCATGCAATTCTAATTTATTCACTCATATATAAAGCTTGCATGTAGTTAAATTAATTCACATTCTCAAGGAATCATATATATACATAGCCAACCCTTAAATAATAAAGCACTTTTGCAAAATGAGATGGGAAAGAATAAAATATTTTACAAACTTGCAAAACAATTAGTAAATTAAGCATAGATATATGTTGATGAGTTATTGAACCCTCACTGGATTTTGTGTTTACTCTCTAGTCACTCAGTGTTTATTGGGTTAATCACTCTATTCTTCTTTTTATTCCTACTTTTTATAACTTTGTTCTTCATCTAACCAATCAACAATTATAGAATATAGTCATACCAAAAATCATGAGGTCTTTAATTAAGGTTGTAATGGGGCCAAGGTAAAGGTAAGGATATATGTATAAGGCTAAGTGAGCTAATAAGTGAATCCTCAATTAGACTAAGATCTCACCTAACATACATACTTAGTAAAACAAAACTACTTTACCTGTTTTCCCATCTTTTCCCACTTTTGATGTTACATGCTCATGTTTCAATTTTTATTTTTGTCCCATGGGCATTGCTTTTATTTTTGCATTTGGAGAATTCTTTTGTATCCCCTTATTCATATGCTTGAAAAATAAATAACTCTCTCTTCTTTTTTTTTTTTTTTTTGAATGCACATGGTAATTCTTTCAATTTAATTTCTCATGAGCATGCTTCCCAAAAATTCTCATTTTGATTTATTTTTGTTCTTTTCAACTCCGCTACCTTTTATTTTTATCATCCATGTTCCCAATAGGTTTCCCACATTTCAAACTATACAAGATTTTCTATCTTAAGCTAACCAAGGATTCAACTTTGGATTTTTATTTGTTTTTCTGCTTAAGGCTAGTAATGTGGTTTATAGAATAAAAAAGGGATTTAAAGGCTCAAGGGGGCTAACAAGGGTGATGTGAAAGGTAGGCTATTTTGGGATAAAGTGAGCTAAAATCAAACAATGGGCTCAGTCACTCTCTTGGTATGTATCTTTATATTCTATAATCGGACATATAGATTAAAACAAAGTAAAGAACATCAGAATATAAAAGAAGGGCGGAACATACAGGAATAAAAATTATGGTTTGAATGTAACCATACAATTAAGCTCAAAACTCACAGGCTGTATGTTCTCTAGCTCAAAAATCATTTATCAGTTATGTATGTCATGCAGGTTTAGTTAAAAATTCCCATTATTCTCAATGTAAAACTTAAGGTGGCTTTAAAGTTCTAGTGTTTCTCCTTGATGAAATGTTGTTAGTTTAACTACATGATGTAATGCTACATATACAAGGTTTATGGATTTGATTCTGTTATGTTCAAGTTCCTAGCTTACTTCCTTTTTATATTTTCCAATTTAAACTAAGCTATCCTATGCTAAAAAGGGTAAACTATACTAATTAATCTACTAATAAGTTAGAATTGCAAACTAAACTAAAGAACTAAAATATGAACTAAGGTGCAGAATACAGGAATAGAGTAAAAATACATAAAAGTAGCAATGTATAAATACTCAGAAAAAAAAAATAAAAATAGAGAGAAAAATACAGAAAAATATCCAAAATAAAAGAAAAAGAATCTGTAGTGGTTCACCAAAATAATACGCCAGAGATGGCGACCTCCCCACACTTAAAATGAAGCATCGTCCCTGATGCTCACTCAAGCAGGGTGTGAAGGGGTGTCATCACTGGAAGGGATGGTAGCTGGGGTCTCTGTGGTGGTGGGCTGAGGATCTGGCTGCTGTAGAGGAGGTGCTGTCTAGATAGGGATCTCAGGATCTGCAGCCTGAATCTGATGTGGAACCTCTGCCTGTGGTGCAGCCTACTCTGTGCCTACCTAGGGATGAGTCTCAGCCTCGGGATCATCCGCTTCCTCCTCAGATGCCTCGGATGGTGTGTCAGGCTCGGAGGGGATGTCGCTAGAGCGTATCATCAGCTTCAGGTGCTCATAGCGTCGCTTGTTGCGATGCTCCATCTGGTCAAGTCGTCGAAACAAGCGGTGCACTAGATGATAGATGGGCTCTAGGGCAGGTGGAGGTGCAGTGGTGGTGGCAGGTGTGGCTGTGGAAGAAGAGGGGCTGACAGAAGGTATGGCTGTCTCAGTAGTGGCAGTCAGGAATTGAGGTCTGTAGCCCAAGGCCAGAAAGTTCTTGCTGCGCGGGATAATCTTCTTGCATTCTGCAGCAGGTGGCCTCTCATCAGCATCCTCCCATGGCACGTCAGCTCGACGGCCCAGCTGGGTAACCAAATAGGGAAAGGGAAGAGTGCCTCGGACGTGGACCCTGGCCATATAGTGCCGGATAAAGCGTGGTAGGTACAGGTCCTTATCCTCCATCACACACCAAAGGAGGGTGATTATAGCGGCTGGTATCTCAGTCTCGTGAGTACCCGGCATAATGTAGTTGCTGAATATCTGATGCCATAGCCGAGCCTCATCGTTCAGGTAAATCCGCTTGATCCCCTTGGGCATGATGGTGTTCTGACCCATGATCCAAGGAACTGTCGGGTCATGGGCGATCCTCGCCTTTACTGCATCCCAGTCAAATCGCATAAAGCGCATATCCTCCTCAGCTTTCTGATAACCATCTGTCTGATCAGTCTTAGGCAGAAGTTTCAGAACATCTTCTATCGCCTCCTCAGTAACCAGAATCTGCTTCCCTCTGAGGTTCACTGCATCTAGGGAAGTTTTGAAGTAGTTGCAGTAGAATTCCCTAACCCAAGATGCATTGACCTCTGTCAGGTTTCTCTCCAGGAAGAACCAGCCTCTTTGTTTGATTTGGTCAGAAGTGTACTGCTGGAGTTCTTCTGGGATCTTCAGAGTTCTCTCCAAGTATAGGTTCCTAGATGTTGCAAACACTGGATACTTCAGCTTACAGTATCGGCTTGCAAATTTTATTGGATCAGTGGCAGGAAGCAGTTGGTCAGCCTTCTTCTGCGGGGTAAAGTGTTTCTCCCGCCATGAGGCTTCATGCATTAGATCTATGATGGACATAGATGAATCTCCTCTTTTACGTTTGCCAGTGGTAGCCTTTCCTTTTCCCTTTCTCTAGGAATTAGACATCCTGAAAAATAGAAAACCAGGATATAATAAAAATAGGAAAACAAATAGGCAAATAGTCAAAAGAAACACAAAGTGGCAAAGGAGAATTAGAATGAGGTAAATGAGTTAAGTAAATGTGCATTAAGGATTGTATAGGAGTTAGAAGTTTGAAAAAAAGAATGCACAATCCAAAATGTAATTGAATTCATGTGAAATAGAAAAATTATCATTATGCCATGGTTAGAAGGTTAAAAGAAAGTGAAAAACCAGAAGAAAGATTTTAAAAAGGTTAGTTTGGTTAGAAGTGAAAAAGAGTTTAGGAAGTTAACATTAGTGAGTTAGTAGGAAGTGGGTTAAAGTACGTGGCATAATGAAAATATTCCAAGTACCAAGTATTCACAGTTAGAAGCTATAAGTAACTCATAACCACATAAGGAAAACATGTTGATGCTGATTCAAATAGATATAGAGAAAGAAAAAATTGGAATCAAAACATCACAAATGCAGTTTATGAACCAGGAAATCAAAAAGGATAGAAAGCATGCCCTGGCATTCATGAAATGGTTTGGTTAAAGCAGAGGAAAACAGAGTTCAAATGCCAAAACCAAAACATGAATGAAAATATTTTACAGAAATTTGGGCAGCATTCCGGCTAAAATTGGATTGTCTCAGAAAATAAACAGCAATCAAATAGTTCATATGAATTAAAATTAAAGCTTGCAATTACATATAAGGAATATAATCATGACAAATCAATGTAAAGAGCAGCAATATACAGGAGAGTACAGCATATGAACTAACATTACAGCAGCAGCAGGATTGCGAAAACATAAAGCAAAAAACATGAACAACGCAAATAAACAGACCTAAATCCACTAACCACATCCTAGGCTACCTAACAACCTAAAATCCACTACAGCATGCATATCTAACTAGCCTAGACATGAACTAACTACGGATAGATAAAAGGGTGACGTTCTGTGGAACCTGGAAGGCCGTAGAATGAGAGTGGGCAGAAAGGTGGCTGGCGGTGGTGGTGATGGCGTTTGGCGGGGTGGCTGGCGGTGGTGGGGACTGCGGTTTGAATCCACGCGGTCGCGTGGCTGGTGCGAAATGGGGGGTGACGCGATCGCGTGGGTCGCGCGATCGCATGGGTCGCGCGATCGCATGGAAGGGATAAAAAGGGGTAGGACGAGATCGCCTGGGGCATGCGATCGCGTCACTGAAATTTGTGCTAAACGCACGAATCCAGCGTCGTTCTATCCCAACTCTCTGTCTCCTTTTGGGATTTGTGCAATCCATGCGACGCGATCGCATCGCTCACGCGGTCGCGTGGGATTGATTGGGTGCAAGGGCGCGATCGCGTGGGTCATTTTGTGCTAGACGCACAATGGCCGCACGATTCCAGCCCAACTTTCTGGACGTTGGATCCTTACGCCGATTTTCAGGTCACGCGGCCACGTGGAGGACGCGGTCGCGTGGGAAGTGTATTTCGCTATTGACGCGATCGCATGGATGATGCGGTCGCGTCGCGCACCCCTTTTTTTTTATGCAGAATGCGGAATGCAATATGCAGAATGCAGTGCTTAACGTGAATGCTATGCATGATTCCAGGTTCAATAAAATAAAATAAAATTCAAAAACAAACAAAACTAAATAAAATTAAAATTGCAAAAGGAACGATCATACCATGGTGGGTTGTCTCCCACCTAGCACTTTTAGTTAAGGTCCTTAAGTTGGACATTGGAAGAGCTTCCTGCTATGGCGGCTTATGCTTAAATTCATCCCGAAATCTCCACCAATGCTTGGAATGCCAATAGCCTCCGGGGTCCCAAACTAGGCATGTAAAGCTTCTGAGCAGCTTCAAACAGAGTCTCAGACTCCCAGGGTGACGAATGTCAGAAAGAATCCATGATCCCAAGCCTTGTTTTTAAATCCGCCTCCGTGTTGATCTATATTTTTCTATCCGGGCGGTTTAGAAAGTAGATTCTCACCATAGTGACCAAACATTTTCCGAGATCCATTCGATTGAACATGATACCCATCCGTGCACTTCAAGTTGAAGCGCGGAACCTTATTGAACCTTGTACACCAGCTCTGAGCACGAGCCATTTCCCTCTTATTCTTAAAGCCACAGAGAGCTCTAAGCTGGCCATCTGTTTCAAGCAAACCATATTCAAGTGAAAAAGTAAAGTTAAAGGTTAAGGATTGTAGCCACTTGAAGCTTGTATTGGGCGGTAATGACATTGGGGTAGGTGTTTCTGGTGGTTCTGTATGTTCTTCTCCCTTGTGCTCTTCTGTGAATTCCTCTACTTCCTTGTAAGGTTCTTCAAATGCATCTGAGTCCTGGTTAAAGTCTTCTATGTCTTCCTTATCACTTGAGTCATAGATTGGAGGTTGAGAGAAATCTACCTCCGCGTCATCTTCGTATTCACTTGGGGAAGATTCTTCGATCTCAGAGAATTCACTTGCGGATGCAAGTTCATTACTAAGAGAGCTAGACTTGTGACTATCATCATCAAGGGAATTTGTGTCCTGGGTTATTCCGTCTAGTTCTTCATAAATGACTTGCCTTGGGGATTGTGCAATATCCTCCTTAGCATCAACTGTAACGTCCTTGACAGAGTTCTCCTCAACTCTGGATTCCCATGGAGGTTCAGCGTCTCCTAGATCTTCAACCAACTCTTCTTCTTGTACAATGACAGCTTCTTCCACTTGTTCTAGTACGAATTCATGCTCTGTCTTGTCCACTGGAGTTTTTAGTGTCTCTTTCATGCTACGCTTTTCATTAGATTGTCCACATGGGGTTGTGGTTAGTCCTTGAATGTTCGCGCGTCTAGAAGCTAATTGAATTACTGCTTGCTCCAGTTCTCGAATTGTTGTTTGAAGTTTATTTACTGTTGCCTTGAGGCGAACTTCTGATTCTCTGGGTGATGGATTTGGATATGAAATATAGGGAAGTGGTGGTGCTTCGTAGTGATTGGATTAGAACTAGGGTAGGAAAGGAGTGGTGAATGGTGAAGAGAAGCTTGTGAGTGTGGTGGTTCGAGGTTATGTTGAGAGGATGGTCGATAGGCACGGGGTGAGGCTTGTTGGTTGTTACAAGGTTGTCCACCATATCTTTCAGCTGGTTATGCATTGTAGAATGGTCGTTGTCCATGATATCTTGGAGGGTGTTGTTGCCTGAAGGATTGATTAGATCCTCTTGGCTCCATCCATCCTTGATTGGT
>NC_029790.2:64739529-64761327 GCF_000816755.2 Arachis ipaensis | reverse complement strand
TAGAGTTAAATCAAAGCGAGAGGGGTGAGAGTTCATAGTAGCAAATAAAATTAAAAAGGAAAAACAAAAATAAATAAACAAGTAAAAGAAAAAATATGTACAATAACCAATAATAAGGCACACGTTAGCAGTTCCACGGCAACGGCGCCATTTTGACGTTAGGGATTTTTGCCAGTAAAGAATGTCATAAAAACAGTTGCGTTGTAGATATAGTCTCTAAACTAACAGAAATCCCTTCGTACAAACGTTTTAGTTGTCACAGGTAACAAACCCCTTAAATAAATTGATAACCGAAGTATTCAAACCTCGGGTCGTCTTCTCAAGGAACTGCAGGGACGCATGTTCTTACTATTGGTTATGGAGGTTGTAAATTGGGGTTTTGAGAATGAAGAGCGAATAGTTTAATTAGCAAATAAAGTAAATGAAGAACAAGTAATTTAAATAGCAAGTGAGATAAATAAATGACTATAAATAAACTTTTGGCAAGGTATGAGAAATTAGAGGTCCTATCCTGGTTATCCTTATCAATGATGATGAGAATTGAATCTTAATTCCACTTTGTTAACCTTTACTAAGATAAAGGAAGGTCAAGGGATTAATTGGTTTGATCTTCGGATCATATTTATTTTCTAAGAAAAGATTGGGATTATTGAAGTTCAATTCAATTAACAAAGATAACAATTATCAATCATGTTTGAGTTTGACAACTCCTGAGTTACTGATTTCTTAACCAAAACCAAAAGGGGAAGTAAATCTACTGGAATAAAAATGTCTTCAGAATAAAAGCAACAATAGCATAAATAAAAAAATGCAATGTCAAACTGAAATACTTCAAATAGCATTAATTCAAATAAAAATCTATAACATGGCAGAATTCATAAATCAAATTGCAAAAGTAAATAATCAACTAAAGTAATGGAATGAATAAAAGTGAAAGGGAAGCTTAAAGCAAAGGAACATTAAACTTGGAATCGAGGGTTACTCCTAAAGAGAGAAATCCTAAATCCTAATCCTAAAAGAGAGAGGAGAGAGCCTCTCTCCAAAACTAATTCTAATTCATAGAAAGTAAAAATTAGCAAGCTCCCTTTGAATGGATGCATTTCCTCACTTCATAACCTCTGGTCTATGCCTTCTGGACTTGGATTTGGGCCAAAAAGGGCTTCAGAATTCGCTATGAGCATTTTTTGCAATTTCTGGCGCGTGGCCTCTGTCACGCATCCGCGTGGGTCACGTGGTCGCGTCATTCGGAGCTTTTCTTGTCACGCGGTCGCGTCAGTCATGCAGCCGCGTCATATGTGTTATTCTTAAGGCGCGCGGTCGCGTCAGTCATGCGGCTGCGTCACTGTTGATTCGCGCTTGGCATGCGTCCGCGTCGCACATGCGATCGCGTGGATGCCAGTTTCTTCAGAAACTCCGTTTTGTGCTTTCCTTCCATTTTTGTATGTTTCCTTTCCATCCTTTAAGTCATACCTGCCTTAGAGGATCTGAAACTACTCAACACACTAATCACGGCATCGAATGGAAATAAAGGTAATTAAAATAATTAATTTAAAAGCATAGGAAACATGTTTTTCACATACATCACATAATAAGGAAGGGAAAGTAAAACCATGCAATTAATATGAATAAGTAGGTAAAGGGTTGAATAAATCACTCAAACTAAGCACAAAATATATCATAAAATATGGGTTTATCAATCAATTCCACTAAGTCATCCTTTAACTAGTGGTAAAGGAAAGTCAAGTGAGCTATATCAATCCAAGTCCATAAGTCCTAGTTCTCCTCCAATTCAATTAGTGAGATCTAGAGTTAATGAATCCCAATCATCAATTACTTGGACAGTAGTAACTCAAGAGTTCCTAAGTTACCTTCCCAAGCCAAGAGCATAAAATTCTATTCTAAAATCCAAACAAGCATTTTGTCAAACACTTGGAAGGCATAAAAGGAAAACATAGTAAATCAACAACATGAGCAAAATCTAACAACAACTAATTACAAAGAAATAACAACAACAATTAAGAAGGAGCACAATTATTATAAATTACCTCTAATTGAATTGAAAGAAAATAGAAGGAACAAGAGTAAATCTACAACAAAATATAGGAACAACATAAAGGAAATTACAACAAAAGAATAGAAGAAAGATGAATGTGACAACAAGGAATTAAGAAGTAGAAGTAGAAGAGAGCATGAATAAAAACCTAGATCTAAGAACTAAACCTAATCCTAATTCTAATCCTAGAGAGAAGTGAGAGCTTCTCTCGCTAAAACTAACTCTAAACTAATCTTAATGTGTAAAAATGAACAAAAGAGTAAAAGGTGATGCATTCCCCTTCAATCCTTGGTCCTTTTATGCATTTTGGTGCCAAAATTGGTTGCACTTGTCCCCACAGCTTCTCAGAAATCGCTGGGCACGTTTTCTATTTAAAAATCACGTGCGGCCACCGACGCGTACGCATACATTGCGCGTGCGCTTCCCTTGAGGTTTTCGCGATCCACGCGTGCACGTACAGTGCGCGTGCACGTGGATGAAGATATCCAAATCTTTGGCTTTTTCATGTGTTCTCCACTTTGCATGCTTTCCTCTCACTCCTTTGATCCATTCCTAGCCTTTTCAACCTGAAATCACTTAACAAACAAATCAAGGCATCTAATGGAATCAAAGGTGAATTAAAATCATCAAATTAAAGGTCTAAAAGCATGTTTTCACATTTAAGCACTAATTAAGGAAGAATCACAAAACTATGCTATTTTATTGAATAAATGTGAGGAAAGGTTGATAAAATACTCTAAATTCAACACATGATAAACCCTAAAAATGGGGTTTATCAACCTCCCCACACTTAAACCATAGCATGTCCTCATGCTATACCAAGAATGAAGTAAAGGGTATGGCATTTATTCAATGGAACTAAACTATATGTAATCTTCCTATATGCAACTATCTGAATGAATGCACTCGCATGGCCAAAATAAATCAATTCCCAAGAAGCATATATGCACAAGGGCTAAGGACTAGCAAGTCTAATCCAAAATTGAGTTGAGTTATTAAATATTTTTACAAACTTGCATGAAAAGTGATGATTGTAGGTGAAAATATATAATTGAGCAATCGAACCCTCACCGGATGTGTTTGCACTCTATTCGCTCAAGTGTTTAGGGTCGATTCACTCAATTCTCCCCTAATCATACTTTGCAGGATTTATTTTTCATCTAACAATCAACATTTATCCCATGCATGCATACAAGTATCATGAGGTATTTTCTTTAGGTTGTAATGGAGCTAGGATTAAGGTAGGATGCATATTTGGTCAAGTGAGCTTGAAATTTGAATCTTTGATAAGCTTAGACTTCCCACCTAACCTAAGACAATAACCTAACTACCCATTTTTCACTTTTTCACATATTCATGCATTTTCTTTCTTGATCATAACTCTTATGCATTGATTCTTATTTGAACTTTACATTGGGGCATTTTGTCCCCTTTTATTGCTTTCTCTTTTCTTTTTTTTTCTTTCTTTTTCTATTTTTTTCTTTTCCATATTATTTTTTTCTTTTTTTTCTTTTTCTTTTCTTTTTCTTTTGTTTTTCACATTTTTGTTTCTTTCAAACTATATACAAGAACATCAATGCATAAAGTCTATACATTTAATCAATACATGAGCGTGCACCCAATTTCCAATCTTTACAACAAAAATACAAAATTACCCTTTTATCCCAATCAATGTTCCCAATCTCCCCAAACTTGAATAGTAAACACTCTCACTAGTCTAAGCTAATCAAAGATCCAAACAAGGGATTTTTATTGTTTTCCGCTTTAGGCTTGTAATGTGCTAAAATAAAGTACAATTGGGTTAAGCGTAGGCTCAAAATTGGTTGACAATGGAGAGTAAAAGCTAGGCTATTTGGGTAAGTGAGCTAATGAAATAATGGCCTCAATCATATAAATGCATGAATATAAGGAATAATGGACATAAAGAATCAAACAAATCGAAGATTACAATCATAGAAAGAGAGTAATGCACACAAGAAAGAAAATAAGTGGTTATAAGATGTAACCACACAATTAGGCTCAAGTCTCACTTGCTTGTGTTCTTAGCTCAAAACATGTCCCACAAAATATATAATTCAAGCAAGTTCTATGAAAAGTTTTCACTCAAATCAATTGAGGTGCCCTATAGATAGAAATCTTGAAAAATTTCATTATTTTGACTAAGCTTATTGTGTATATATATATGAAAAAATAAGAAAAATGCAAATAAAAATCCTAAAAACCTAAAATGAAATGCACAAGTGTTGGGATTAGAGACTTGTCACCCAAAAGCGCCGAACGGTCGGACGACCTCCCCACACTTAAAAGTTTGCACCGTTCTCGGTACACTCAAAGATGAGCAAGGGGGTACGGTGACTCTCCGGATTGCTACCTTCAGCTGGTAGGTCAACCGGTTGCTGCGTGTTCTTTGTCTCGCTTCCGTTTTTTGCTTGCGGTGCATCGTTCAGGGAAAACAGAAAGTAACACCATAAGATAAGAAAATACAAAAGCAAGGAAGCAAATATCGTTGGTCTGAGGTCAATCACTAGAATTGAGGGAGTGAATCGGTGTGACATTAATGACAAAAGGTGTGTGAATTCTAAATTCCGCGCGGTTTAGAACACACTAGCATAAAAAGCGATGTCACTAAAGAAGCATAAATGAGCATGCTCACTCATCCTAATGTGCTTGAAATTCTTAAAGTAAACTCGTAAGGTAAAACAAGCATGAGAGCAGTCAAGCCATAATATATGGATGCATATGACCATGAAATACAATGTATTAAGGTAAATGCTCAACATCAACCATCAAGAACTTACCTAATCGAGGGAAAGCATTCAAATCACATGGTGGCTAGCTACATCAGGCAATTCATAAAGAGCTACAAGCTCGAAGGCAACTCTCATCACTTGGTATTCTTAAGATTAAGTATGAAAAAGTCAAAACCAAGTAGTGAATTACGACCTCAATCAAGGAATCCAACAAAGAATATCCAAAAACAGTATGCTAAGATAGCATGCACTTAGGAATAAGCAGCAATATATGGTAAACAAAATCCATAATTCAACACTTATAATGGAAAAGAGAAAAGAAGCTGAAAACTAAACTAAGTAACTAATGACTAACCTAAGAATTGGTTAAAGATGGTGTTGGAAGTGTTGGATGAGGGGTAGGAGAAGGAAAGAAGAAAGGAGAAGGAAAGAGATGGAAGGAGGAGATGAAAAGAAATCTTTGAAATAAGGGCATCCACGCGTACACGTGCATGGCGTGCGTATGCGTCCCTACCTCCCTCCCCCCTTTTTTTTCATAAATACAAAAATAGCTCAAAATCCTCCTAACACTACCTGCAACTCACAACCAATCAAAATTGTAAAAAAAAAACAAAAAATCTTTTTGGCTTTTTGAAACTTTTCAAATACAAGCAAGGGAGACTTGCTCTACAAGCAACCTACAACCAATTTATTAAAACAAGTATATGGAAAGAAAACCACCTACAATGGTAACTCAAATCACTTATTAATCAAAAATTCAAGAGGGTGGAAAGAGTTTACCATGGTGGGGTGTCTCCCACCTAGCACTTTTGGTTTAAGTCCTTAAGTTGGACCCTTGCTATGGTGTCTTTTGCTTGAATTCATCCTTGAATCCCCACCATTGTTTGCATCTCCAATTACCACCGGGATCCCAAATTAGGCGCATAAAGCCTTCAGGTAAGCTTGAGCAAGTAACAAGACCCAAGAGTGTTGATTGTAGAATTGAATTCTGGGGTCCCAAACCTTGTTCTTGCACCCATCTTGTTGTTGATTACCATCATTAGATCCGGGTGACAAGGTTTGTGAATTCTCATTTAGGCATCCAAGCATTCTTCTAGACCCATGCAATTTGGTTCCACACCAACCATTGCTCTTAAATTTTGAGCGTGCAACCGTCATGAGCTTAGAATGATGTTTCCAACCATTACACAACCTTTTCCTACTCTTAACTCCACAAAGAGCTCTAAGTTGACCATCATTTTTAATCAAACCATATTCAAGCGAGAAAGTAAAGCTTAGGGATAAGAATTTTACCCATTTGAATGTTGTTTAGGATGGTGACTTAGGAAGGGGTGGTCCCAATGATCTTGCAAGCTCCACTCTTTTGTGCTCTTCCTTGACTATCTCCACCTCTTCGCAAGCTTCTTCAATTTCAACCTTTTCCCTTTGGTAGCTCTCTTCCGATTCACTCTTCTCTTCTTCATTGCTCACCAAGGGTATGGGAGGTTGTGCACATTCTTCTATAATTTCAACTTTATGTCCAATGGGGGCGGATTCAATTGTAGATAGAAATTCATCCATGATTGAATCTACCTCTTGATAAACCTCTTCCAATTCTCCAACGATGATATGCCTTGGAGGTTGCGCACCCTCCTCAACATCCATATCAAGCTTCTTGGAAGAATGCTCCATGATGCTACATTCCCATGGACTTTCAACGTCTCCTAAATCTTTAACCACTTCTTCATTTTCTTCAACAATCATGGCTTCCTCTAGTTGCTCCAATACAAAATAACATCCCTCATTTCCCACCGGAGTTTCCAATCTCTCCTTCATGCTATGATCTTCACTTGATTCTTCACATGTGGTTATGCAAGCACCTTAAGTGTTCAAGCATTGGTAGGCTAAAGTATGCACTATCTTGGTCAAGTTAGTCACAAACTCTAGGGTGTTCCTTTGCATATTCTCTTGTCCTTGAAGTAGCAAGGTAAGGGAATCATCTATTGGGGCTTGGGGTGGATAAGAGGGTTCATTACTTTAGAGAGATGTTCATAGTAGGAAGGTGGTTCTTCTTGGTAAGGGTATGGAGATGGTGAGTATTGAGGTGGTTCATGGTAGTAATCTTGATAGAGTTGTGGTGATTCTAAAGGTTCTTGCTCATAATGGTCATAAGAATATGGTATGGGTAATTGGTCATATGATGGATATGGATCATAGGAAGATGCTTGGTATGGAAAGGCTTGTGAGTATGGTTGAGGTTCATGTTGAGGATAAGGTTCACAAGCATATGGTGGTGCTACTTGATTATCACAAAAAGAGTCACCATAGCCATTAAATTGACATGCACTAGGATGTGAATTATACCTATAAGTGTCCGGAGGTTGTTTCAAATAGGAGTGATCAATTCCTTGAGGCTCCTCCCATCTTTGTTGGTTCCATCCATAATGAGTGTCATCATTGAAGTTCACATCTCCTACAACACAATTAGAACCAAACTCATACCCAAAGTGAGAATTCATGATAGCAAGAGCAAATGAAAACAAAAAAAATCAAATAAGAAGCAAAGAAGACTAACAAAAACTAACAAAGAGACAAAAAGGCAAGCATATTCACAATATTCACATATATACAATAACCAATAACATAACACCATTGCAAGTCCCCGGAAACGGCGCCATTTTGATGATTGGATTTTTGACGGTTTAGAATTCACAAATGAATTCTCGTTGCAAGTATAGTTTCTAAACCAACAAATAATCCTTTCATACAAAAGATTGTTTGTCACAAGTACAAACCCTTAAATTTAGAAACCAAAGTATTGGAACCTCGGGTCGTTCTCCCTAGGAATTGCGATAAAGTGTCTTGTTATTGGTTGTGGAGTATGTTTGGGGTTTTTGGAATAAAGGACAAGAAAAGTAAATGACAAAGGCAATAAACTAACAACTAGAAAGGTCTTGGCAAGGGTTGGTGGTCAAGGATCTCTATCCCTGTCACTAACCACAACATAAGAATTGGCAAGGATCAATCCAACTAAGTCATCCTCTAACTAGTGGTAAAGGAAAGTCAAGTGAGCTATATCAATCCAAGTCCATAAGTCCTAGTTCTCCACCAATTCAAATAGTGAGATATAGAGTTAATGGCTCCCAATCATCAATTACTTGGACATTAGTAACTCAAGAGTTCCTAAGTTACCTTCCCAAGCCAAGAGCATAAAATTATATTCTAAAATCCAACCAAGTATTTTGTCAAACACTTGGAAGGCATAAAAAGAAAACATAGTAAATCAACAACAAGAGCAAAATCTAACAACAACTAATTGCAAAGAATTAACAACAACAATTAAAAAGGAGCACAATTATTATGAATTACCTCTAATTGAATTGAAAGAAAATAGAAGGAACAAGAGTAAATCTACAACAAAATATAGGAACAACATAAAGGAAATTACAACAAAAGAATAGAAGAAAGATGAATGTGACAACAAGGAATTAAGAAGTAGAAGTAGACGAGAGCATGAATCAAAACCTAGATCTAAGAACTAAACCTAATCCTAATTCTAATCCTAGAGAGAAGTGAAAGCTTCTCCCTCTAAAACTAACTCTAAACTAATCCTAATGTGTAAAAATGAGCAAAAGAGTAAAAGGTGATGCATTCCCTTTCAATCCTTGGTCCTTTTATGCATTTTGGCGCCAAAATTTGTTGCACTGGGCCCCACAGCTTCTCAGAAACCGATGGGCATGTTTTCTATTTCAAAATTATGTGCGGCCACCGACGTGTATACGTACATTGTGCGTGTGCGTACCTTGAGGTTTTCGCGATCCACGCGTGCGCGTACAGTGCGCGTGCGCGTACAGTGCGCGTGCGCGTGGATGAAGATATCCAAATCTTTGGCTTTTTCATGTGTTCTCCACTTTCCATGCTTTCCTCTTCACTCCTTTGATCCATTCCTAGCCTTTTCAACCTGGAATCACTTAAAAAACAAAGCAAGGCATCTAGTGGAATCAAAGGTGAATTAAAACCATCAAATTAAAGGTCTAAAAGCATGTTTTCACATTTAAGCATTAATTAAGGAAGAATCACAAAACCATGCTATTTCATTAAATAAATGTGAGGAAAGGTTGATAAAATACTCTAATTTCAACACATGATAAACCCTAAAATTGGGGTTTATCAACGCGTCATATGTGCGTGGGAGAAAAATAAGAATTGAACAGAGAGTTGGGCAGGAGTGGTGCCGGTGGCGTGCCATGCGCACAAGCAGGATGATGAGATATTTTGATGAGAAACGAATTTCTACCAAAACACCCAAAACTAACCGGCAAGTGTACCGGGTCGTATCAAGTAATAAAAACTCACGGAAGTGAGGTCGATGAAGTTCAAAAGCTCTTCGAAAACTATTATGAAAATTTTAAAAGGAAAGCTCTAAAAGAAAACTCTCCCGAAAAGCTCTCTAAACAAATTGAATTCTATCCTATTTATACACTTTCCAAAATGATCTTCAAGCCTTGAGTTGGGCCTTTGGATTTGCTAATAGGAGTTTTAAAAGCTGTCCTATAAGCCCACAATGCATCCTCTAGCTTTCTAGCCCAACCCTTTCTTGTGATTCCCACTGTTTTCTCTAGGATCTTCTTTAATTCTCTATTTGCAAGTTCAGCTTGGCCGTTAGTCTGAGGGTAGTAGGGTGTGGCTACTTTGTGAATTACTCCATATTTGTGAAGGAGTTTCTCCATTTGTTTGTTGCAAAAGTGACTACCACCATCACTAATAAGACTCTTGGGCACTCCATACCTAGTGAAGATGTGCTTTTTAAGGAATTGGAGGACGATCTGTGCATCACAAGTGGTTGTGGCTATGGCTTCCACCCACTTTGAGACATACTCCACTGCTACCAGGATGTATCTAAAAGAATAGGAAGGAGAAAAAGGCCCCATGAAATCAATTCCCCATAGATCGAACAATTCTAATTCTAAGATAAAATTTTGAGGCATCTCATTCCTTCTTGTTAATCCTCCTGCTTTCTGGCAGGACCAGGCGTACGCTTCCCTTAAGCGTGCGCGTCACTTGCGATTTCACCAGTCCACGCGTACGCATCCCTCACACATACGCGTGACCCTGCAAATCGGCGTAAAGGGGTGTATGGCCAGAGAGTTATGATGGTGTGGAGCTGGAACTATGCCAGAAGCACAAGCCCCATCACGCGTACGCGTCCTTGACGCGTGCGCATCGTTTTCCCAAAAAGGCCATCCACGCGTGCGCGTGCCTGACGCGGACGCATCGTATGCCATTTATGCTCCATGCCCAGAGTAAACAGAGAGTTGTGCGCACGCGTTGATGCCTTCGCGCGATTCACACAATCAAAGGCACGCGTACGCGTGCCCGACGCTTACGCGTCACTATTCACTCTGCGCAACCCACGCGTACGTGTCACTTGTGACGCACAATTAAACCACCTCAGCGCCTGATTTCAAATTATCCCTCCCCCAATCTTAAATCTTTTCCAATCCTAATTATTCTTTCTTCTTTCTTTCTTTCTCCCTTATTCTTTCTTCATATCTCTTACTCTCTTCTTCCCTTCTTCATCTTCCCTACCAGGTTTCTTTTCTTCCTCCCATCTACTCTTTCATTATTGCATTTAATTATTTTTCTTTCTTCTCAATTTCTCTTTTAGCTTAATTATCTATGGTCTCTTTTTCTTTTCTTTTTCTAGCATTCTTATGTTGGTGTTGGAATTTTAATTGGATGTTACCTTACTTTAATGAAGCTTGTGGATATTATGAGGAGTGATTTGACAATTGATATTTTAATTTGGCTCTCATATACATTTGGATTATATTATTTTCATTCCTACTTTAACTTGCTCACCAAGTGTTTGTGAAAAAGCACCTATGGCATCTTAAACTCTATTTTGTTTTACTCTTTTACTTGAATGCCCATTTTTCACAACACTTGTACTCCACATGTATTTGGGATTTTCATTCACAGTTGTCATCATACCAGTACTCTATCAATTGGCACATTTATTAGTTGATGCTTGAGTTATGCTTCTCATGCCTATTCCTTGCATGTTTTTACCTCTTGCATCTATTTAATTATGAATTGCCTTCTTGCTCTTACCTGATGTCTTACCTACATGTTGTAGCTACCATGTATTTAAGCTATGATCTTTTCTTTGGCATTCATTATCACTTGGAATTTCCACCTTCTGGTTTTAGTTATCTATCTTTAATATTCTTCCTTTCCTTTCTTCTTTAGACATGGGTACCAAGAAAGGAAAAGAGAAGGCCACTGACAAGACACCAGCAAGGAGAGGAACCAAGAGAATACCGGCTAAGGCACTACCCTCTACGAGTGTAAAGCCACCAACAAAGCGGGTGAAGAGGATCATTAAAGTTGATGAATCAGAGAAAGCCTTTCCCGCACGAGACTCCACACGGTTCACTAACCGTTATTGCGAACAGATGTTCCCTATCCTAGCAGAGAGAAACTACAACAATGAGCATCTACTCATTGTTCCAACACACTTTGTTGATTTTGTGGAGCCCCAAATAGAGAGGAGACAGAGGAGATTTTTGAGGAGGCAGCCGCGGGAGGCCAAGTTATCATGGGAAGTTGAATTCTACTCCAACTTCTACTCGCCTACCCTACAGACTGACTATGTTCGTCAGCAGCAAGTCCCTGTCTCCGAGAGTACCATACAGAGCGTACTAGACCTTCCACCTAGTCTAGAGGGATTAGATGCATATCAAGAAGCTTCTCTTAAGTGCCAGATGTATCAGTTCGACTAGGCCAGCGTCCTTGGAGTTATAGCCTAACCTGGCAGCACTTGGATCTATGGGCCGCATCGGTCAAAATCCAAGAGTATCTCCGCCCATTCACTTACCTTGGAGGCTCGTGTGTGGGCACAGATTATATCCCACTATGTCTTTCCGAGCACTCACGAGTCAACCTTCACAGCAGACATGGCAATCCTCATCTGGTGCATCCTGACAGAGCAACCCCTCAACTTGCCCCGACAAATCTGGCAAGCCATGGGACACATACAAATTGTGGGTAACCTGCCTTTCCCCGCCTTGGTTTCAGATTTAATCTCTACAATAGGTGTGTCCTATTGGGCAGGCAACACGAAGGTCATAATCCCTAGAGCCGACCAGTATGTCCCACATGGAAAGTACATCAGGCCACCAGTTTCTTCTGCGAGCCGGCCTGCAGGCCCATCTTTGGATACTCCTCCTTCTTCCACTCTACCATCATCCACACCACAAGCACCATCCACCCATCAGATGTTCCTTCAGATTCTTGAGAGGTTCGACTGACAAGACCAGCGGATGGAGCAAATGGAGCGCCGTAACAAGCACCGATACAACTACCTGAAGGAACTCATAGTTGGTACTCACCCACCTCCAGAATAAAAGGACACCCCAGACTCCCCTTCATATAGTAACACAGGAAGCCAAGGTGAACCAGACAGCGGAGGCGATGCTTCCAACCCTGCCTTGCTCCTTACTATTGGCACGGAGGACCGTGCCAAGCCTTAAGTGTGGAGAGGTCAGTCCTTGACTTCTGAAGGTAACTTCTCTCTCTTAACACCAACATTTGACTTTTTCTTTTGTTAGATAGGATAGATCGCATGTTAATAACTGTTGCATGTATGTTTTGCTTGGTTAAAGTAATGAGTCTCTTTTCAAGACCCTGTTTTACAATATTTCACAAATTTAAATTGAACATTTGTGTTAAACTTGTTGAAGACTATAATTTGGAACATGAATTATAGCTAAGAACACACAACCCGTGAGATTTGAGCTTAATTACATGGTTATATTATTTAACCATAATATTTTATTCTTGTGTGTTTTCTTCTCTGTGACTGCAATCTATATTTTGTTCCATCCTATATGTCCATTGTTTAGTGTATTTACATGTTTGCATATGATTGAGGCCATCATTTTTTATTAGCTCATTTATCCCAAATAGCCTGCCCTTTCAATTACCTTTGTTTGCCACTTTGAGCCTTTTAATCCCCTTTTGCTCTATATTTTACCACATCACTAGCCTTAAGCGGAAAAACAATTAATTACCCCAATTGAATCTTTGGTTAGCTTAAGATAGAGATTGTGTATCAATTAAGTGTGGGAAATGATGAGCGGATAATTTATACGCTTTTTGACATTGTTTTTACATAGCTTTTAGTATGATTTAGTTAGTTTTTAGTATATTTTTATTAGTTTTTAAATAAAAATCACATTTCTGGACTTTACTATGAGTTTGTGTGTTTTTCTGTAATTTCAGGTAATTTCTAGCTGAAATTGTGGGACTTGAGCAAAAATCTGATTTAGAGGTTGAAGAAGGACTGCAGATGCTGTTGGATTCTGACCTCCCTGCACTTGAAGTGGATTTTCTGGAGCTACAGAAACCCAATTGGCACGGTCTCAATTGCGTTCGAAAGTAGACATCCATGACTTTGTAGCAATATATAATAGTCCATACTTTGCATGAGTTTTGAGGATACAAACTGCGTTCAAACGCCAACTCACTCCCCTATTCTGGAGTTAAACGCCAAAAATAGGTTGCAAACCAGAGTTAAATGCCAGAAACAGGCTACAAACTGGCGTTTAACTCCAAAAAGAGTCTCTACACATGAAAGCTCAATGCTCAGCCCAAGCAAGCACACACCCAGTGGGCCCGGAAGTGGATTTCTGCATCATTTACTTATCTTTGTAAACCCAAGTAACTAGTTTAGTATAAATAGGACTTTTTACTATTGTATTTACAGCTTTTGAACATCTTTAGTTCATCTTTTGATCATTTTAGATCTCTAGACCTCCATGGGAGGCTGGCCACTCGGCCATGTCTACCTTATTTTTACTTATGTATTTTCAACAGTGGAGTTTCTACACACCATAGATTAAGGTGTGGAGCTCTGCTGTTCCTCGAGTATTAATGCAAAGTACTATTGTTCTTCTATTCAATTCATGCTTATTCTTATTCTAAGATATTCATTCGCACACAAGAACATGATGAATGAGATGATCATGTGACACTCATCACCATTCTCACTTATGAACGCGTGATTGACAACCGCTTCCGTTCTACATGAAAACAAGCTAGAGTGTATATCTCTTGGATTCCTGGTTCACGACGCATGGTTTCCTCTCCTGACAACAGAGCCTTCCATTCCGTGAGATCAGAGTCTTCGTGGTATAAGCTAGAAGCAATTGGCAGCATTCTTGAGATCCGAAAAGTCTAAACCTTGTCTGTGGTATTCCGAGTAGGATCTGGGATGGGATAACTATGACGAGCTTCAAACTCGCGATTGTAGGGCGTAGTGACAGACACAAAAGGATATTAAATCATATTCCTACACGATCGAGAACCAACAGCTGATTAGCCATGCGAGAAACTGTAGAGGACCATTTTCACCGAGAGGACGGGAAGTAGCCATTGACAACGGTGACACCTAACATACAGCTTGGCATAGAAAGGAGTATAAAGGATTGGATGAAGGCAGTAGGAAAGTAGAGATTCAGAAGGAATAACGCACCTCCATACGCTTATCTGAAATTCTCACCAATGAATTACATAAGTATCTCTATCTTTATTTTATGTTTATTTATCTTTTCAATTCTTAAAAATCTATAACCATTTGAATCCGCCTGACTGAGATTTACAAGGTGACCATAGCTTGCTTCAAGCCGACAATCTCCATGGGATCGACCCTTACTCACGTAAGGTTTATTACTTAGACGACCCAGTGCACTTGCTGGTTAGTTGTGCGATGTTGTGAAGAAGAAGTGAGATTATAAACGTGCGTACCAAGTTTTTGGCACCGTATTGGAGAATGAATAATCACGATTTCATGTACCAGGAAACTGTGGGAACTTGGGTTGATGAAAGCGTATAGTGTTTTATTGTCAAAAGTATTGGGAATTTGGGTGCATGCTCAGGTGAGACTAGAAAAATTAAAAAAACTCATGTGCATTGATATGTTATGTTTGCTTTTATGATTCAAAAAAAAAGATCAATGCATATATGATAAAATCAAAGAAATGTTGATGCATGAGTATGTGAAGAAAAAGTGGGAATTTTGGGTAGCTAGGCATGATTTTGGAATTACATAGAGTGTGTGTGTATGTTAGGTGAAAGCATAGGTTAATCAAATATTCATATTTTAGCTCACTTGGCCATACATATATCCTCACCCTTACCTTAGCCCCATTACAACCTTGAAAAGACCTCATGATGTTTGCATTGGTATACTAAATTTTTGTTGATTGGTTAGATGAAGAACAAAGCCTAGAAAGCATGACTAGAAAAGAGTAGAGTGATTAACCCTAGACACTTGAGAGATTAGAGTGCATAAACACTACCAGTGAGGGTTCAATACTTGATTCTATGTTCCCTGCTTTTATGAGATATCTTCTTACAAGTTTGCTTGTCTTTTATTGTATGATTTGAATTAGTAGAATCTGACTTATGTTTGTCTTGGAGAACTTGTTTACTTTTAACCAAGTAGGTAGAAACATCTTAGCATGTAGTTGCATTCATATATAGGTTGCATCTCATGAGTCTTACTTTCCCCCATTCACTCCTTTTGTCTCCTTAAGCTTAGCATGAGGACATGCTAATATTTAAGTGTGGGGAGATTGATAAACCACTATTTTATGGTTTATCTTATCCTCAGTTTTGTGGTTTTTATCAAGTCTTTACACACTTATTCATATGATTTGCATGATTTTACAATTCCTTCCCAATTTTGTTCTATGATTGAAAACTTGCTTCCTAAGCCTTTAAATTGTGTATTTTAATTCCCCTTTATACCATTCGATGCCGTGATATGTGCGTTAAGTGTTTTCAGGCTTTATAGGACAGGAATGGCTTAGAGGATGGAAAGGAAGCTTGCAAAAATGGAAGGAGCACAAGAAATAAAGGAGATAACCAGCGAGGAGCGACGCGCATGCATGGCTCACGCGTGCGCATGAATTGGAGTTTGCATGGCGACGCGTGCGCGTGCCTGACGCATACGCGTGACACGCGAAGATGACCAGCGACACGTACGCGTGACTAACACGTACGCGTGACATGCGCTACCTGCAGAAATCGCAGAAAATGCCGGGGGCAATTTTGGGCTGAGTTTGATCCCAGTTTTTGGCCCAGAAACACAGACTAGAGCCAGGGGACGAGCAGAGACTCAAGAGACATTCTCATTCGCATAGTTTTCAGTTTTAGTTTTGAATCTTAGAGGGAAATCACTACTTCCTTTAGGTTTCCTTCACGTTGATAATTTTAGAGTTTTTTGCTTTTGCTTTGGATATTGAGAAGAGTTACTACCTCCATTGAAGTTTTCATTATTCTAGTTTGTTTCCTTATTCCTTTACTCTTTTTATTTGCCCATTAACCCTGTTCAGATACGTATGTTTATGGTTTTGGGATTTATTAATGCAAAGAATTTCTTTTATCTTTAATTAATTTTCAGTATTACTCTATTTAATTTATCATGTCTTCTTCTTATTCCCTTTTTATGCCTGTGAATGTTATATTCATGTCAATGGAGTAGACTCCCAACTTGACTTGGGGGTTGATTAAGAGGAGACCCTTGAGTTGAATTACTCAAGTGTTAATTTTACTTCCAAGCACTAACGCTAATCCTTCCCAAGGGAGAGGATTAGGACTTGTGACTAGAAGTTGGCTCAATCACTTGACTTTCCTTTATTCGGTAAGGGTCAACTAAGCGAGAACAACAACCTCTTGATATTACACTTGGGAAAATCCAACAAGGATAGAATTTCCAATTAATCTACTCCCGGTCAAGGCTTTTATTTGATTATATAAATTCTCTCGTTAATTTTCATTGCTTTAATAGATTATTATTTTAATTTCCAGTTCTCCAACTCTAAAAATTCTCAGAAAATTTCTAACTAATAAAATAGTACTCTTTTGTCAACTCGTTGGGAGACGACCTGGGATTCTGATAAACCACTATTTTATGGTTTATCTTGTGCTCAATTGAGTGGATTTTATCAATCTTTCATACACTTATTCATATGATTTGCATGAGTTTACGTTTTCCTTCCTGATTTTGTGCTATGATTGAAAACATGCTTCTTTGGTCTTAATTTTGATATGTTTAACCCTCACTTATTACCATTCGATGCCTTGATATGTACGTTAAGTGATTTCAAAGATTACAGGGCAGGAATGGCTTGGAGGATGGAAAGGAAGCATGCAAAAGTGGAAGGAATACAAGAAGTTGAAGGAACTGCAAAGCTGTCAGCCTGACCCTCTCGCACTAAAACGATCATAAGTGTGGGGAGGTTGATAAACCACTATTTCATGACTTATCTTGTACTCAATTGAGTGGATTTTATCAATCTTTCATACACTTATTCATACTATTTGCATGGTTTTACATTCTCCTTCCTGATTTTGTGCTATGATTGGAAACATGCTTCTTTGGCCTTATATTTGCTAATATTAATCCTCTCACATTACCATTAGATGCCTTGATATGTGTGTTAAGTGATTTCAAAGATTACAGGGCAGGAATGGCTCAGAGGATGGAAAGGAAGCATGCAAAAGTGGAAGGAATACAAGAAGCTGAAGGAACTGCTAAGCTGTCCAGCCTGACCTCTTGGTACTAAATCAACCATAACATGAGCTACAGAGGTCCAAATACCGCAGTTCTAGTTGCGTTGGAAAGCTAATGTTCGGGGCTTCGATTTGATATATAATATGCCATAGTTGCTCTGACGCTAGGTGACGCGAATGCACGCTCCACACGGACGCGTTGTAGTGACGAAAATCAGCGTGGCAGATTTCCTCTCTAGCTATTTCTGGGTTATTTTCGACCCAGTTTTCAGCCCAGAAAACACAGATTAAAGGCTATAAAGTGGGGGAATCTATTCATTCATAAGAGTTATCAAATTGATTAACTTTTTATGATTCTTATTTAGCTTTTTATATTCTTGGCTTTAATTGATTAACTGGAGACTCTTGAGTTATCAAACTTATCGTGGTTGTTAATTGTTATTTTTGCTAATTTAGGAGTTGGCTAGGACTTGAGGATCTAACTAATTAGTCAACTTGACTTTCCCTTGCTTTAGTAAAGATTAACTAAGTGAGATTAAAACTCAATTCTCATTACCATCGATAAGGATAACTACGATAGGGCTTCCGAATTTTCATACCTTGCCAAGAATTTTATTAGATATTAATTTATTAATTCCTGCAATTTATTTTCCTTGTTCAAACCTTTTAAAACCCAAAAACACTGTTTTCCATAACTAATAATAAGAACACCTCCCTGCAGTTCCTTGAGAAGACGACTCGAGGTTTAAATACTTCGGTTATCAATTTTAAAAGGGGTTTGTTACCTGTGACAACCAAACGTTTGTACCAAAGGATTTTCTGTTGGTTTAGAAGCTATACTTGCAACGCGATAATATATTTGTGAATTTCTTTACCGACGGGAAATCCGGTTCGTCAAAATGGCGCCGTTGCCGGGGAATTGCAAACGTGTGCCTTATTATTGGTTATTGTAAATATTTGCTTTTTGATTTGTATTTATTTTTGTTTTTATTTTTGCCTTTTCGTAAATTAAGAGTTTATTGGTTTTTATTTAGTCATAAAAAAAAAGAAAAAAAATTTTCAGATTTTTATTTTAAAATTTTTATCTTATCTTATCTTAGTTTTAAATTTCAAAATTCAAATATTTTTCAAAAATCATATCTTTTTCAACATCTTATCTTATTTCAAAAAAATCAAATTTCAAATTTCAATATTTAAATTCCAAAATTCAAATTTCAAAATTTAAAATTCAAAAATCAAAATTCAAAATTTAAAATTCAAATTTCAAATTTAAAAATTTTAAATTTCAAAATTCAAATTTCAAAATTTAAAATTCAAATTCAAAATTTAATTTTCAAATTCAAAATTTAAATTTCAATAACCTTTTAATTTAAAATTGTTATTATTTTTGTTTTTAATTTTTATTTGTTATTATGAGTTCTCACCCCCATCGCTTTGAGTTTGGTTCTAATGCTGTTGTAAGGAATGGAGGCTATAACAGGAACATGCATCAAAGTCAGAACAATCAGAGATGGATGGAGCCACGAGGATCTGATCAACCCTTTAGGCAACAACACCTTCCAAACTACCATGGACAACGACCATTTACCAATGCATGTCGAGACAATAGTTATGGTGGACCCCCTTGTAATTACCGACAAGCCCCATCTTTCAAGGGCAAGAAGAGATGAATAAGAGTGTGCTAAATTTCGTGCCGCCTTAGGCGAGTTAATAAATCGATTAGCTTCCCAACGTTCGAATACTCAAGAAACTCCCATGGCTTCATGTGGAGAATCTACTGAAGAACGCAGCATGAAGGAGAAGCTAGAAACTCCGGTGGACAGTGAGCAGCATGAATTTGTATTGGAACAATTGGAGGAAGCCGTAATCATTGAAAAGGAAGAAGTGGCCGAAGACTTAGGAGTTGCGGAACGTCCATGGGAAAGCCCAATCATAGAGCCCCCCTTCTAAGGAGTTTGAATTTGATGCCAAAGAGGGTGTACAACCTCCAAGGCATGTCATGGCTAAAGACTTTGAAGAGGTTGATCAAGAGATGGAAATCAAAAAAGAAGAAGCACAACCTCCCATGCCCTTGGTAAGTATTAAAGAAGAGATTGAATTGGAAGAAATCTACCAAGAAGAAGAGGTTGAAATTGAAGAAGCTTGCAAAGAAGTGGAAGTTGTCAAAGAAGAGCCCAAGGGAATGGAGCTGGAATTCACCTTGCCAAGGTTGCTGGAGACCTCTTCCCCAAAGCCATCACCATCTATCCCTCCATTCAAGTGGGTAAATCTCTCATCTCTAAGCTTAATTAGCTCACTTGAATATGCTTTTCTTGAAACAGATGGTCAACTTAGAGCTCTTTGTGGTTTTAAGGGTAAGAGGGAGATGGTTAGTGGTGGGAGTCGTCAAGCAAGGTTCAACATGGTTGTGTGCTCAAAGTTTAAATGCAAGGGTTGGTGTAAAGCTCAACTGAATGGGTCTAGGAAGTTGTTTGGCTGCTTTAGTGAGAATTCAGATTGCTTGCTACCCGGATGGAATCATAATGATCAACAAGAAGACGGGTGCAAAAGCAAGATTTGGGACCCCGGATTTTATTCTGGCAATCAACACTCTTGGGGCCTTGTCACTTGCTTTAACTTACTTGAAGGCTTTCTTCGCCTAGTTTGGGATCCCGGAGGCTACTGGAATTCCAAACATTGGTGGAGATTTTTGGATGAATTCAAGCACAAGCCACCATAACAGGGAGCTCACCAAATGTCCAACTTAAGGACTTTAACTAAAAGTGCTAGGTGGGAGACAACCCACCATGGTATGATCGTTCCTTTTTCAATTTTAATTTTATTTTGTTTATTTTGTTTTTGAGTTTTATTTTATTTCATTGAACCTGGAATTACTTATAACATCCATATAATTTTGCATTCTGCATACTGCATCAAAAAAAAAAAAAACACGCATGCGACGCGGCAGCATCGCTGACGCGTCCGTGTCACCAGTGCGTTGTGAGGAAAAGAAAGTAAATAGAAAGTCACGCGAAAGCGTGGCTGGAAGTGCGCTTTAGGCACAAACATGCCCACGTGTCCGTGCGACCCACACGGCCGCGTCATTTGGAAAAATAGCCTCCCGCGCGTCTACGTCACCCACGCGAATGCATGCTCCAACAAATCGACGTCAAAGGGGTGTATGGCAGAGAGTTATGATGGAGTGGGGCTGGAACAGTGCTAGCAGCACAAGCCCCACCACGCGAACGCGTGCTCCACGTGTCCGCGTCGTTTTCCAAAAATGGCCATTCACGCGATCGCGTTACCCACGCGACCGCGTCACCCAAAAATTTGGCAAAAAGAGTTGATGCCAGGGCATTTTGGCCAGTTTCACTGACCTTTTCTTTACTGTTTTAGGGTGGTTTCATGCTTTTTCTTAGGAAATAAGCATGTTTTAGGCAGAATTTCACTTACATCTTGATTTAAGCATACATTGTTCACTTTATATGATTTCATGAGAATTTTGCATGAATTAGATGACAAATTGGATGATGCATGTCTCATAATGTGGATTAGAACTTTGATGCACTTTATTGCTTGATTTCAGGACAAAGGAAGCAAGAAAGAGCCACATTAGCAGCCACGTTAGTCTAACTAACGTGACCACCAACGTGGAATGGGAGCTAGCTTGCAACGTTAATGAGAAAAGTAATCGCCAATAAAGTGCTTTGGAAAATTCGCACGCATACATGCAAGCTAACTATGTCTCAAGTGCTTTGGAAACAAACAACTTCCAATGACTTTGCAGGAACCTTCTGAGGAAATGGTGCACCATCATCCAAGGAAGTGAAGGAGCAAAAACTATGGATGAGGACAATAAGGGGACAGCAAGAAACCATCACCCAAAGGTTGTATTGTTACTTAATTCCATAAACTTAAAATGCTAAAAATTGGAAGTCAGAAGGAACTTGATTTATAGTTGCTCATTAGTTTAGATGATTAGAGTTTAATGGTTGCTTTATTGCTTTTGTCATATGTGTACTGTCCACGATACCTGCTTCAATTCCATCCTGCTTATTATGTTGCTTGTCTCCTTTTGAATCAAATAAAAAGAGAATGTTTGTTATCAAAGACCAGAGTGGAGTCCATATTGTGGAGTAAGTTCCTTAGTGTGTGATGTGGTCATAAGTTAGCTAAATTGATTCACCAACAAGGGTGGGAAGACAACTATCTGTCCTGAATCATATGCTTGAAACACACCCCATGAGACTAGCTAAATAACAAGATCCTAATAAGAAAAAGGGGAAAAGAACAATAAGAGTTGAAAAAGAAAGAAAAGTTAATAAAGAATAAGGCTAGGCACCAAGGGTTTGAAACTTAAGAGATATGTCTGTGGTGCTCCTGTACCAAGGATCTGCTTGGATGAATAAGTTCGTAGGAGTGCTTCATCACTTGGTAACTTGGGTTAACTAACCC
>NC_029790.2:64739428-64739520 GCF_000816755.2 Arachis ipaensis | reverse complement strand
TGTTAGCAGCAACGTTAGTCTAACTAACGTGACCACCAACGTGGAATGGGAGCTAGCTTGCAACGTTAATGAGAAAAGTAATCGCCAATAAC
>NC_029790.2:64702033-64738958 GCF_000816755.2 Arachis ipaensis | reverse complement strand
CAAGACTTGAAGAATTAACTAGAAGATCAGAAGAGTAGTATATATAGGGGTAGTTTTGAATTAGGAAATAGCTTTTGGGGGATAGGAAATTGAGAACTACTCTCTGTATAATTTACTTTCTCTGTACTTCTAGTTCTAGTTTTCATGATGTATTCTCCATCTTTGTTTTCCATTTCCAGAGCTATGAACAACTAAACCCCTTTCATTGGGTTAGGGAGCTCTGTTGTAATTTGATGGATCAATACTAATTTTCATTACTCTTCTTCTATCTTTTCTCTTGATTTTACTAGAAAGCTTTCAATCTTCATCCAATTGGGTAGTTATCTTGGAAAAGAAGCTATTCATACTTGGATCTCTTCTGAACCTTGGAAGAGGAATGAAGAGATCATGCTAGAAATGCTTTCTCATGTTGGACCAAATTGGGTTTGGTTGGGTATGATGACTATAATCAGTGACCATACTTCATCTCTTCTCATGAGCAATTGACCAAGGAATTGGCTATTGATCAAGATTTGAGAGATTGAATTACCAAGGAATTGGAATTCAATCACTTAAGATTGCCAAGGAGATCAATGAATGCATTGATTGAGGAAGAGATGAAAATGAACTTGATCCGGAGAATGCAACATCTCCTAAGCCCAATGAATCCCCATTTCTGATCTTACCCATTCTCTTTAATTTCTGCAATTTACTTTCATGAGCATCTTCCCCATTCCCATTTACAATTCTGTAATTTACTTTCCGTCATTTACTTTCAGCTCTTTACTTCCAGCATTTACATTTTCTGCTATTTACTTTCCCGCCATTTAACTTTCTGCAACTCTCAAACCAAATTCTGCTTCGCTCAACTAGAACATTCCTCTAATTAAAGTTGCTTGACCAATCAATCCCTGTGGGATTCGACCTCACTCTATTGTGAGTTTTTACTTGACGACAATTCGGTATACTTGCCGAAGGAAAATTGTTGAGAGACAAGTTTCCGTGCTATCAAGAGTTTCGAATAGAGAGTTGCGCGAACGCGAGGCTGCACTCGCGCCAATCACACAAATCAGGCCACGCGATCGCGTGACCCACGCGTCTGCGTCACCTGACCTTATCGCGCACCACGCGACCGCGTCACTCACGCGTCCGCGTCGCCTCCGCCGCAGAGCTTATCCAGATCAGCGCCAAATATTTTATCTTTTCTTTTCTTATCCTAATTTCTTCTATCTTTTCTTCTTTCTTTCTTCTTTTCTTACTTACTTCTTCTTCCTTTCTTTCACTTCTCATTCTTATTCTCTTTCATTCTATTTTATTTAATTTATTTGCATACTTTCATTGATTGTATTTTAATTTTGTTGCATATTTTTATTTTTCCATTGGTGTTAAATTTTCTTATTCAACTGTTACATCTTTTCTTGAATTATTCTGGTGCTTCATGACTTGTTTCATTCTAATTGGGTATTATTAATCATAAGTCAATGATAATTTTTTTTAATACTGGTATTCCTTTTGCATTGACATGAATTTATATTGTCTTTCATTACCCACACTTCGCCCCCATTTGTTGCAATTTTTTCACTATTGATATGCCATGTGCTTCTATTGTTTTCTCACTTGCATGTTGTAGTTACCATGTAATTGAGACCCTCATTATTTGGTATTAACCCACCCAGACTTTATTTATTTTTTTCTCCTTATTCCTGGGTTACTTTTCTTCTTTTTCTTCTTCTTTCAGGCTGGCCACCGAGAAAGGGAAAGATGCATATTTGTTTGATTTTGTGCATATTTTACTACTTGGTTAAAGTAATATTTTTTTAAGAAACTTTTTATAGCATTTCACTAATTTGAATTAAAACTTTTTGAAAAACTTGTTTGAAGAAATATTATTTTGGAACATGGTTTAGAGCTCGAACACACAAAACCAGTGAGATTTTGAGCCTAATTGATTGGTTGCATCTTATCAACCAATATTTTATTTTTTTTGGTGTGTATTTTTCTCTCTAAAATTGTGATCTTTGTCTTACTTGATTCTATATTTCCATTGTTTGATGTATGCATGCACTTACATGATTGAGGCCTTTGTTTCACTGAGCTTACATACCCATATGGCCTTACCCTCTTGCAAACCAATGTTGAGCCTATTATACCCTTTTGTTCTTTACTTTAGCACATCATTAACTCTAAGCGGAAAATAATAATGTCCTTAATTTGAATCCTTGTTTAGCTTAGACTAGTGAGAGTGCTCATGAATTAAGTGTGGGAAAAAGTGGGTTTCGAAACATTTGGTTTGAGAATTGGGTGTTATATATCTTTATAAAAATGTGAAAGAAATGTTTAGGACATGTTCATGCATTCATTAATTTAATCATATGCATTGAAAAAAACAAAAGAAAAAGAAAAAATATATATAAAAAAAGAGAGAAAAACAAAAGAAAAAGAGCAAATAAGTAAAAGGGGACAAAATGCCCCAAAGTAAATGGTGAAAGCAATGCATATGTACTGTACTTGAAATTAGGATGCATGAATATGTGGAAAACATGGTTAATGGATAGTTAGATATGGTATTATGCTTACATGGATTGTCTAAAGTTAGGTGGAAAGTTTAAGTTAATTAAGGATTCAGATTTTAGTTCACTTGGCCGAATACAATCCTACCTTGACCCTAACCCCATTACAACCCTTAAAAGACCTCTTGATATTTGTATTTGTGCATCAAATTTGTGTTGATTGGTAGATGAAAAGCAAGCCTTAGAGAGCAAGATTAGTAGAGAATTGAGAGATCGAACCTTAAATACTTGAGCGATTAGCGTGCATACACTTCCGGTGAGGGTTCGATGCTCGATTCTTTGTTCCCGGCTTTCATGAGCTATTTTCTTCTGCAAGTTCACTTGTACTTTATTTTGTGATTTGAATTAGTGAAATCTAGTTCATATTTGTTCTTGAAAGATTTATTTACTTTTAAACAAGTAGGTAAAAACATCTTAGCATGTAGTTGCATTCATATAGATAGGTTGCATTTCATACATCATACCATTCCTCTTCACTCTTTTAGTTCTCTTAAGCTTAGCATGAGGACATGCTAATGTTTAAGTGTGGGGAGGTTGATAAACCACTATTTTATGGTTTATCTTGTGCTCAATTGAGTGGATTTTATCAATCTTTCATACACTTATTCATATGATTTGCATGAGTTTACGTTTTCCTTCCTGATTTTGTGCTATGATTGAAAACATACTTATTTGGTCTTAATTTTGATATGTTTAACCCTCTCTTATTACCATTCGATGCCTTGATATGTGCGTTAAGTGATTTCAGAGATTACAGGGCAGGAATGGCTTGGAGGATGGAAAGGAAGCATGCAAAAGTGGAAGGAATACAAGAAGTTGAAGGAACTGCAAAGCGGTCAGCCTGACCCTCTCGCACTAAAATGGTCATAACTTGAGCTATAGAGGTCCAAACGATGCGGTTTCAGTTGCGTTGGAAAGCTAACGTCCGGGGCTTCGATTTGATATATAATATGTCATAGTTGCCCTGACGCTAAGCAATGCGAACGCGCACTCCACACAGACGCGTCGCAGTGACGAAAATCTGCGTGGCAGATTTCCTCTCCAGCGATTTCTGGGCTGTTTTCGACCCAGTTTTCGGCCCAGAAAATACAGATTAAACATTCACTTTTCATATTTTAGATGTAGTTTTTAGAGGGAGAGGTTCTCTCCTCTCTCTTAGGTTTTAGGATTAGGATTCCTCTTAAAGGATTTAAGATTTCAACTTCTTCTCAGGTTCAATATTCCTTTTACTTTATATTTCTCTTTTACTTTCAGATACTCTAGTGCTTTTATTTAATTACTTAAGTTACCAAATTGACTTATGAACTATTCATGTTAGGATTTTCTTTATTTAATATAAATTGAGGTATTTCAGATTTATGATTCTTATTTAGCTTTTTATATTCTTGGCTTTAATTGATTAACTGGAGACTCTTGAGTTATCAAACTTATCATGGTTGTTAATTGTTATTTTTGCTAATTGAATTGAATTCCCCAAACTCTAGTCCTTTCTTAGGAGTTGGCTAGGACTTGAGGATCTAACTAATTAGTCCACTTGACTTTCCCTTGCTTTAGTAAAGGTTAACTAAGTGGGATTAAAACTCAATTCTCATTACCATCGATAAGGATAACTAGGATAGGGCTTCAGAATTTTCATACCTTGCTAAGAGTTTTATTAGATATTAATTTATTAATTCCTACAATTTATTTTCCTTGTTCAAACCTTTTAAAACCCAAAAACACTGTTTTCCATAACTATTAATAAGAACACCTCCCTTCAGTTCCTTGAGAAGACGACCCGAGGTTTAAATACTTCGGTTATCAATTTTAAAAGGGTTTGTTACTTGTGACAACCAAACGTTTGTACGAAAGGATTTTCTGTTGGTTTAGAAGCTATACTTGCAACGCGATAATATATTTGTGAATTTCTTTATCGACAGGAAATTCGGTTCGTCAGATTCTTACTCTTAGTATTTTTATTCTTAAACTGTGACAACTCTTTCTAAATTGAAAAGCAGAATTTCGTCGGTTAAGAATTGTACTTGCAACGCTGTTCTTATTATAAATTCTTAATCGGTAATTTTCCGCTGTATCATATTCCTAGTGTTCTCTTTATTTTTGTCTATCATAGCCCTAAGCCTCTCTTGTTCTTGGTAAAGTGCACGGTGAGAGTCATCACTTTAGTTTGTGAAAGAGGAAGAAGGTTGATTGGTTTGGTGTCTTTGGTGAGGTGTTGGTATCTATGGTTGTTGGTTTGGTTTTGTTGTGAGTGTTAGTATGGTTGATTATGGTGGTTTTGGTTGGCTTGCGGTGAGCACGAATCCCCACACGTTTGTACTATTGTACCAGCAAGTACACTAGGTCGTCCAAGTAATACCTGAGCGAGTCAGGGTCGATCCCACGAGGATTGTGGCTTGAAGCAAGCTATGGTTGTCTTGCAGGTCTTAGTCATTCGAAATCAGAAGGAGTTGTTTGATTTGAAGGTTGATAGATAAAATGCCATAAATGTTGAAATGGGTAAAACCAATTGGATTAGCTATCAGGAATTATATGCTGGGAATAGAGTTGAGAGTTGGAGTTGCTTTGCCTTTCTGACTTAACTCTGGTACTACTGCTCTCCTTGCTTGTAAGTGATTTCTTCAATGGCAGGCTCTATATGATTGACACTGGTTTGAGTAGCTGCCAATACTCCTCTGGATCTGAACCCCGGGGTTAGTGTGGATCCATCTCTACTTGAGGGTGAAGTTCCTGCAGGCTATTCTCCTTAATGATCCTACTCAAAATGCCACAGAGAAGGTCGGATCTTTCGGTTCCGATTATGCTGCATCATTGAGTTCTAGCCTCTACCAGAGTGACCCTAATCTCCCTGAAAATCAGCTGAACTGATGTCTTGAGAAGTCTCCAACGAAGTCATGGATTAGCTGTCTGAGAGATGTATATTCAAGCTGTTGGTCGTCCTTGTCCAGTGAAAGATGCATTCTGACCCAAGTAGACACGAGTGTTTGTCAGGCATGTTCGTCTTAATGTGATGAACAGAGCTAAGTGATTAGATCATCCTATTCACCACGATGAAGTATGAATATACATCTTAGAATTAATCAAACACGGATCGAAGAGAAACAATATTACTTTTATTAATTCATAGGACTCAGCAGGGCTCCTCCCCTCAACCTAGGAGGATTAGAAACTCATACTGAGGAAGAATACAATGATAAAATGAAAATAATGCTGAATAATGTGCGTATAACATGAATTAAATCCCTTAAATACTAAACTAATGACTGGTAAGGGTAAAACAGTCTTTTTAGTGCTAAAATCCACTTCTAGGGCCCACTTGGTGAGTGTCTGGGCTGAGCTTGATGAGATCCACGTACTATGAGGTCTCTTGGATGTGGAACGCCAGCTAGGGAGTCCTTTCAGGGCGTTTGGACGCCTATAAGGGGGGCAGGTAGCTGGCGTTGGACGCCTGTTTTTGGCCTTCTAATCCAAAGCAAACTATGAACTATTGTATATTGTTGGAAAGCTCTGGAAGTCAGATTTTCAAAGCCGTTGAGAGTGCTCCATTTGGAATTCTTTAACTCTAGAAAAGCACTTCCGAATGCAGGCAGGTCAGATCTGGACAGCATCTGCAGTGTTTTCTCTATCTATGAATCAGACTTCTGCTCCAGCTCCTCAATTTCAGCCAGAAATTACCTGAAATTGCCCAAAAACATAAAAACTCCTAGTAGAATCCAGAAATGTGAATTTAACACGAAAACATATAAAAAATCAATAAAAACTAAATAGAAACTACTAAAAACTATATGAAAATAATGTCAAAAAGCGTATAAAAAATCCGCTCATCACAACACCAAACTTAAACTGTTGCTTATCCCCAAGCAACTAAAAACACAATAGGATATAAAAGAAAATTAAGATACAATAAATTTCTAAGTTTCAATTAAAGCTTAGTTAAAATCAGATGAGTGGGACTTAGTAGCTTTTTTGCTTCTGAATAGCTTTTTCGCTTTTTTAGATTGTGACTCAGCTTTGCTAGAGTCTCCAGATAGAGGTGTCCAGAGTTCTTAAGCACACTCTTTTTGTTTTGGACCACGAATTTAACTGCTCAGTCTCAAGCTTTTCACTTGACACCTTCACGCCATAAGCACATGGTTAGGGACAGCTTGATTGAGCCACCTAGGCTAGGATTTTATTCCTTTGGACCCTCCTAACCACTGCTTGATTTTTATTTTTTTTCTTTCTTTTCTTTTCGCATGCATAGTAATTTTTTTCTTTTGCAACATGCTTTTTCTTTTGCTTTTTGTTGCTTTTTCTTGCTTCAAGAATAAATTTTCAGATTTTTCAGATTATCAATAATACTTTTCCTTTTTCCTTATTCTTTCAAGAGCCAACATTCTAAAGTTACAACTTCAAATATGCATTGTTTAATCATACGATCAGAAAAAAAAAGCAAATGTCACCATATCAAACTAATTAAACTAATCTTATTTTAAACTTAAATTCATGCATCTCTCAATTCTTTTCAATTAAAAAAATTTCATTTAAGCAAGGTGAGAGATATGTGGAACATTTTACAACTTAAAGACATCAATGCAAATGATCATGCAATTAGAACAAGAGAATAGATAAATAAATAGATAGAAAATAGAAAAATAATAGAAAAGGAGATAAAGAGAACGAATCCACCTGAATGATGGTGGCCAGTGCTCCTCCTTGAGGATCCCACGTAGTGCTTCATCTCTTCTATATCACTCCTTTGTCTTTGTTGAGACGGCTGCACAGGCTCATGTGCATGCTCTCTGGTTTGCTCCATCCTCTTCTTCTATACTTAAGAGCTGTAGAAGTCACAAAGTAGATCTTTTGCAATACAAACTTAAGAGTTTTGCTTACCCTCGAGCAAATATGATCAATGGGGAAGAAGAAGGTGGGGTAGGTAGAGCTTCTATGGGACCTCTTGGTCCTGCAAGGCTAGGAAATTCCAGATTTCCTGCTTCTCTGCATTGGCATTTTAACACCCAGGGGCTGATCCCTGGCTGGAGTGCAACGCCAGCAATGCTATCCTCTTGGGGCTTTGAACGCCCAGTAGGGATACCCTGGCTGGCGTTCAACTTTAATACTCTTTCCAGAGTGTTCTATTTTCACTGTTGTGAATTCTGTCTCTTGACTGGCACACATAATCATGACTCTAACAAATGAAAGGAAAAAAAATAAAATAAAATAAATATGGTTGAGTAAGGTTGGGTTGCCTCCCAACACACTTCTTTAATGTCTTTAGCTAGACTTCACTGCACTCGACCTAGTAACAGTGTTGAGCCTTCTGGCTCTATATCTCCTTCAAGGTAATGTTTGACCCTCTGTCCATTAACAGTGAACCTGGTTTCAGGATCTTTCCCTTGAAGTTCTATGTGTCCGTAGGGTGATACTCTTGTAATCACATACGGTCTCTTCCAACGGGATTTGAGTTTCCCAGGGAATAATCTGAGCCTTGAGTTGAAGAGCAGGACTTTCTGTCCTGGTTCAAAGACTCTAGAAGCTAGCTTCCTGTCATGCCACCTTTTTTCCTTTTCCTTATAGATCTTTACATTTTCAAATGCTTCTAAGCGGAATTCTTCCAACTCATTTAGTTGGAGCAGCCATTTTCCCCTGCTGCTTTAGCATCAAGGTTGAGGAATCTAGTAGCCCAATAGGCTTTGTGATCTAGTTCCATTGGTAAATGACATAACTTCCCATATACTAACTGATATGGTGAAGTTCTAATGGGGGTTTTGAAAGCAGTTCTGTATGCCCACAGAGCATCATCAAGCTTTCTAGCCCAATCCTTTCTAGAGGCACTTACTGTCCTCTCTAGGATTCGCTTTAGTTCTCCATTTTGAGACTTCGGCTTGCCCATTCATTTGGGAATGATACCGTGTTGCCACTTCATGGCGAACTCCGTATCGGCTTAAGACAGAATCCAGCTGTCTGTTATAGAAATGAGTACCTCCATCATTGATTAGTGTCCTAGGGACACCAAATTTGCTGAAGATGTTCTTCTAGAGGAACTTCATTACTACTTTTATGACATTAGTGGGTGTTGCTACTGCTTTAACCCATTTAGACACATAACCTACTACCACAAGGATGTAGGTGTTTGAGTATGAAGGTGGGAATGGTCCCATGAAATCTATGCCCCATACATCAAACAACTCAATCTCTAAGATTCCTTGCTGAAGCTTGCTGTGACCATGAGGAAGATTGCCAGCCCTCTGGCAACTATCACAGTTACAGATGAACTCTCTAGAATCCTTAAAGAGAGTAGGCCAATAAAAGCCACTTTGGAGTACCTTAGTGGCTGTCCACTCACCTCCAAAGTGTCCTCCATAGTCAGATCCATGGCAATGCCATAAAATTCTTTGTGCCTATTCTTCAGACACATAGCGTCAGATTATTCCATCCGAGCATCTCTTAAAGAGATTTGGCTCATCCCATAGGTAATATTTTGCATCATGTATGAGTTTTCGGGCTTACTTCCTGGTAAACTGCTTGGGAATGAACCGTATAGCCTTGTAGTTTGCAATGTCTGTAAACCAAGGTACTGTCTGAATGGCATAGAGCTACTCATCTGGAAAGGATTCAGATATGTCAGTGGAGGGAGAAGAAGTCGCTACTACTGACTCAATCCGGGACAAGTGATCAGCTACCTGATTTTCTGTCCCTTTTCTGTCTCCAATTTCTATATCAAACTCTTGCAGGAGTAATACCCATCTTATAAGTCTGGGTTTATAATCTTGCTTAGTGAGAAGATACTTTAGAGCGGCATGGTCAGTATAAATAATGATCTTAGATCCTACTAAGTAGGATCTGAACTTATCAATGACATAAACCACTGCAAGTAGCTTCTTTTCTGTAGTAGCGTAATTTTTCTGCGCATCATTTAGTACGTGACTAGCATAATAAATGACATGCAGAAGCTTGTCATGTCTCTGACCAAGGACTATGCCAATTGCATGATCACTTGCATCACACATTAGCTTAAATGGCATGTCCCAGTTGGGTGCAGAGATGATAGGAGCAGTGACAAGATTGGCCTTCAAAGTTTTAAAGGAATGCAGGCATTCTTGGTCAAAGACGAATGGAACATCAGTGGCCAAGAGACTACACAGGGATTTGGCAATTTTTGAAAAATCTTTTATGATCCGTCTGTAGAACCCTGCATGTCCTAGGAAGCTTCTGATTGCCTTAACACTAGTAGGTGGAGGCAAGCATTCAATCACTTCTACCTTAGCTTGATCCACCTTTATTCCCTTATTTAAGATTTGATGCCCAAGAACAATGCCTTCGGTGACCATGAAGTGGCATTTCTCCCAGTTTAAAAGCAGTTTTGTTTCTTGGCATCTTTTCAGGACCAGGGTTAGATGATCAAGACAGGAGTCAAATGAGTCTCTATAAACAGAGAAGTCATCCATGAATACTTCAAGGAATTTTTTTACCATATCAGAGAAGATGGATAGCATACATCTCTGAAAGGTGGCAGGCACATTGCATAGGCCAAATGGCATTCGTCTATAGGCGAACACGCCAGATGGACATGTGAATGTTGTCTTCTCTTGATCCTGTGGATCTACTGCTATTTGATTGCACCGAGAATAACCATCAAGGAAACAATAAAAAGCATGACCTACTAGTCTTTCTAGCATTTGGTCAATGAAGGGTAAAGGAAAGTGATCTTTCTTGGTGGCGTCATTGAGTCTTCTGTAGTCAATGCACATACGCCACCCTGTAACTGTTCTTTTTGGGATCAGCTCATTCTTTTCATTGCGAACCACTGTCATTCCTCCCTTTTTAGGAACAAGCTGGACAGGGCTCACCCATGGGCTGTCAGAAATGGGATAAATAATCCCAGCCTCATTGAGCTTAGTGACTTCCTTCTGCACTACTTTCTTCATAGCTGGATTCAACCACCTCTGTGGTTGTACCACTGGTTTGGCATTATCCTCTAGCAGAATTTTATGCATGCATCGGGCAGGGCTAATGCCCTTAAAGTCACTTATAGTCCACCTAAAGGCGGTCATATGTGTTTTAAGCACGTGAATTAGTGCTTCTTCTTTCTGTGGCTCTAGTGTAGAGCTTATGATCACAGGATACGTATCTCCCTCTCCTAGAAATGCATATTTTAGGGAGGAGGGTAATGGCTTAGGCTCAAGCTTAGGAGGCTTCTCCTTTTCCTCAGAGGTTTCCATAGATTCCTCTGAATTAGGCTGAGTATCATCAAGGATATCCTCTATCCCTTCCTTGAGGCTTTCGGCCATGTTGACCTCTTCAACCAGGAAATCATTAAGGTTAATGTTCATACATTCCTCAAGAATGTCTGGGTGCTGCATAGCTTTGACAGCATTCAGGACGAACATTTCCTCATTGACTCTTAGGGTTACTTCCCCTATTTCAATATCAATAAGGGTCCGTCCTATAACTAGGAAAGGTCTTCCTAGGATAAGGGATGCACTCTTGTGCCCCTCCATGTCCAATACCACAAAGTCAGTGGGAAAGGAAAAGGGTCCAACCCTGACAATCATATCTTCAACTACTCCTGATGGTATTATAATAGAACCATCAGCAAGTTGAAGGCACATGCGGGTTGGTTTGACTTCATTAGTCAAACTAAGCTTCTTTATTAGTGAAGCAGGTATTAGGTTGATGCTTGCTCCAAGGTCACATAGAGCTGTCCTTGTACAAGCATCACCTAGAGTGCACGGTATCATAATGCTTCTAGGATCTTTAAGCTTTTCTGGTAAGCTGTTCTGAATGATTGCACTATACTCCTCAGTGAGGAAGACTGTTTGTGTCTCTCTCCAATCCTTCTTATGATATAGAATTTCCTTCATGAACTTTGCATAAGAAGGTATCTGTTCAAGAGCTTCTGCAAAAGGGATCTTTATCTCTGATGTTCTGAGATACTCCACAAAGCGGACAAGCTATTTATCCCTTTCCTCTTGACAGAGTTTCTAAGGAAATGGCATCTGAACCTTATAATCATCAACCTTGTTTGATGGGGGCCGAATGCCATTTGTGTTGGAAGAGGGGTTACTACCTTGTTTAGTAGGGTTGTTGTCATTAGGTGACTGAATTCGCTTGCTTGGGCGTTCAATGCCCAAGATGCTGCCCCGTTGGGCATTTAAATGCCCATTCTCTACCCTTTTCTAGCGTTCAATGCCAGAAGGGATACTTCTCTGGGCATTTGAACCCCCAGTCTTTGCCCTTTCCTGGCGTTCAACGCCAGGAGGGACACCTCTCTGGGCGTTTGAACGCCTAGTCTCTGCCCTTTCCTGGCGTTGAACGCCTAGTCTCTACCCTTTTCTGGCATTCAACGCCAGGAGGGATACCTCTCTAGGCGTTTGAATGCCCAGTCTCTGCCCTTTCCTGGTGTTCAACACCAGGAGAGATACCTCTCTGGGAGTTTGAACGCCCAGTGTCATTTTGTGCGGAGACCTGGGTATCCTCAATGGGCTTTTCATTTTTACTGTACTGAGGTTGGATGCTTAAGGTTTTCCCACTCCTTAGTTGGATAGCCTGGCATTCATCTGTTATTTGCTTAGATTACTACTGCCTTGTTTGACTCAATTGGGCTTCTACATTTTTGTTAGAAGCCTGAGTTTCTCGTAGATCCTCTTGCAGGTTTAGCATTTGCTGGGCAAGGGCTTGCAGTTGCTGAGTCAATGGGCCATCCTGCTCTGGAGGGTTAGGTTCAGCAACTACTGCCTTAACCTCTCCTTTTATAGAGGTCTCAGGAGATGAGTACAGATGCTGATTAGTGGCAACTGTCTCAATAAGCTCTTGAACCTCTCCAATGGTCTTTCTCATGTGTATGGAACAACCAGCAAAGTGGTCCAAGGACATTCTAGCCATGTCTGAAAGCCCATAGTAGAAGATGTCTAACTGTACCCATTCTGAAAACATTTCAGTGGGACATTTTCTTAGCATCCTCTTATACCTCTCCCAGGCATCATAAAGAGATTCACCATCTCCTTATTTCAAGCCTTGGATGTCCAGTCTCAGCTGGGTCACCTTTCTTGGGGGAAAGTATTGGTTTAAAAACTTGTCCACTAATTGTTTCCAAGTTTTTAAACTAGCTTTAGGTTGGTTATCCAACCATCTTCTTGCTTGGTCCTTTACTGCAAATGTAAAAAAGCAATAATCTGTAGACCTCTTGGTCTACTCCCTCACTGTGTACTGTGTCAGCAATCCTTAGGAAATCTGTCAGGAATTCTGTAGGTTCTTCATTAAGAAGCCCAAAATACTGGCAGTTTTGTTGCACCAGAGTAATAAGTTAAGGGTTTAATTCAAAGCTACTAGCTCTGATTTGAGGTATGCTGATACTTCTTCCATAGAAGTCAGCATTCGAATTTGTATAAGATCCCAGAGTTCTTCTGAACTCTTCATTCCCACTTGGGTTCATGATTAAGAAAGGTAGAAGATGAAGAAGGAAGAAGATAGAAGGAGTTGAAGAATAGATAGAAATAGAGAAGATAAATAATAATTAAAATATTTTTATTTAAACCAAAAATAAAAAAAAGAAATTAAAGTTTTATTACTAAATTTCAAAAATAGAAAAGAGGGAAGAAGAAGAGAATTTTCAAAAATTAGAAGAAAGAAGTTAGTTAACACGTTTTGAAAAAGAAGAGAGAGAAAGAAGTGATTAATTAAGAAAAGATTTGAATTTTAAAAATAAGATAGAGGATAAGAAAAGATAAGATGAGAAATTAAAATTTGAAATTAGAAAAAAGATAAGATAAGAAATTAAAAAGTTTTGAAAAAGATTTGATTTTAAAATCTAAAAAGAAAAGACAAGATAGAAAAGATAAGATAAGTTAGGTAAGATAAGATAAGATAAGAAAGTTAAAAAAAGATAAGTTTTAAAATTAAAAAGATTCAAATTTTAAACTTTAAATTTGAAAATTAAATTTTGAATTTCAAAATTGAAATTTGAATTTTGAAATTTGAATTTGAAATTTTAAATTTTGAAATTTGAATTTTTAAATTTTGAAAAAGATTTGAATTTTGAAAAGATTTGATTTTGAAAATTGAAATTTGAAAGTTAAATTTTGGATTTTGAAATTGAATTTTGAAATTTTAAATTTGAAATAAGATAAGATAATATTTTGTAAAAGATATAATTTTTGATTTTGAAAAGATTTGATTTTTGAATTTTAAAATTAAGATAAGATAAGATAAAAAATTTTAAAATTAAAATCTGAATTTTTAAATGAAATTTTCGAAAATAATGTTAAAATAAAAATAGAAAAGATATTTTTTTTTTACTTTTGAATTTCATGAAGAGAGAGAGAAAAATAAGTAAAAGACACCAAACTTAAAATTTTTAGATCTAGTGCACCAAATTTTTGAAAATTTGAATGTAAAACACAATGGGACACCAAACTTTAAAAATTTTAAAATCAAAACACGAATAAAACTCAAGAACACTTTAAAGACTAACAAGAACACCAAGAACAAAACTCAAAGACTCAAAGAACACATGAACATAACAAGAACACCAAACTTAAAATTTTTAGAAAACTAAAACAAAATTTTCAAAAAATACAAAGAAAAATAAAATAAAAACACCAAACTTAAAATTTTGAAACAAGATTTAACCAAAGAAAAATTATTTTTAAAAATCTTTTTGAAAGGAAGATACCCAAAAATCGAAAATGTCTGTAATTAATAAATACAAAGACTCAAGGGTCACAAAAATTTAACCAAGAACAAAATAAAAGATTCAAACACCCAACTTAAAGATTAAACAAGCTTCAAACCAAAAGACACTGAATTTCAAAATTTTAGAAAAAAGAACTCAGAATTTTTGAAAAGTTTAACCAAGAACACAAACAAAAAGACTCAAATAGAAAGATTAAGATTAATGCCGAAAGAAAAATATTTTTGAAAGATTTTTTTTTAGAATTTTTTGAAAAATAGAAAAAAATAATATAAAAGTAAAAAACTCAATAAGAACGTAAACAAAGACTCAAATCAAGAACAAAAATTAAATAAAGAAAAGAAAAATATTTTTGAAAAATGTTTTTAAATCTTTAGAAAATCAGAGAAGAAGAAAATAAAAATAAAGGATTCAAATAAAATAAAAACTAAATTAAAAATGATCAAGAAATAAAGTACTTGATCTAGGGAGCAAGACAATCCTTCAGTTTGTTCAAACTCAACAATCCCCGGCAACGGCGCCAAAAACTTGGTGAGCACGAATCCCCACACCTTCGTACTATTGTACTAGCAAGTGCACTGGGTCATCCAGGTAATACCTAAGCGAGTCAGGGTTGATCCCACGAGGATTGTGGCTTGAAGTAAGCTATGATTATCTTACAGGTCTTAGTCAGGCGGAATCAGAAGGAGTTCTTTGATTTGAAGGTTGATAGATAAAATGTCATAAATGTTGAAAGGGGTAAAACCAATTGGATTAGCTATTTGGAATTATATGCTGGGAATAGAGTTGAGAGTTGGAGTTGCTTTGCCTTTCTGACTTAACTCTGGTACTACTGCTCTCCTTGCTTGTGAGTGATTTCTTCAATGGCAGGCTGTATGTGACTGACACTGGTTTGAGTAGCTGCCAATACTCCTTTGGATGTGAACCCCAGGGCTAGTGTGGATCCATTTCTACTTGAGGGTGAAGTTCCTGTAGGCTATCCTCCTTAATGATCCTACTCAAAACGCCACAGATAAGGTCAGATCTTCCGGATCGGAGAATTCTGCATATTTGGGTTCTAGCCTCTACCGCAGAGACCCTAATCTCCCTGAAAATTGGTTGAACTGATGTCTTGTTAAGTCCTCAACGAAGTCGTGGATTAGCCGTTTGAGAGATGTATATTCAAGCTATTGGTCGTCCTTGTCCAGTGAAAGACGCAGTCTGACCCAAGTAGATGTGGGTGTTTGTCAGGCATGTTCGTCTTAATGTGATGCACAGAGCTAACTGATTAGATCAACCTATTCACCACGATGAAGTATGAATATACATCTTAGAATTAATCAAACACGGATCAAAGAGAAACAATATTACTTTTATTAATTCATAGGACTCAGCAGGGCTCCTCCCCTCAACCTAGGAGGTTTAGAAACTCATACTGAGGAAGAATACAATGATAAAATGAAAATAATGCTGAATAGTGTGCGTATAACATGAATTAAATCCCTTAAATACTAAACTAATGACTGGTAAGGGTAAAATAGTCTTTTTAGTGCTAAAATCCACTTCTAGGGCCCACTTGGTGAGTGTTTGGACTGAGCTTGATGAGATCCACGTGCTATGAGGTCTCTTGGATGTGGAACGCCAGCTAGGGAGTCCTTTTGGGGCGTTTGGACATTGGGCTCTGCTCCTTGGGCGTTGGACGCCTAGAAGGAGTGCTGGTAGCTGGCGTTGGACGCTAGTTTTGGGCCTTCAAATACGAAGCAAAGTATGGACTTTATATATTGCTGGAAAGCTCTAGAAGTCAGCTTTCCATAGCCGTTAAGAGCGCTCCATTTGGACTTCTCTAGTTCTAGAAAAGTGCTTTTGAATGCAAGCAGATCAGATCTGGACAGCATCTGCAGTGCTTTTTCTGTCTCTGAATCAGACTTCTGCTCCAGCTCTTCAATTTCAGCCAGAAATTACCTGAAATTGACCAAAAACACAAAAACTCCTAGTAGAATCTATAAATGTGAATTTAACACTAAAACCTATAAAAACTCAATAAAAACTAAATAAAAACTACTAAAAACTATATGAAAATGATGTCAAAATGCGTATAAAATATCTGCTCATTAGCTTGGTAGGTATTGTTTTGGTATTAGGAAGAAGGTTGATTGTTGTTGTGGTATTGAGAAGATGAGTTGCCTTGGTTCCATCTTTGATTGTGGTTGTTTCCTTGAGTATTGTCCCTCCACCCTTGATTAGAGCTATTACCATGGGAGTAATTGCTTTGACCTTGAGATTAATAGGGTGGACAGTTGTTGTAGTTGTTGGCTACCGAAAGACTGTAATCCTCTTGGACTTCATGGCATTGGTTGGTGTAGTGTGAGGTACTAGAGCATAAACCACACACTCTAGGAGGTCCTTCAAGTTGGAGGATTTGAGGAGGGGCTTAGATGGCTTGGATTGAATGAGATGCCTTTTGTCCTTGGTGAATCTCCTTGAGGAGAGTGGTCATTTCTCCAAACACTCTACTCAAAGCCAAGTCGGACGAAAGTGCTTCTACCATACTCTTGGGAGGATTGTTCCTCACTCTCACATGTTGGGCAGCTTCGGCGACATCATTGATCAAACTCCATGCTTCCGCCGTCGTCTTGTACATAGAAAGAGAACCACCACTAGAGGCGGTGAGCAATCTCTTATCCAGTGCACAAAGACCTCCAGTGAAATAGCTAATGAGCAAATGAGTATCTAACCTATGATGTGAACAAGATTCAAACAGCCTCTTAAATCGAGTCCAATTTTCATAGAGTGTTTCTTGGTTTCTTTGCATTATACCGGAAATTTCCTTCCAGATGTAGTCAGTCTTCTCCGGAGGAAAGAACTTATCTAAGAACTCTCTTCTCAATAGATCCTATTCAGTCACCACTTCATCAGATTGGGAGTAGAACCACTCCTTAGCTTGCCCCTCAAGAGAGAAGGGGAAAGCAAAAACCATGATAGCAATCTCATCAACACCATGCCTTTGAGCCGTAGAGCAAGCTACTTGAAAAGTCTCTCAAGTGCCTAATGGGGTCTTGGCCCGGTAGTCCATGGTACTTAAAATTCTTCAACTCAAAATTGGGATCAAGATTCAGATACCTAGCTTGCAACGGTTGAAGAATGAGATCCGATGCTCCTTGCTCATGCAAGGTAATCCTACGCGGCTCCGTCATGTGGTTTTCACCTGTAGTATTCAAGGATATATCAGTAGTACTAACAGAGGAATAAGAAGTTCCTTTATTGAATGTAAACTCTAGATCACTCTCGATTCGGTCTAGTATTTTGGAAGGTTCCTCAAGAGAGGTCGAAGCACCAGCCGTGTAATCCAACCAACGTCTAGCTTGCCGAGTATGAAGTAGGGTTCTTTCAATTTTGGGATCAAACTTGGCTAAGCTAAAATCTGGTTGAGACCGAGTCATTCAACTTAGAAATCATAGCTCATGCATTAAAGAAAATCTAAACTAAAAACAAACTAATGATAGCAAGTAAACTATCTATAATATTCACATATTCACATAACCAATATCAAAGCACACATTGCAACCATTCCCCGGCAACGGCGCCAAAAATTTGATGTGAAGTTTATCGCCGGTCTAGATTTTATCAAACAAAGATCATGTCATAGTATAATCCTAAACCGTCAAATAACCGTTCGATCAGATTTTGATATGGTTGTCACAAGTTCAACACCAATAAAAAGTAACCGAGAGTATTAGTCTCGGGTCGTCCTTAAGAGAATGAGCAAACATGTGCATCAAGATTGGTTAGGATTCCGGGTTGGTAGTCATAAACAAGAATTTAAACTACTAAAGCTTAGCATGCATGAGAATTTAAAGTGCAAGAAACTAAATTAAAGCAATTAAAGCAAGGTATAAGTAAGTGAAATCTAACAAGGTAACATATAAATCTACTTCTATTCTAGGACTAAGTAAACAACTAAACTAACTATAACACGAATCAAGTAATTGGGAATTTTGGGTTTCAAATATGAATTATAAAAAGAACTCTTGGCTAAGGCATAGGAATTAGGATCACCATCCTTATCTAATAACCATATATTGACAATTATGAGGAACCAAGCCCATTAAGTCTACTTCTACAAGTGAATTATGTCAAATAGGCTTGATTAACTTTAACTCATAAGTCCTAATCCATCTACCAATTGGCTTAGTAGTAGATTAGTGTCAATGGGTATCAATTTGACCACTAAGGGTTCTCAATCACCAATTCAATTAGACTCAATGACTCAAGGTCACCCAATTCCTTTAGCCTAGGCCAAGAGTATAGAAAACTACTCCATAATCAAAGGAAATATTTTATCAAACACATGGTAGGCACTAACTAAAGATATATTTAAATTACAAAATTAATCAGAAATTACAATCATCCACTAACGATTAACAATAGAAAACAACTCAAATAACACTATCAATCATAGGAAACATCAATGCACTAATAGAAATTCAAAATCAACAAAGTTCATAAAATGAGAAGAAAAGGGGAAATAAAGAGGAAACAAAATTCTAACACAAGATCCAAACAAATTACAACTAAAGAAATTAAGATTGAACAATTAAAACTCAATTCAACAAGACCCAATTCAGAAATTCAACACAAGATGATCAACAACAAACTAAATCTAGAGAGAAGTAAGAGTTTCTGTCTCTAGAAAATAAGAACCAAAAACTAGCTAAAATTATGTGTATGTTGTGTATGATTCATTACCCCCTTTCCCCCATCAATCCTTGGGTCATTTCCATGAAGAAGCAAGTTGGATTTGGGCCTGGAGTCCCTCAGAAATCGCCTGTCACGTTTTCTATTAATGAGTCACATGTTAGACGTCACGCGTACGCGTCGGCCACACATGCGCGTCAAGTGAATTCCTCAAGCCATGCGTACACGTCAAGCAAGTGTGCGCGTCAGTCAATGCTACGCCAAACCATGCGTACGCGTCAGTCACGCATGCGCGTGGGCACCAACGTCTCCAAAGCTCCATTCTTCATGTTCCTTCCTCTTTTGCATGCTTCCTTTCCATATTCTAAGCCATTCCTGCCCTATAGATCCTGAATCCACTTAACAAACACATCACGATATCGAGTGGTAATGGAAGAGGATTAAAATTTAGCATTTTTAAGGTTAAAGAAGTATGTTTTAAACCATGAAGCATAATTAGGAAGGAAACACAAAAACATGCAATTTATATCAATAAGTGTGAAAAATATTGATAAAATCCAAGAAGTTCTACACAAGATAAATCCTAAAATTGGGGTTTATCAATTACCTGACTTGTCCAACATCAAAGTTTTCGGCTGTTTGGCATATGCGACTAGTCTCACTCAGCATAGAGCTAAGCTAGATCCAAGAGCAAGAAAATGGGTACACCTTGGATTTAGGTAGGGAACAAAAGGCTACTTATTGTTTGATTTACAAAATAGAGAGATCTTCATGTTCAGAGATGTACAATTTTATGAAAATCATTTTCCTTATGAAAATTCACAAAATATTCACACTTCAGGGTTGCGCACACCATGCCTAATCATCACAATTCACACATGTCTCATAATAACTTTGATTTCAGCTTTTTAGAGGGCATACAAATTTAGGTTCTAGGCATAAATAATAATAGCAATGTTCACTCTAGCACTAATAATTCCCACTTAGGTCAACGTGCATCATGGCATAATGATAATTTGGAACAAAAGAATGTTTTGCATGAGTCCAATAATTCTGATGATTTAATAAATTACCCTGATATTGATGATCATTTTGATTTTTTATCATCTATAGACAATGAAGGAAATGATATAATCCTACCCACACAACAAATTATATTGCCTGAAAATGCTGTGATAAGAAGATCCACCAGAATCTCAAAATCTCCTGCATATTTGAAAGATTATGAATGCAAAATTATCAATAGTTCCCAATGCAGAAGCCAACTTTGTTTTCAACGATACCCGATCTCAGATTTTCTATTGTATGAAAAACTTTCTCCAATGCATCTCGCATATTCTCTTGCCATCCAAAATGTGGAGTCTAAATGCTATAAAGATGCAGTCTTTTGACCATGATGGCAAGAAGCCATTAAAGCTGAATTGCAAGCTCTAGATGAAAACAAAACTTGGAGGCTAAGTTCTTTACCACCTGGTAAGAAGGCAATAGGTTGCAAGTCGATGTTCAAGGTGAAATACCACATGGATGGGAGTGTTGAGAGGCACAAGGCACGTTTGGTAGCTAAGAGTTTAACGCAAGTCCCTAGGCTCAGTCAATTTTTGGAATCTCCCACCATTGGACACATGAAAGCTTCACATAGGGTGTTGAGATATGTTAAAGGGTCACCAGCTTTAGGACTTTTCTTTTTTGTGAATTCACATCTTAGTCTCATCGGATTTTCAGATTCAGATTGGGCAGGCTGACCTGATTTTAGGAGATCTACTTTTGCATACTGCTTTTATCTTGGTCCATCCATTATAAGCTGGAAGGGCAAGAAACAGCTGACAGTGGCTGCCTCATCGTCTGAAGCCAAATATAGGGTGCTTGTTTTTGCAACTAGAGAGGCACAGTGGCTAATCTATGTTCTAAAGGACTTTGGGAGCACCGATTACAAAGGCTATCAATCTTTATTGTGACAACAATTATGCCATCAACATTGCTACTAACCCAATTTTTCACGTCGAGGCCGATTATCATATTGTGCGAGACAAACTGCAAGAAGGCTTGCTACATCTACTGCCAATATCCACTACTAATCAGGTTGTCGATATCTTGATGAAGCCGTTGGCACCTAACTCTTTCCTCATTGCATACTCTAAGCTTGGATTATTGAACATCTTCTCGCCCAATCCAACAAACTTACAGGAGGGTGTTGCATGATATAAGTGGTTTATAGTAATTATTATTTATGCTAGCCTGTTAAATTTGTTATGTTTTAACTTGCCTTCCTGAATTAGCTATAATTAGTGATGACTTGCATCATCTACCCTTCTTTCTTGCATAAAGAAGACCATAAAAGAGCATAAATCTCATTTGATCAGTACAATTCATGCATTATTTGATGAATATTATGGTACACTACTTTGAGATGAGTTGTGCTGAATTTCAGGTGAAAAAGGCATCAAAAATGGGTAGAAGACAAACAAGAAGCTGGGCGTGTGAAACTGGCGTGCCACTTGGGAGCAAACACCACAAAAATGCACTGGCGTGGCACGCCAGGAGCTAGACGTTGCACGCCAGTACTAAATTCCAGAGGGGAGATCCAAGCATGCATATGGGCGTGGCACACCAGGGACTGGGCATGGCACGCTAGTACAAAATTTCAGGAAGCAACAATGGCAGAAATGAAAGGGGCGTGGCACGCCAGGTTGGGCGTGGCACTTCTAACCCATCAACTACTATGGGCGTGCCACTTGAGCAAAGGGGTGTGGCACGCCAACTAGCCATTCCAAGAAGAACCTCCACTATGGCGTGCCACTTGGTATCGAAGGCGTGGCACGCCAGCTCCAAGAAGTCACTTGGGCGTGCCACTTGAGAACCCAGGCGTTGCATGCCAAGCTTGAAGAGTTCACAAATCCATGGGCGTGCCACTTGAACAGCATGGCATGGCACGCTGGTACAATAATCCAGAGAAGGGGCTGAAGGCAATTGAAGACTGGGCGTGCTACTTGAAGTCGAAGGCGTGGCACACCAACCTCTCAACCTCACTTAGGCGTGCCACTTGAGCAACCAGGCATGGCACGCCAATGCACAAAGATAACAAAAGCAAGGACTAGGTGTGCCACCTGGTGTCGAAGGCATGGCAGCCCAACCCAAGCATGTCAATATGGCGTGCCACTTGAAGGCTGAGGCGTGGCATGCCAACTACTAGAACCAAGACAAGATCATGGGCGTGGCACACCAACCTTTAGGCGTGGCACGTTGGTATAAGTTTCCAGAGAGGTATTCCACTTGGTATCGAAGGCGTGGCACGCCACTCACTATTCTCCACTTAGGCGTGCCACTTGAATCCCAGGCATGGCACGCCAGTGCCATTCAGAGAGCAAAGAAGCATTGGGGCGTGCCACTTGAGTTCGTGGCGTGGCATGCCAAACAGAGGAACAACTCACTCATAAAGGGGTGTGGCACACCAGACCCTGGGCGTGCCACGCTAGCTCGACTTTCCAGAAAAGCTTAGCCAAGCATAGAGCAAGGGCGTGGCACGCCAGACCCTGGGCGTGCCACGCTAGTTCAAGTTTCCAGAGGACAAGGGAAAAGGAAAAAGGCTAGGGCGTGCCACTTGAGCTCGAAGGCATGGCACGCCAAGGTTGTTAAAGAGACGAGCATGCCACTTGAAGGGCTGGGCGTGGCACGCCAAGCTAAAAGCAAAGAGCACGTGACACGCCACTAGAGCGCCAAACACACGCCAGCTGGGAGATCACACTTGTTGATCTTCTTTTCCCTCCAAAATGTAATTTTCCTTTTTCACTTTTGTAATTCTTTTATTTTACTAGGAGTAGTATAAATACCCCCAAGGAGTACTGAAGAAGGGGTTAAGCAGTCAGTTTTAGATCCACTTTTACACTTCACTTTTGAGTACTTTTTGAGCTATGAGTAGCTAATTTCCCTCTCATTGAGAGAGGGAGCTCTATTGTACTTGATGGATTGATAATAGTGAAATTCTTCTTCTCTTCATCTTCTCTTTGATTTTCTAGAAGGAATTTCGTTCTTAATGCTTAGTGTTCAATTATCTTGGGAAAGAGATTGAATGCAGTTGGGTTTCATGGGAACCTTGGGAAAGAAAACATAAAACCATGCTTGAAATCCCTTCTCACACTTGAGTAGAAACTGGGTTTTGGTGTTTGGATATTTGACATATAATCCTCCCTCTACTTGGACCTATAATGGTGTGTGGTATAATCAGGGACCAAGCATATCTCTCTTCTTGAGCAATTAGACCAAGGAATTGGCTATTGATCAAGATCTGAGAGATTGAGTCACCAAGGGATTGGGGCTCAATCAATCATGATTGCCAAGAGGTCAATGAGTTGCATGATTGAAGAGGATATAAGCTAGATTTTATCCAAAGAGACAACATCTCCCAATCTCAATGAATTTTCCCATTCTTATCAATCCATTTCTTTATAGTTTTATTTTACATTCAGTAATTTTCCATTCCCATTTACGTTCAAGTCATTTATGATTCTGCACTTTACATTCTGCCATTTTCATTTCTGCACTTTATCATTTTTCTTTATATTCTAGTTATTTATATTTATGTTACAATTCTGCACTTCACAATCTTATTGATCTACTTGACTAATTCATCAATCAATTAAAACTGCTTGAATTTGCCAATCTCTATGGATACGATCCCATTCCACTATGGGTTATTACTTGACCATAATTTTGGTGCGCTTGCCAAAAGAACTAATTCCCCAATTTTTGAATGGGGTGTGAATTGGATTCATCAAGTTTTATGGCGCTGTTACCCGTGATTGGCTTAAATTTGACAGTGATTAAATTGATTGGAGAGCTAGATTAAGCAATTTAGATTCCTTGTTGTTTTATTTTATTTAGCACCTTTTATTTTTTTATTTTGAGTCCTGTTTCTTTCTTCTTTGATTATTTTATTCATCATCCATATTTCCACTCTTCTAACTGTTTGATTAATTGCACCACTCATACTAACAACCACTCTAACAAGAGTAATTTCTTCATTCATTTTCTTTCTTACTTTTTTGCCGTGTTGGTTGTATGACAGGTAGAAGAAGCGGGGCTTCAACTTCCTTTGATTCTGAACCTGAGAGGACCTTCCTTAGATTAAGGAGGGAAGTAAGAGAGAAGGGAGTCGTTGGTGCTGAGGAATAGGAAGAGTATTTTGAAACAGACATGGAGGAGAATATGGAGAACCACCATGAAGAAGAAGCTCACAACCATGCTAGAGAAGGCCCAGTAAATCATGATGGGCAAGAAAGGAGAGTCTTAGACTCCTACATCAACCCAAACCCAGGAAATTATGGTAGCAGCATCCTAAAGCCAACAATTCATGCCAATAATTTTGAGTTGAAGCCTCAGCTTATCACACTTGTTCAGAATAATTGCTCATATGGAGGAAGTGTCCAAGAAGACCCTAATCAATATCTCAGCACATTCTTGAGGATAAGTGATACTGTAAATTCCAACGGGGTACACCCTGACATCTACAAACTACTTTTGTTCCCTTTCTCACTCAGAGATAAGCAGTAAAGTGGTTGGAGTCATTCCCCAAGGATAGCCTAACTACATGGGAGGAGGTCGTGAACAGATTTCTTGCAAGATTTTACCCTCCACAAAGAATCAATAGGCTGAGAACTGAGGTGCAAACCTTCAGACAACAAGATGGAGAAATACTCTACGAGGCATGGGAGAGATTTAAAGATCTGACAAGAAGATGCCCACCAGAAATATTCAATGAGTGGTACAACTACATATCTTTTATAAGGGGCTATCCTATGAAGCAAAGAAGGCAGTGGATCATTCTTCAGGAGGCTCACTCAACAAAAAGAAAATCATTGAAGAGGTCATAGATGTCATTGAGACTGTAGCTGAAAATGAGTATTTCTATGCTTCAGAAAGGACTCAGAAGAAGGGAGTGCTAGAACTCAACTCTGTAGATGCTTTGTTAGCTCATAACAAGGCAATTGTAGCTCAAATAGCAGCTTTAACCAAGAGGATGGAGGGTAATCAAGCCTTAGTCATTCAAGACCAAACCCCTCAACAAGAAGGGAATACACCAGAATCTGAAGGTGACTGGGAACAAGCTAATTATGTGAACAACTCACCCAGACCACCATATGACCCACACTCTAAGACTTACAACCCAGGTTGGAGGAACCACCCAAATTTTTGGTGAGGAAATCAACAAAATCACAACCAGGACCACAACAAACCTTATTCATCAAATCAGCATTCCAACCACAATCCAAACCATCAAATAGGAAACCATAGACCCTATCATAACTCACAAAACACATCATACCATAGTAACTAACCCATACACAACAACCTCAATCAAGATGCACCATCCTCAACTATGCAACAATGCAAAATCAAGAGCAACTTTGAGAGGATGGAGGCTGCAATAGCACAACTGTCATCACAGATTACAGGGGAAGTCTCCACCCTCATGGACAGACAAGCACAAACTGAAAGAAGGATAGATGCTAATCAAGAAGAATACAGGTCAAATCTGAAAAATCAAGGTGCAGCAATCTCAAAGTTGGAAGCACAAGTGGGGATTTTATCCAAGCAAATCCCACTTCCCACACATACATTTCCTAGTGATACCATGGATAACCCAAGAGGGGAATGCAAAGCCATTACTCTAAGAAGTGGGAAGGTTATAGAGGAAGGAACCCCAAGCAAAGACAATCATGAAGAAGTTGCAGAAAAGCATGGGAACAAGGATGAAGGAGAGATCCCTGCTCCACCTCCACCAAAATCAGTCTTGAAGCCTTATGTGCCAAAAGCACCATACCCACAAATACTAGGAAAAGATGGGAAGGATGGCCAGTTCTCTAAGTTCTTAGAGATCTTCAAGAAGCTCCAAATCAACATACCATTTGCTGAGGCATTAGAACAAATGCCACTCTATGCCAAATTTTTGAAGGAGCTTATAACCAGAAAGAAGAACTGGGAGGCAAAAGAAACCATAGTATTGACTGAGAAATGCAGCGCCATCATACAGAAGAAGCTGCCTCAAAAGCTGAAAGACCCAGAAAGTTTTCAAATCCCCTGCATCATAAGGGATATCACCATTAAGAAAGCTTTGTGTGATATGGGAGCTAGCATAAATCTTATGTCCCTGACCATGATGAGAATGATGAAGATTGAAGAAGCCAAGCCAACAAGAATGGCACTCCAATTGGCTGATAGAACATTTAAGTTTCCACATGGAGTGGTGGAAGACTTGCTAGTGAAAGTAGGAGAATTAATTTTCTCTGCTGATTTCGTTGTGCTGGACATGGAAGAAGAGGCCAACACGTCCATTATCCTAGGAAGACCATTCCTAGCTACTGCTGGAGCCATCATTGATGTGCAGAAAGGGAAACTAGTCTTGAGATTGCATGAAGAGAAAATGGTCTTCAATGTCTTTAAAGCAATGAGTTACCCCAAGGAATCCATAGGAGAATGCATGCTGGTGGACACCATGGAACAGATAATTCAAGAAGTATTGGAAAAAGAACAATGTGGAGGAACCATTGAGCTGGAACAAGCATCAGATGGAGAACCACCACAAGCAATCATGAGAAACTCAATCAGGCCAACCACCACATACAACAAAGATACAGAGTCACCAAAACTAGAGCTGAAGACCTTGCCACTCAGCTTGAAATATGCATATCTGGGTGCTAACAACACTCACCCAGTGATCATAAATTCAAGTCTGAGCAAGGAACAAGAAGAGGAGCTCATCCAAGTGTTGAGACAACACAAGGATGCCATAGGTTGGACACTTGCAGATTTAAAAGGGATTAGTCCTTCAATGTGTATGCATAAGATCTTACTTGAAGAAGATGCCAAACCTTCAAGATAACAACAAAGGAGGCTGAACCCAACTATGAATGAAGTGGTTCAGAAAGAAGTGCTGAAATTGTGGCAAGCAGGGGTGATCTACCCCATCTCAGATAGCCCTTGGGTAAGCCCGGTGCAAGTAGTTCCTAAGAAGGGAGGGATCACTGTTGTGGCAAATGAGAAGAATGAATTGATACCTACAAGGACAGTGACTGGATGGTGTATGTGCATTGATTACCGGAAACTTAATGAAGCCACCCGGAAGGACCACTTTCCCCTACCTTTCATGGACCAGATGCTTGAAAGATTGGCAGGACATGAGTATTATTGCTTCCTAGATGGGTATTCGGGGTACAATCAAATTGTTTTAGACCCCAAGGATCAAGAAAAAACTTCATTTACATGTCCATATGGTGTCTTTGCTTATAGGAGAATGCCCTTTGGATTGTGCAATGCACCTGTAACACTCCAAAGGTGCACGCTCTCCATTTTTTCTGACATGATTGAAAAGTTCATAGAAGTATTCATGGACAACTTCTCTGTATTTGAGAACTCATATTCTGATTGCCTATACCATGTTGCTCTTGTGCTAAAAAGGTGTCAAGAAACCAACCTAGTTTTAAACTGGGAGAAGTGTTATTTTATGGTAACTGAAGGGGTGGTTCTTGGTCACAAGATTTCAAAAGATGGCATAGAAGTGGACAAGGGAAAAGTGGAAGTAATTGAAAAATTACCTCCACCTTGCAATGTCAAAGCAATCAGAAGTTTTTTGGGACACGCTGGGTTCTATAGGAGGTTTATCAAAGACTTTTCAAAGATTGCAAAACCCCTTAACAACCTACTTGTCTCAAATACTCCCTTTATTTTTGATAGAGAGTGCATGGTAGCCTTTGATGAACTTAAGAAGAAACTCTCCTCTGCACCTATTATAGCACCACCAAGATGGGATCTTCCCTTTGAACTAATGTGTGATGCATCTGATTTTGCTGTTGGTGCCGTTCTAGGACAGAGGAAAGACAAACTAGTACATGTCATTTATTATGCTAGCAAGGTTCTTAATGAGAATCAAAGGAACTATACCACCACGGAGAAAGAAATTTTAGCCATAGTTTTTGCTTTTGATAAGTTTAGATCATATCTTATTGGCTCAAAAGTAATTGTGTTCAGTGATCATGCAGCACTCAAATACTTGCTTACCAAACAAGAATTTAAGCCCAGACTAATAAGGTGGATTCTGCTGCTCCAAGAATTTGATATTGAGATTAATGATAGGAGTGGAGCAGAGACCAAGGTAGCTGACCACCTCTCAAGGATCCCACAAGAAGAAAAAATGCAGTAAGTAGCTGTCAATGAAAGCTTCCCTGATGAACAATTGATGATAATTCGAGTAGCCCCTTGGTTTGCAGACATAGCTAACTTCAAGGCTATTGGGGAGCTACCAACCAACATCAATAAGCACATGAGGAGGAAGCTGATTAAGGATGCCAAACACTACATCTGGGATGACCCCTATCTGTTCAAAAAGTGTGCTGATGGAATCCTAAGAAGGTGTATATCCCATGAAGAAGGGCAGGAAGTGTTATGGCAGTGCCATGGATCCGCATATGGAGGTCACTTCAGTGGAGAAAGAACAGCAGCAAAAGTGCTTCAATCCGGATTTTACTGGCCAACAATGTTTAAGGATGCCAAGGAAATGGTGTCAAGGTGTGATGAATGCCAAAGAGCTGGTAATCTAACAAAGAAAAATGAGATGCCACAGCAATTCATACTAGAGTTGGAGCTATTTGATGTATAGGGGATTGATTTCATGGGACCCTTCCCAACCTCCTACTCAAATAGCTATATATTGGTGGCTGATGATTATGTCTCAAGGTGGGTAGAAGCCATAGCCACTACAACAAATGACAATAAGGTTGTGATAAGCTTCTTGAGAAGGAACATCTTCAGCAGATTTGGAGTTCCCAGAGCTCTCATTAGTGATGGAGGGACACACTTCTGCAACAAATAACTCGAAACACTCCTTCTCAGATATGGAGTAAAGCACAAAGTGGCAACTCCATACCACCCACAGACCAACGGGCAAGCTGAAATCTCTAACAGAAAGCTGAAACGAATCCTTGAAAAAATTGTTGGAAGCTCAAGGAAAGATTGGTCAAAGAAGCTGGATGATGCACTATGGGCCTACAGGACAGCCTATAAGACTCCCATTGGGATGTCTCCATACCAATTGGTATATGGCAAAGCTTGTCACTTACCAGTTGAACTTGAGCACAGAGCATTTTGGGCTCTAAAAATGTTAAAATATGATGAGCAAGCTGCTGGAGAAAAGAGATTAATGCAACTCAATAAGCTGGAGGAGTTTAGAAATCAAGAATACGAAAATGCAAAAATCTACAAAGAGAACACAAAAAGGTGGCATGACCAAAAGTTAGCAAGAAGGAGTTCACTGAAGGACAGAAGGTGTTACTCTACAACTCAAGACTCAAGTTCTTCCCTGGAAAACTTAAGTCTCGATGGTCAGGACATTTCACCATACTCAAGGTGTTTCCTTATGGTCATGTGGAGCTCATGGAGGACAAGACTCAGAGAACTTTTACTGTTAATGGCCATAGACTCAAGCACTACTTGGGAGGCTCCTTAGAGGAGCAGAGAGTGAGCTACAAGCTCAGCTGAAGACGAAGAAATGCCAAGCTAATGACAATAAAAAAGCGCTAGTTGGGAGGCACCCCAACACTTTATCCTTTTTTATTTAATTGCCTTACTTAGAGTAGTTTAAAATCTATTGCTTTAGATAGTTTAATTTTCAGTCTCACTTTGAGGTTACGGTATCAAATTAGGATTACTTTACAATTGTAGGTTAGAAAGTTTGATATTAGCTTTGGTAGCTAGATTTTCTTTACACTCTTTTATTTCTTTCTATTTTTGGAACTGCAACTTGATGAAGGCATAAATCATGATAAGTGAATGGGCTAAGAACTAGCTAAACTGCTAAGTTTGGTGTGGCCTCCCACCCACTTAATCTAGGCTTACAAACAATTAATAGCCTGATTTTGAAGAGTAAGCCCAGAGATTAAGTTTGGTGTGGCCACCACCAAGAATCACCTAGCAGCCCAAGTCACCTAATTTGAAAGCACTTAATGCTTTGGGTAAGAACATAAATGTGGTTTAATGAGTTCAGAGGAATTGGAATCAAAAGAAAATAAAAAGATTGATGATTACTCCATTCTTATGAACACATTAAATACACAATGATGGAACCAATTTATTAAGATGCCAAAGAATTAAGTTTGGTGTCCCAAGAGACACCCATCAGTTGCAATCCAAATCACTCTTGATGAGAAGGAATGTGAAGGGGTTCTTTTGTCATTACTAATGGGTTCAGTTTCAAATTCAGGAGAAAAGATGGGACCCACATGGTAAACAACTCACAAAGCAAGGAAGTCAAAGTATACTTGCACTTTGAAACTCAACACACGTAGAAGACATGTGAAAAAAGAGTTGGCGCCTCTTCCCACGCTAGGCGCCACTCCCCAAGTGGGAAAACATTTAACCCTTTTCAATTCCCACCCTTCGTACCACACCATTCACCCATTATAAAAGCCTCACCTCCCCATCTCCTCTCCCACTTCAACAACCCCCAATCACACACGAAGAGCATACACCCGTCACCTTTCTTTCTCTTATCATCTTTTACCATCTTTTCCCCTTCTTTCTTTCTTTTTTTTTTTCTTGATTGGGACAATCAAGTCCTAAGTTTGGTGTTGGAGTAAAACATTATTTTGCTTGCTCTTTCTTGCAACCCCCACACATTTTTTTCACAATCCCATATACACTCTCTCAACCTAATGGCACCACCAAAAAGCTCAGTCTCAAAGAAAACAAAAATCAAGGAACCAACCTCTGGATCCTCAAGCTCTTTCAATGACTACAAGTTCCTCTCCGCATTCAACCAAAATCAATTCTATGGTTGGGTGAGTGAGAGGGAGATCATTCCAGAAGTTGGGTTTCAACTAGGGAGGAATGAGCATATTGAAATCAACATTGAGATCAACAACAGCGGTTGGTCACTTCTATGCAACCCACCAAGGAAAGTGGTAGAAAGCTTGGTGAGGAAATTCTATGCTAACGCAGTACCTCAACCAGGGCAACAATATGGCTACATTAGCTATGTAAGGGGGAAGTCCATCGACTACAGCCCCTCTAGCATAGAAAGAATGCTAATGGTGAAGAGGACAAGCTCTACTCGGAGCTATGAAGAAAGAATGAAGCATCAAGACCCTGGGTTTGAGGAGATCCTGAATGAAATTTGTGTGATGCATGTTTGTTGGATAAATGATAAGGATGGGATACCAAATCAATTGAGGAGAAGAGATTTGAGCCCCCAAGCTAGAAGATGGCTAGAATTTGTGAGGAGGTCCCTAATCCCCACATCCAACACTTCAGAGGTGACCAAGGAGAGAGCTGTGCTCATCTACAGCATCATGAAAGGGAGAACATCAACGTGGGGGAGATGATTGCCAACAACATCAACAAAGTGCTGAAAAGCACCAGTGACAACACAAGGTTGGCATTCCCCAGCATTATACAGAGGCTATGTGATGAGGCTGGAGTTGAAAAGATCATTGATGAGGTGCTTGTGAAGCAAGACAAGTTCATAAATGCCAAAAAGATGGCCAAGGTGGTAGCTGTTCACCCACTCAACAGAACCAGAGAACGAATAGCTCATGCTCATGAACCACAACAACAACAAGAAGAGGAAGAGGCAGAAGAGCAACCTCAATTCCTGGCACTTCAACCACCACCACAATACCAATATCAGCAATTTTCAGAGGGATTCAAGTGGGAACAATTGCAAGGAGATGTACAGCAAATGAAGGGAGACCTACACCACCTGAGGGAAGATGTGAATCAACTTAAAGAAACTCAACAACGATAATAGAGCCAAGTTAACCAAAATATTCAACAACTCCAAGGAAACTGGGAGCATATGAGGAAGGAATAGTAAGAACAATTTGACTGGAGAGAGGTGCGAAATACACTGGACAAAATAGTAGAGCAAGGCAAATGGCAACAGAGGAACTTGGCCGAAGTCAGACATCTCTATGATGCCAGAACCATATCCAGGAGGCAGTATGACATCAATACACAAGCGAAGCTTAATCACTTGTGTAATGCCGTGGCCACTCTAAACCCAGGATACCCAACCTTCATGCAAGGAATGGAAGAGCTAAGTGCAAGACAAGAGGAAATCCTAGCCAAACATAAGGAAGATGAAAGGAATTATATGAGGACGGCAGGATTTTGGAAGCCCAAGGATGCCAAAGCACAAGAAGGTTCCTCCAAGCCAGATGAAGGTGCCTCCTCCCCCTCCAAGAAGAAGGACAAAGGGAAGGAGCCAATGAACTAAAGATGAAGCTGCTCAAGGTTGTTGAGTCCCATGGTTGACATTTTCTAAATTCTGAAATCTTGTTTAAGCTTTTGCTTTGTTTACTTTTTAAATAAATAATCATGCTAGGATAGTTTGTGTTTTATGCTTAGTTTTAATTCCTGTTTGAAGTCTTTATGAGTTTTTTTTACAAGAAAGAAAATGCCATGTATTTCAAGTCTTCATTTCAACATAAATAAAAGTAGAGCTTGTCTCCATAAGAGTTATTATGAGTTGTGCAAAAACATCAAGAGAGACCAAGGCCAATAGAGATCATCAAACAAACTAAGGAATAAGAAACTAAGTGTAGAACATTGGATGAAATAAAAAGAAATTGAGTCATGGAAAGCAACTAGTCCTAGAAGGTATAACAAGGGAAGGTTAAAGGGTGTTCCTGGAATATCCATAGAACCAAGAGGTAGTAAGCAATAAAGGCCCAAGGCTCTGAGCATCAACTACTGGATAGAAAAAAAAAGAAACATTAAAAAGCTCAAAAAGAACTAGAGATCTTAGTAGATGCTTGTGGTGAAGTTGTGTCAAGAAGAGACCTGGGCAAGTAAATTCTTAAGGGTGTCTCAACACCTAGTATCCTAAAACCAACTGGTTTGGGAGTGCTAACTGAAAGCCTAATTAAAGGGTTGTCTTGAGACAAAACGCTTAGAGTCGTGGTCAAAGAAGCAAAACAATCCTTACTACTTCAAGGTGACAATCAATAGAAAGGACCCCTAAAGCCTATACTTGAAAGAACCCTCAAGGATCCAAGAGTTTTTTGTGACATTAAAACATTCATACATGTGTTGAATACTTAGTCTTACTCTTAGTTGTATTGCAATCACTCAAAGCCAAGGTCTCAAGTTATAAAGGCTTACTCACATTGATTTGCTTGGGACAAGCAAAGCTTAAGTTTGGTGTTGTGATGACTTGCATCATCTACCCTTCTTTCTTGCATAAAGATGACCATAAAAGAGTATAAATCTCATTTGATCAGTACAATTCATGCATTATTTGATGAATATTATGGTACACTACTTTGAGATGATTTGTGCTAAATTTCAGGTGAAAAAGGCATAAAAAATGGGTAGAAGACAAACAAGAAGCTGGACGTGTGAAATTGGCGTGCCATTTGGGAGCAAATGTCATGAAAATACACTGGCGTGGCACGCCAGGAACTAGGCATGGCACGCCAGTACTAAAGTCCAGAGAAGAAGTCCAAGCATGCATGAAGGCGTGGCACGCCAGGGACTGGGCGTGGCACGCTAATACATTTTTCCAGAGAGCTACAATGGAGGACACAAAAGGGGCGTGGCACGCCTGACCCACTAACTACTATGGGCGTACCACTTGAAGGATTGGGCGTGGCACGCCAACTCACCATTCCAAGAAGAACCTCCACTATGGCGTGCCACTTGGTGTCGAAGGCGTGGCACGCCAGCTCCAAGAAGTCACTTGGGCATGCCACTTGAGAACCCAGGCGTGGCACGCCAAGCCTGAAGAGTTCACGAATCCATGGGCGTGCCACTTGAACAGCATGGCATGGCACGCTGGTACAATAATCCAGAGAAGGGGCTGAAGGCAATTGAAGACTGGGCGTGCCACTTGGTATCGAAGGCGTGGCACGCCAACTCAAGCATGTCACTATGGCGTGCCACTTGAATGCTGAGGCGTGGCACGCCAACTATTGGAACCAAGACAAGATCATGGGCGTGGCACGCTGGTATAAGTTTCCAGGGAGGATGAAGGAGGCCAATTACATGGGGCGTGCCACTTGGTATCGAAGGCGTGGCACGCCACTCACCATTATTCACTTAGGCGTGCCACTTGAGGAACCAGGCGTGGCACGCCAGTGTCATTCAGAGAGCAAAGAAGCATTGGGGCGTGCCACTTGAGTTTGTGGCGTGGCACGCCAAACAGAGGAACCACTCACTCACAAAAGGGGCGTGGCACGCCAGACCCTGGGCGTGCCACGCCAGACCCTGGGCGTGCCACGCTAGTGCAACTTTCCAGAGAAGCTTAGCCAAGCATAAAGCAAGGGCGTGGCACGCCAGACCCTGGGCATGGCACGCCAGTTCAAGTTTCCAGAGGCAAAGAAAGGTGGAAAAGGGCAAGGGGCGTGCCACTTGAGTTCGAAGGTGTGGCACGCCAACACAAAAATTCCACTATGATGTGCCACTTGAGTTCGAAGGCGTGGCACGCCAAGGTTGATAGAGAGATGAGCGTGCCACTTGAAGGATTGGGCGTGGCACGCCAAGCTAAAAATGAAGGGCACGTGACACGCCAGTAAAGCGCCAGCCACACGCCATCTAGGAAGTCACGCTTATTGAGTGTTTTTTTTTCCTCCAAAATGTAATTTTTCTTTTTTACTTTTGTAATTCTTTTATTTTACTAGGAGTAGTATAAATACCCCCAAGGAGTACTGAAGAGGGGGTTAAGCAGTCAGTTTTGGATCCACTTTTACACTTCACTTTTGAGTACTTTTTGAGCTATGAGTAGCTAACTTCCCTCTCATTGAGAGAGGGAGCTCTGTTGTACTTGATGGATTGATAATAGTGAAATGCTTCTTCTCTTCATTTTCTCTTTGATTTTCTAGAAGGAATTTGGTTCTTAATGCTTAGCATTATTATCTTGGGAAAGAGGTTGAATGCAATTGGGTTTCATGGAACCTTGGGAAAGGAAACATGAAACCATGCTTGAAATCCCTTCTCACACTTGAGTAGAATCTGGGTTTTGGTGTTTGGATATGTGACATATAATCCTCCCTCTACTTGGACCTATAATGGTGTGTGGTATAATCAGGGACCAAGCATATCTCTCTTCATAAGCAATTAGACCAAGGAATTGGCTATTGATCAAGATCTGAGAGATTGAGTCACCAAGGGATTGGGGCTCAATCAATCATGATTGCCAAGAGGTCAATGAGTTGCATGATTGAAGAGGATATAAGCTAGATTTGATCCAAAGAGACAACATCTCCCAATCTCAATGAATTTTCCCATTCTTATCTATCCATTTCTTTATAGCTTAATTTTACATTCAGCAATTCTCCATTCCCATTTACATTCAAGTCATTTATGATTCTGCACTTTACATTCTGCCATTTATATTTCTGCACTTTATTGCTTTTCTTTATATTCTAATCATTTACATTTATGTCATTTACAATTCTGCACTTCACAATCCTATTGATCCGCTTGACTAACTCATCAATTAATTAAAACTGCTCGAATTTGCCAATCTCTGTGGATACGATCCCACTCTACTGTGGGTTATTACTTGACGATAATTTTGGTGCGCTTGCCAAAAGAACTAATTCACCGATTTTTGAATGGGGGTGTGAATTGGATTCATCAATTAGTTATATCAAATTATATAGGAGTTAGTTAGAATTGTTTAGCTATATATATTAGACGGTTAGTATTATAATGTGTGTGACTAATCATTATTGCAGATTTCATTTTTTATTCTACTCTCAGTTTTCTCTGGTTCAGTATGCCCCTCGCCATGATTATACGCAACTTTCCACACATATAACAACTTGATTAACTATTTTGCTTGATTATAAAGTTTTATTAAAATTAGTACCTTACGATTTAAAAGTCTCTCTATAACTAAAGAATGAACGTATTCTTAGACCATTATAAAACATAATTATATTTACTAAAATTTATATACATAAATTAATATAATTTATACTCATATTATTTAGAGTTTACACATAAATTAATAAAATTTATTTTTTAAAAATAATTTAATATTCATAATAATTAAATAATAATCAAAACTACTAAAATGTCCTGCGTAACCGTTGTCTGTATTAATTTTTTTTTTCAGGCTAATTGTCAAAAAATTGCGCAGATGCTTTGACATTAACAAGCTACCGCCACGTTGACAGCCACTCAAGATTTGTGTCACGTGGCCGATACTTCTAGCATACCCCGGAAACATTTGCTACCGTTCCAGCACTTTCTAGTTTCCTTCTCCAACCATTCCAGACACTCAGACAACTTATATATATAAAACAACTCACCACAAAACTGTCAATAACACGCAGTGCAGAGCATCACAAATCATTGTAACACAGAAACTATTGAAGAAAAGGAGCGATCAATTAATAGAAAAGATGAAGCCGATCGATGACAGGCAAGAGAAAGTGACGATTCGAGCGGTTAGTCGCGACGAAGAAGGAAGGAAGAAGGTGGAGAAGACCGAACTCGAAACGCACAACGTGGACACCGTCAAGTACGTGGAGAAGAAGCTCGTCGACAAGGGCGTACAGCGCATGGAGCGCCATCCTGCTGACGGCATCGGAATCGGGAGGCCGCTGCCTAAGTCCGGCCGTGGAGGGAAGTACACGTGGGAGGGTCCTGCTGACATGGCGGACAACGAGCTCAACGCGGCTCCGGCGGCCATCGACGAGAAGGATCCAAACTATGTTGATGAGGAGGAAGATGTTCTGAGGGAGCTGGTGAAGGGTGAGGTTGAAGTGGCCAAAGCTGCGGAGGATAAAGGTGTTGCTAGGGTTGATGTTGATCCTCGCTTGCAACAGTCTTCTAATAATTAACACTCATCAATATCAATGGTTGATCAATCAATCAATAATTTGTTGCTAATTTCCGGTGTGTGTGTCATGTGATTCTATAGTTTTTTCAGTTTTCGTTTTGCTTTGACTTGGAAGTTGTACTAATATTTACAATACTGCTGGTTAAATGAAATGTGAAGTTCTTTTTCCTACTTGTGAGAATGTTAACGCAAGAATAA